>NC_080091.1:94481919-94782276 GCF_950005125.1 Chionomys nivalis
CAGTTTTTAATTACACTTCATGTTCTGATTATATTATCTATGAAACAAAACATTGAAAATGAATAACTTACAGAAATTATTGGACTCGCTACACTGTGTTTAATTTGCACAATAGACTTTTTAACTAAGCTTAATTTTTCACTTCAAAGATTTATGTTTGAATCCAGCTTGTTTTAATGAGGAGTATCATTGCAAGCATTAATTATAGTACCTAGCGTTCCAATTGTATTTCTTACGCCAAAAATGTAAAAACTTTTTATTTTAAATTTAGTAATCTATAATTCAGCCTACCCCAGATGAAGGACAGCAGGATTTACATTTTACAGAAACGCTGGAAGGCTGGGCGACTGCAGCAGCAACCAAAGCAGGGTGCAATGTTCTTCTGCTTGTTGGGAAGTCTCTGTGTTCCTTTAGGCAAAGTGGCTCACACTGTCACCAAAGCCAACAGGGGTGATGCGGCATAGGCTTTGTGGCCCTGTGAGCACAGTTGCAAGCCTGGATACAAAGGCTTGCCCCATGGTTTTGATTTATAATTTCATTAGCTGCAAAATCAAAGGCCACTTTCCCCTTTGTCTTGCTCTCTGGTGTTAAGATTCCGGGCCCTGATCTCGGCGTGCTGCTTCTCGGGTGGGGCTTTGATTGTGTCTGAGGTTCTTCACCACAGCTGTGTTGTGTCACCCTGCGGGTGCCAGTGTGATGCGCCTGCAGGCACCTCCCTTACCTACCTCCTCTCTTGTGCTCCATGTGGTGGTGGAGATCAAACCTGGCAGAGTGGATTCCTCAACTTCTCCCTGCCAGGTTGATTCAAGAAGGAGATACTTGAAGTACCAGGAGGAGGGAGGATGGGGAAGGACCAGGTGTCCCCTTCCTCATCCCTTTGGGGATAGGATTGACTGCATCTTCCTTTCAGGGCACATTCTGTCAAGATACCAATAGAAGGGGAGGGATGTCAATGCCACTGTGCAAGTGATAAAATGATGACAGCAGATCTTGTGAGGATGCCTACCCTGAGTTCTTGCTCATGTGTGGGAAACACTGGAGACTCCATTTATGGTGTAGTGGGAACTATACCATAACTGCAGTTTCAAAGACCTTTAAGCATGAAGGGGCACTCTGAGGTTTGCAGGCACAGTTACCAAGTTGTAGCTGCAGTTTTTCTTGGTTCCCCCCATCTAGCTCCTTGTCCACAGGGTCCCTACTGGAAAAGTAAAAGCTTTTGTAGACACTGTCATTACCCACAATAAATCTGCTGTAATTTGATGTGTCAGAAGAGTGTATAAGGCAATAGAACCTCACGTACATCTGCAGGGGATGCTGAATGTCAGTTGGAGCCCGCTAAGACTGGTTGTTGATTTTTGCACAGCCCTATGCTTTCAATTTCCTGGTTAGCTTGGCTGCCTATAGCCAGCTACTTATTTACTTTCTTTGGTGTTTCGGGCCTTGCTGTTTTAACCCTAACGTGTGTATTGGCCATAACATCAGTGGCTTCCTGTTGATGCTGTTCTCTGGCTGGCCTTTCTGTTTGGCATCTCATCAGCTCCTCCATTGCCACCTATTCTATGCTATTAAACTCTGTTTTAGCTGTATGAAGTGGTTCCTAATGTTCCAACTAAACCTGGACTAGTATAGATACTGTTTCCTGGGACGATTTCCAATGGGCTGAATGGGTCTCTTGAAGAATTTTAGAAAGTTTAAGTTAGTAAAATCAGAGTTTAAGAAATGTAGCACATTTAAGGCCTCAAACAAGAGGAAATGATAGGTATTATTTTGTAATAATGTCACCAGCATATCAATAAGCTGATGAATTATTTTATATTCTACTATAAAACAAAACATGTTAATTATGTGGACCAATGATGTTCTCTATTGTCTAACTCAGATTTATAGCATTCATAATTAGGGATGGATCTAATATGGTATAAAGCAATGGTACTAAAATATATTTATTGAAACGATTAAACATTTGTACATAATTGCATGACATCTCTGTCCTTACTTGAAGTGGACCTTATTTAGATAGGGTGGCAAATAAGTTCACAGGATTTGTGTGTGTGTGTGTCAGGAAAATTCTCTCACATGGGTCACAGCATCGTGTCAGTGAGGGACTTGTGTTGATCCATTAATTGCTGTTCTAACAATACCACAGCTTAGGGAGGTTATTAACACTAATTTGGCTAACGGTTTTGGAGGCTGGGAAATAAGATTGTAATTCTAGCATCTTGTAAACCTTTGGGCCTTGTCGCAGCAGGTCAGAAGGGCAAGTGAGCATGCCTGAGACAGAGGATGTTGAGCTACATTCATTCTTTTATCGGGGCCCGCTCTTGTGGTAACTCCCCTGTAATGGCATTAATCCATCCTATGGGCAGAGTCTTCATGATGTAATCATCCCCAGAGGTCCTATCTCTTTTTTTTTTTGGTTTTTCGAGACAGGGTTTCTCTGTGGTTTTGAAGCCTGTCCTGGAACTAGCTCTTGTAGACCAGGCTGGTCTCGAACTCACAGAGATCCGCCTGCCTCTGCCTCCCAAGTGCTGGGATTAAAGGCGTGCGCCACCACCGCCCGGCTGAGGTCCTATCTCTTAATGTCATCACAGTGACAGTTGCATTTCAGTGATGAGCTCTGGAGGGGGCAGGACTAGAACCAAGTGTTGTCTGTCTTTCTTTGGTCAGGCAGAATTCTGTAGTGAAGGGACCACTGGACTCAGAATCATAAAACATGGGTCTTGTCTGAACCTGGAGTCCCCAGAGGCAGATGTGTGGGAGATTTGTTAAGAGAAACAAGTGAGGGAGCCAGGCAAAGCAGGAACCAAGATGCACAATGACATGCTGCAGCCCACTGATTGAGTGGGACACCCTGGAGCTTGATTTGGTGCCTTAGACAAGCCCCGTCTGAAGAAAAATGCTGTGTACCACTGTAAATGTCAGGCATTCACTGTGGTCCATACCTGGGGAAATATAAATAACCCATGTGCATTTTTGTCCCCAGAGACTGTTCTCTGGATAAGAATCTAGCTATAAGCTCCTAGTAGCAACATTTATAGACACAGAGACATCACGATAGAAGCTGACCAAATAAAGGAGAGATGCTGTGGGACAATGATATTTCTGAGTCAGTGTCAGCATTTTAATCCTATGGTTGGTGCCTTTGAGTGATGAGCTATAAAAAGGAGTGGTGGGCTCTAGGCTCATCCATTGTTGAGTATTCTCTCATGAAGAGGTGGCTACCTCAAAGTGCATCTAATTCATATGAATGTCCACTCTATCCCTTCTGAAATCAGATGTAAAACCAAGAGAAGGTTGGTAGAACCCAAGTGAGTCTGATACAACTGCCATCATAGAGCTTTGGTGAGCTTCTTCAATGTCTATGATGCTGGTCTGGGTGCTGTACCAAGGAAAAACATAGGCTGTGTACTCTATGATTTTCTGTTCACATACAATCTAGACATACAATGGTAGTGGTTTTGAACCAAGTTCCATGTGAGAGATTTAGAAATGAGTATGTTTCTGTTCTCTAGAAACTTACCACCTAGCGTAGCATATATTTTCAAGGGGATGATTTTCATAAATAGAACATGGAATCTTCTACCTAAAGGAATCTACCTAAAGGAATCTTAGATGTATTCAGAAAGACTTTTCAAACTATAGACTGACCTATAGAGGACATGCTTCAGGGTGGGGTGTGTGAGCAGTACAAGTCAGAAGGGTCCTGTGTTAATGGCTAAGCAGTCTGGACCGGGAGCATTTCTCACACAGTTCATGCTGTCAGCATCATGTAAACAGTCAACCCGGGTATGAGGGAAGAGACCAGGCATGTGGGGATGAAGCTCTCAGAACCTGGGCCATGATACCTCTGGTTCAGAAGACTCAATTTGAAGGGATCTTACTCACTACTCTCAAATACAGTTCAAGTGAACGCTTAACACTGGCTATACATATGCTCGATAAGGTAATGTTGGTTCTAATTGAAGCATTAAGGGATAAAAGGGACTCTGATAGGGTAAATGTGAGGAGCCATGTGAAGATGCTCTCTTTTTTTTTTTTTTCCAAGTGAAAACTCAGAGTTGTATGAAATTGTGTACAACTCATCTTAGGCTAGAACACAGAACACAGATTTATGTAAGGATATGAATGCGTTTCCCAAATAGCTGTATTCTTCAACTATATAAATGATATGGGCAGCATTTCAAATATCATCTGTGAAACTTATTTTATAAAACGGTAAATTACTATGAGTCCATTTACTGTGAGCTATTATTGTAGATGGAAGTTTCTGTTCTGCCTGGTCCTGTAGCCATTCAGTCCCAAAGAAACACACAGAGGCTTATAAAAATTATAAACTGTTTGGCCTATTAACTTAGGCTTGCTGTTACTAGCTCTTACAACTTAAATTAACCCATAATTCTTGTCTATGTTAGCCATGTGGCTTGATATCTTTTTAGTAAAGCATTCTCATCTTGTTTCATCTGTGTCTGGGTGGTGACTGCAGACTGAGTCTTTTCCCTTCCCAGAATTCTCCTAATCTGGTCACCCCATGTATACTTCCTGCCTGACTACTGGCCAATCAGCATTTTATTAAACCATTACAAGTGACAAATTTTTACAGGGTACAGACCATTGTCCCACAGCATATTATCACTTTTCTTATCATCAGTCAAGGTATTGAAATCAGTATAGTGTGGGTGCAGAAGGGTACCAAAGGAGCAGGGTGAGACTGTATTGAGTCCCAGCTTAGATGGGCTGAGGAGGGAAATGAGAGTCCTCTCTTCAGGATGGGGACAGAGGGAAATCTGAGAGAAGATGCTCCTCTGTGCACAGCCACTCTCTCTGCAGTCTTCCTTCAATCTCACATTAGCTGTGGAAACCCAACATAAATGATGGAACCGGAAGTGGTGGAGGCAGGGGGCTCTTGTCTTCTGCACTGAAAGCCTTTGCCTCCACCACCACCTCCACCACCACTAACACCACCTCCTCTGCCACCTTCTCCACCCCCTCTTCTTCCACCACTTCCTCCTCCATCACCACCACCACTTCCTCCACCACTATCACCTCCACCACCACCATCACCACCACCTCCTCTACTGTCACCTCCACCACCTTCTTCCCCACCATCACCTCCTCTTCCATCCCCTTGCCCTTTCTCCTGCCTCCTCCTTTCCTTCTTCTGATCTTCCAATTCTCTACCTCTTCCTTTCTTAATTTGGTCCCTAAACTAGTGAGGTCAATGGGTAGCAAGCAGCAGAGTGACAGGGGTGGGGGTGGGGTGGGGTGGGATGGAGGTGGGGTAGCAGAGGAAATATCACTGAGTAGAGGCAGGCCACGTGGGGGTATGCTAGAATTACCTGTGAAGTTTTTTTCAAGCTACTCCTCTCTGTCTCTGTCTCTCTTCCTCTGTTTCTCTCTCTGTACCAGTGGGATGCTAATATGCCCTTCTAGGGCGAGGGGGAAATGGCTTGTGGGCTTCTGAATCTCTTTCCTCTTAGGCATGCTGAGAGCAAAGGGTTCATAGTGTTTTAGCCTCTGCTTCTGCTTGTGTATTGAATGCTGGGATGAATCTTTTCTAATTTGAGGTTAGTCATGACACCCTGCAAACTAACTCCAATATTTATTTATTGAATCACTTAGGATTTATAATGAATTCTAATTAGTGGTACTATGATTAAAATAAATGTCACTACAGCAAGTCGTAGTCTTCTATGGTAGATCGTTTAGGGGTTGACATCACTTTTCTATGACAAATGGAGCAAAAGGAGGGGCCTTCCTGTGTGTTTGCTGTCATGCTTTGTCATTGAAACATTCTTGGAGGTGACTGGAGTCACTGTGAAACGCCCACAGCTCTGAGTGGGTGATAACGATAGGAAAGAAAAATGATGGCTACAGACTCTGGACTCTGACAGTTTGGGTCGGAAGGATGCATGAAAGGAAGGAATTAATATAACAAATCTTTAAAATGAAATAGTTCACACAAATGCATACCTTAGTGTCAGTAAGAGATAATTTTGTTTTGCTTTTCAAGGCAAGGTTTCTGTGTAACCCTGGCTTTCCTGGAACTCACTCTGTAGATCAGGCTGGCCTCCAACTCACAGAGATCCTCCTGCCTCTACCTCCCTAGTGCTGAGATTAAAGACGTGTGTCACACCCCCAATCCCCACCCCCAGCAAGATATAATTTTTTATTTTTTCAGTTCAGTTTAGAAATATTTAAGTGACAGAAAAATGCAGGTACGGTAGTATTACCATTTCACCCGATTCTTTCCTCTTAAGATGTTTCTTCATTCAGCTTTTTACCTGAATGTTTAAGTCACGAAGCCCTGAAAGAGAGGGGTCAGTGGGCACAGGCACTTGACTCCAAGGCTGATGACCTGAGTTTGCTTCCCAGGATGCACATGACGTAAGGGGAGAACAGACTCCCTTGATCTCCACATGTGCACCGCAGCATGCGTGTAGCTTCTCTACATGGGCACTGCAGCATGCATATACCTTCTCCATGTGTGCACTGTAGCATGCATGTACCTTCTCCACATGTGCACTGTAGTATGCACGTACTCCCTCTACATCTGCACTGTAGTATGCATGTACCCTCTCTACATCTGCACTGTAGTATGCATGTACCCTCTCTACATCTGCACTGTAGTATGCATGAACCCCTTCTCCACATGTTCACTGTAACATGACTGTACCCTTCTCCATGTGTGCACTGCAGCATGCATGCACCTTCTCCATGTGTGCACTGCAGCATGCATGTACCTTCTCCAAATGTGCACTGCAGCATGCATGCACCTTCTCCACATGTGCACTGTAGCATGCCTGTACCCCTTCTTTGCACACTCAACAACTAACTAAGTAAACAAATAAAAATGCTGGGGATTTAAAGTGCTAAGAAAGATATCTTTAGAAGTAGCTGCCTCTCTGCCAGGGTAAACCAACTGTGCAGGGACCATGAACAGCTTAGCATTTTATTTTCTTGTTCTATGACTTTCTGTATTTTGAAGTCAGAATTTTTATTCTTTTTCAGTGTGCTATTTCATTTTCTGATGCATCCATGTTAATTTTTTTAATCAGGTGAGTCTTATTTACTGCTGAGCCGCAGATCAGCTTGGGGTTACTTTAGTTGGATTTAATGACCGTTTTCCCCCATCTGGAATTAGCCTCACTCTTTGATTTGATCTCTTTTATTCCTCTCTCATCTCCAGCCCAGCTCTGCCCATCCTGCTATTTGAAAGACATGTCTTGAATAGTTCTGATAGGTAAGCCATGGAGTCCCTGGCCATCCAGTTTTTCTTCCTGGCATCTGTAGCCATGGTTTGTCTGCCTCCCTCTGGGCCAACAGAGAGCTGGCCTCTGCCAGAGGTTTACTTCAGTTTCTCTGTGCAGGGTTCTAGGTCATGTGTCCGCCTTGCTCAAAGGGCAAAAGGCAGTTTTCTGACTTTCTGAGGTTTACATATTTGTTTATAGTGTTTCTGCTTGGTTGATAACTGGGCTGTATCCAGAATCCTTGGTTGTAAATGCTTTTCTCTTGGAATTGGAGGCTGTTTTGCTGACTTCTATCTTGCAGTGTGGCTTTTTAGAGGTGGAAGAACAATCCTGGTATTTGCTTTGTGAAGTGACAACCTTTAAGATCTTTGTATTTCCGATATTTATGTATTTTTACAGTAGCATCTCAACATGGGTTACTTTTCATTAATTTTTATTTTAATAAAATGTATAATTTTATTATAATTTGAATAAATAAAAACCCAGACATTTAAAGATTATTACTTTTAATTTCCCAGCAAAACCTGGACAACACAAACTAGTCTTAATTGAAAAAAAAAATAAAGTTTGGGGAGGACGTCTGAGAAGAGTTGGGAGGAGGTGAATATGTTTCTCTGCAAGAAATTCAGAGAAAGAACTCATAATTTTATTTAAATAGTACTAAAACCCAAGCACAGTAAGCAGAAAAGGAAGGGCGGCAAGAGTGAAAAGTCACCCAGAAAGTGTGGCAAAATGGCAAGGAGCTAGGAAATAGGGCAGAAAGCATCAGAAATAAGGTTTGCTCCAGCCCAGTCAGAATTCCTGGAAGAGAACAAGAGAGTATTGACAAAGAATGCAGAAGAAACAGGCCAAGGGCCAGTCGTGTATGGGTCTTGTGCAGGTCACCATGGCTGCATTGGGCTCATGAACAGAACAGCCAGGTCCTATCCAGCGCATGTCTTCTTGTTATGCGTTTCCCTTGTCTGGTTTCCCTATCATAATGGCTCTGTTCCTCTGAGATGTTTCCTGGGCCTCAGAGGGAGTAGTAGCCATGTCCTACACAGGGCCAAGCTCAGTACTTGGGCAAGCTAGGAGGCCCTGTAGTAACTGAGAGGACTTTAGACTTTCGGAGATTGATTGTGATATCTTAGAATTTTTCTTTCTTTCTTTCTTTCTTTCTTTCTTTCTTTCTTTCTTTCTTTCTTTCTTTCTTTCTTTCTTTCTTCCTTCCTTCCTTCCTTCCTTCCTTTCTTTCTTCCTTTCTTCCTTTCTTCCTTTCTTCCTTTCCTTCTTCTTTTTCTTCTTCTTACTGCATCATGTCTATTTGGAATGAATTCCTTTTGTTTTCCCAATTATTTGTTCATCTTGCTTTAATCCTGCATGTTTTCCTGAAATACCTGGCATCCTTGGCCATCTGTTCATATTTAAGGTAGATCTTTAGAGAACCTCTTGGAAGCCCTGTGTCTAGTCATTGGACTGTTGATTGTTGGGCTTCTCTGGAAGGCAACAGTGTAATGCTGCTCTTCATGGGGACTTCAGAAAATAGAGCCTGTAGGACTCTTGTCTGCAGGTGGCTCAGTTGCCCTGGAGATGTGCCCTTCTAGCTCCAGGAATCTCTTCCTGCACTCCATCTCCTTGTCTTCATTTGCACCTCTCACCTCCAAGCTCCCTTCTGTGCACCTGTGCAGGCTCCCTTTCCTACAGGGATAAGGGAGAAGCAGCCAAATCCAGCTGCTCTCCAGCTGTGGAGATGGTCTCCGTGTGCTAGCCGGCTCCAGTTCAATTCTCACCAGTGACTTCATTTGCAGGCACGTCCCGTGTCCTTCCTCCTGCCTGGGGCACCGTCTCCTCCTTCTCTATTTCTCTATCCATCTAATGAAGCTGACTCTCGGTTCCGATTTTTATCCCAAGAAGAGAGAGGTTGGAAATATGTGTTGTCTTGAAATGGACAAACCAGCAATCATCTCTTTAATTACAACGGGGCATTATCGGGTATGCCTGAATAGGTGGCCGTGTGCAAAGTCTCTCTCTCTCTTAAATGTCGTGTCTGCTAAAAGCTGACATGCAGATCTTACAAAGACATACCCTTCCTCAAATTTGTAAGTACAAGTAAGGAAACAATGGGAGTGATTGATTATGGCTGAAAATTGCCTTGCAGCGCTCCCCTCTCCCATTGGTAGAGTGGGGACTTCCATTTCTTCTCCACAAAAAATTCATGCCTTCCAATCCTATCAGGCTCAGAATACAATAGGAAGTAATTGTGCTGCTCTGCTGCACTTAGCTTTTCTGCGCAGGAATCCTGGGTGCAGCTGTGACCCGGGGTGAGAGGCGCAGCATCCTGGTGTCATCAAAAATGATGTGTCCCGGTTAAATGAAACCTTAACAGCAGCTCTGGTGGCTAGGGTGGGGTGAGAGTCTTCTGCTCTTCTGTGACCAATGGTATGGCCTTGTGGGGTTGACATCAACAGGAACCACGTGGCAGGAGGTCAGAGAGGACGGTAGGTGTGATTGACATGGATGTCTACTCTGTCGGGGATGGTGCCTGATGGCACTTTACATAATTGTATCATTTATTCCCTGTAATAATCCTTCGTGAAATCACTGTCTGCTGCACAGGTTAGGTAGCAGTAATTGAGGTGACCTACCTAGATTTCTGCAGTCGTGCAGACTGGGGTTCAGTTTCTGGCAGTGTGACTTGGGAGCCTCCGCTTTGAGCCTATTCTGCAGTGGTGCAGAGCCTATGCAGACCGGTGGGTAGGGACTGAGGAGGCAGCCGCGCATTCCAGGAAACTGTGCCCCAGGGGTCTGGTAAGAAGAGGAAAGGACCGTGTAAATATTTGCTTCTGCCTGACTGTGTACCTCCCAGCACTCTTCCATCAATTAGGAGAGCCTTCTTGAAGAATGCTGCCTCAGCTTCTGAAGAGAGGACCCCAGGACAGGCATTAATGAGAGCGGGAGGAGGGGGCCGCAGCTGACAGAGTAATAAAGCTCTCTGAGGGAGCCCTGGCTCCCAGGGAAGCCCGGGAGCGGGTTGACAGAACAGTGGGAGACCACTGCTGCGAGCTCCTGCCTCCCTGTTTGTGGCCTCCTTGCTGAAACTTAGCAGAGAGCTTTCTCCCCATGATTTGCCTTATAAGGACAGTTAATAAGCCCTGCCATGACAGGAGACCCCTCTCCATATTGTTCACGGCTTGGGCTTGGGAGCAGACAGTCTGCCCTTACCCTCCTCACCTCTTAAGGGGAGAAGTGCTTTTCAACTGCTGAGAAGAAGGCTGCAAGAGGGAAGGGCAGGAGTTGGTGCAGCCTGTCCTCCAGTGTTTGGTCACTTGCTTTGGGGCGTGGTGGGTAGAAGGGTGTGTACTCTTGTTCTGAGGGGTAATCCCTCCTTTGTTGTTATTAAGGCCCCTACACCAATGACTTCAGACAAGAATCTCTATATCCTCTTATCCATTAGTTCACTACAGAAAGAAGTCACCTCAACAGAAAAGCATTTTAAAGGGTTTTCTTCACTTTTTTTTTTCTGAGAAGGTGATAATCTCTTTTTAAAGTCAAGGAGGCGGCCACTGAGCTCAGAGATGGAAATGTTAAACCCTCAAGCAGTCAAAAGGGAGGGGAGCTGTGTTTTTCTGCTCTGAATCTTGGACTTTTTCTTCAGGACCATGCCGTGCTGTGTTCCCCATCTCTAAACGTTTCTAAAGTTTCCTCACGATGTGTGTTTGTGTGTGTGTGTACATGTTTGTGTATGTGGTATATGTGTGTGTATGTGTACCTGCTTGTGTGTGAGGTATATGTGTATGTTTACATTTGTGTGTGAGGTGTGTATATGTTTACATGTTTATGGGTGTGTATGTGTGTATGTGTAATGTTTGTATGTGCAGTGTGTCTGTACACTTGTGCATGTTTGTGTGTGTGGTATGTGTGTAAGTGTGTGTATGTTTACATGTTTGTGTGTGGTATGTGTGTGTATGTTTGCATGTTTGTATATGTGGTATGTGTGTACACATGTACATGTTTATGTATGTGATGTGGTATGAGTGTTTGTACATGTTTACATGTGCACACACTTGCATGTAGGTGCTTCTGCATGTAGAGGTCAGAGGTTAGTATTTAGTGTCTTCCTTGATTGTTCTTTACATTATTTCTGGGTACAAAGGCTCTCACTCGCTCTGGAGTTTATTAACCAGCAGGCCAAGGAACTCTGGGCATCTGCTTGTCTTTGCCGACCCTGAGGTGAAGTCTGGGCTTGACTTTTGTGTAAGTGTTCGCAGTCCAAACTCGGGTTGTCATGTGTGCCATCCGTGACAGGTACTCTTCTGACTGAGCCACCTCCTCAGCTCCTTCTCGTGCCGTTGAGAGGCCCTTTGTCACGTGGCCCCATTTAAGCCATCCAGGAAGGGTCACACTAGCTGGAGTTCATTAGGTGCCTCCCGTTTGATTATGTGTATTAAGAGCATTTCTTGGAACACGGAGGAAGACAGAGCATGCTCTTTCCTTTAAAATCAATTTAATTCCATTCTGTCTTGAGTTAACAGTCACATCAGAAGGCATAAATACGAGCAAAATACTAAGGGAACAAGGTATTCATTACAGCAAGAGTTTTTTTTTTTTTTTAAGAGCTGGTGTTGCTGACATACAAAGTGAATGGAGACGATTGTGGAGGGGGGAGAAGGTGGGAGGGGAGAGATGGGTGGGAGGGGAAGGTGGGTGGGAGGGGAAGGTGGGTGGGAGGGGAAGGTGGGTGGGAGGGGAGAGATGGGTGGGAGGGGAAGGTGGGTGGGAGGGGAAGGTGGGTGGGAGGGGAGAGATGGGTGGGAGGGGAGAGATGGGTGGGAGGGGAGAGATGGGTGGGAGGGGAGAGATGGGTGGGAGGGGAGAGATGGGTGGGAGGGGAGAGATGGGTGGGAGGGGAGAGATGGGTGGGAGGGGAGAGATGGGTGGGAGGGGAGAGATGGGTGGGAGGGGAAGGTGGGTGGGAGGGGAGAGATGGGTGGGAGGGGAGAGATGGGTGGGAGGGGAAGGTGGGTGGGAGGGGAGAGATGGGTGGGAGGGGAAGGTGGGTGGGAGGGGAAGGTGGGTGGGAGGGGAAGGTGGGTGGGAGGGGAAGGTGGGTGGGAGGGGAGAGATGGATGAGTGGTAAGAGCCAAGAACAGGTTTCCTTCCAGTTGAAGCCTAAGACTGGAACAGAAAAGGTAATGTCTGGAGTCACCTTCTGAGTTTGGAACAACAGCCCATGAAGTGGGGTAGGGAGTGAGGCCGAGAGTGTCCGCAAGGCCCGCGGTCCTGCTGTCTTGTTTGCTCCTCTTGGTTTATTCTTTTCACAAGAATGCAGCTTGCACTCCTGGTAAGGACAGGGGAGAGAGACCCTCTGGGCAGCTTGGTTCTGTCCTGGCCAGAGGTGGAGAATGCTGGAGGGCACATGTAAGCTTGTGGGGGCTGTGGTGCAGATGCTCATCCCTTCTGGCCAGTAGCTTTGGAACTGGATCTCTGGGTTTTCATGGCATGGTTGGTTATATCTATTCCCCAAATTTCAGTCCATCTCCTAATGTTTTTAGGATCTCAACTTTCAAGTAGCTACCCAGGGTTTAGAAGCCATAGAGGCACTGAGAAGTAACCTCTCCCTCACCCCATCTCTCATTTCCTTGGTAACACTAGAAAGGTCAACATCAACTTTGTTCCTCCTAGGTCCCCAGGTCCTAATAGTAGGCTACCTTTGACCCTGGGCAGATACATGGCATTCTGAATTGCTCCAAAGGAGAAAACACTACATTCTATTTATTTCTGCTTCTGTTAGAGTTAATTTAGCCTGACCTGTCAAAAACCTGGCCAGAGTGTACCCTTCCAGGAAGCTGGTTAACCAAGAGACCCATTGAATGAGAGGCATAATTATCTTCTCATAGAGCTAATATACTTAGCTCTGAAGCTTCTCCATGGGGTAGCCACTTACAGTGCTACCATCAGGCCCCGCATCCTCGCTTGTCTGCGGTCAGTGTTCTAAGTCAGGAAAGGACAAGCTTTTCTCTGTCTTCTTTCCCCTTTGGCCACTGGACAACAGCCGCAGGTCCATTTCCCTCGCACACAGAGCCTTCTCCCTGCCACCCTTGTCCTGAGCTGCCTGCTGGCCTCCAGGCTGCCGCTGTCTTGGACCCTAACTATGAAAGCCACAGCTCCTTTCTTGTCTCTGTCCCTCGTCTTGGCAGCCTCCACGGTTTACAGCTTGCTACCCTGTTTGTATTTGCTCAAACTCTGGTATAACTGTGCCCGGCCTTCCTTTTGAGCTCGTTTAAAAAAAAGGAACCTTGATTTCCTTGATAATATTTAGACCTAGATGAAGAAAACACTTATGTCTAGACTTGTGTTTCTGAACCTATCCATTTTCTCAGCCAGTGTTTAAGACAGAGGACAGTGCTCATCTCTAAAGTATTATTTTGAGGTGATGGAACTAGTAATAACTGAATCCATTAACTCTGAACTCCAGCCACCCTCCTCAATTTTGGGATCCCCGTTTCCTGCCACACACATACACAGATACACACAAGACAAGTCTGTCTATCAGAAAGCACATCTGAGAAGAACATTAGTGGATTAAGTTTAGTACAGCTAAGTAAAATAGATGGTCAGGTGAGTTATAGTGTCTCCACCAGGAAGGGGCTGTAAATGAGAACAGGTGACATCTGTCACCGCCCTTATGTGCCTTGTCTTCTTTAGTATACTTTGAGCCGCTAGGATAAAAAGACTTCGCTGAACACATTTTTACATCCCAGATATTGAGTACACACTTAACTACTTAAGACCACTCAAATCGCGTTCAGTAGAGTGGGAGATGGTATATGATACCATTTGATACTGTGGCCTTCATATTAAAAGGATTTTCTCTTGAAAAATTATTGCAAGTTTGCTAAGTGATGCCACATATTAACTATATACACGTTATTTATTGTATGTATATATTTCTGGGTATGCATATACATATAAACACACAAATAAATAAAGCATATATGCATACATATACATACACATAAATAAAACATATATATGTATACATATATACACACAAATAAATAAAGAATATATACACACACACACACACACACACATATTCAGAGAGAAAGACTGAATGCCAGAGTACCGCTTTTAGGGATCAGTTTTCTCCTTCTATCCTATGGGTCCTGGGGATCAAACTCTGATTTTATGGCTACATGCAAGCACCTGTACCCACTGAGCCATCTTGCAGGTCCTTGGTTGCCCTCAGATTGTGTCCCCGTTTAGTGACAGTAGATGTAATAGAATTATTGCAAATGTGGTCAAGGAGAACATAGGCGTGTAAGAACCCAGGGCCAGAGGAAGAGGGGACAGGAGGAGACTTCTATACTGGGTGAATTATAGAAGTGAATTACTGGATCTATGCTGGGTGCTGATGGCTCCCAGTTGAGTCTTCCCTAAGACATTGTCCTTGGTTGAAGGGAACTGTCCAGGATTATAACTCCATCTTGACGTGGAACTACCAAGATCCACTGTGGACATCTATGAAGGGCTCAAAGCCCTCGCTGTACCTGAGCTCCGCTCCTCCTATCCAAGCTTGCCTTCCTCACCTGTCATGGTTGCAATTCCCTTGACTCCACACCACAAAGTTCCTGAAGGTGAAACTTTATCGTGGGCTGTTTCCTGGAGAATTGACCCTGTGGGGGTGGAGACAAGAGGGGAGAGGACAGAAGGGAAACAAAGGGGTGCAAAGGAAGGGGGAAGATTCAAGGAAAGGAGTCTGCTCTCTGGACTGTCATTTCCAGTGGCTGTGGGAAGCATTCACATGGAAGAATCACTTCCTGACTGCTTCCAGGAAAACTCAATGTGGTTGGAGTTGGGTCAACACCAACCAGGAACTAAGGGCTGGTTATGTATCATGGCGGGCTCCCTTGGTGTGCTTGCGTCATAGCAGGGAGTATTGTCTAGCAATGGATGGTTTGTTCTGCTCGCCTTCCATCAGGAAGGGTTGGTACTGGGGCGGCAATAATAATTCCATAGATAGTCTGCTCTGTTACAAGACCTGATTTATCCCATGCTTTCCAAGGACTGTCCAACTTCCCTAGTTCTGCTCTGAGCAGAGCAACAGGTATGTATGCCTAACAGAAAACTGATACTTTGGAATCGAAGGTGAGAGTCCAGTGGCTTCTCGAGGGTGGCTCTTAGCAAGACTGCTATGGCTGGTAGGACATGCAGATAGCGTTCCTGGTTGCTAGCGCCAAGTTCACACTGAGCATGCGAGAACACATATGAACATGATTTGTACTATGTCTGTAAGACCTATGTGGCCACCCCAGCTGGAACAGGGGGATCTCTTGGGAAACATGAGTCCCAAGCCTGCCATTTACCTCCAAGCCTTCTCTGCTTGCTTTCTCTATCTGCTGCCATTTGGCAGGCTTGTTTTTATAACAAAAACTTGAAGGGTATCACTGATGTTCTAAAATCCCCTTTTATTTAAGTAGTTCCGATTTCTTTGTGGGTGTATTTACTACTCTGAGATCCAATTTGCCTGATAGGAGTGTGTTTTAGGGCCTCACATGTGTGATTAATTCAGGGAAAGCACTTATCTGTTGTGATCTAAATGTGTATTTGTTTTACCCTGAGCCAACAAGACAATTACAAATGTTGTCTTGCCTGCGACCCTGGGCTTAGAAATGCAGTTGTCACAGTGAAAGCCGCAACATATCAGAGTCCTGGGCTCTGTGCTCACACAGGATCTAGGACACGACATTTCTTTTACTGGGTACGGTGACCTCTCCTCTGCTCTGCAGAACTGGTGGTAGACGTTGGGACTTGATTTGACACAGGGTTATTTCTGGAGGTAAGTGGAGTATCATGACTGTCTATGTTTCTTGCAGTGTTACATGCTACCAGCATTCCAACAATACCATAAGAGTACCCTGCCTTTTTCCGCTGGGGTTTTCGTGATCTTCCAAAACTCTCCTTTGCCCCTCTATCTGGCAGAGACTCAGAATGAGTGGAACCTGAGCCAGCAGTTTGTGCTGTGCTAGGGATCTGGAAAGGAGCTGGAGAATTCCAAGGTGGAGCATCCCTAACAATCCTGGGGAAAAATGTGCCCAGGGGGCCACAGAACACATCTCTCATGCTTACCTGCTCAAGATGCCATGAGTTCTCTACAAGACTGTGCTTCGCCCTCATAATAAATGCATTTGCACTTCTCAGGCCCAGGTCAAATGAAGTGCCGAAGGTAGAGAACTCAGGAGAACACATGGGCAGCAGCACCGTCTTTGTTATAAAGCTGAAAAGCGTACGTCCTGGGTTATGCCCTTCCTAGTGACAATGCCGAGTGTTGACGGTGTCTCGAGATAGCTCCTGAGGGAGCCATCTTCTCTCATCACTCTTGTCTGCTGGAGGGAAGTTTTACTGTCATTTGCATATCCCTCCATTTCATTTGGTGATTGTGTTAAGCCCCTAATACCTGGCAATAAGATAGTGTTTGCTTAGAATGGCCACGGTGGCATTTGTTGTCTGTGACTGGGCCCAAGCAGGAGCTAACAAGCCAAGAGGGAGATGGGGCGGTTTGTCAGCCTTGAATGGGGACAGGAGCAGGACTCTATGCAAATGAGATGGCTCCGGAGGCCAGGGCTGAGCTCTGGGAACATGGTGATGCTTCCAGCACTGAGAGGCATTTTGACCTTAAAGAGGACTTCACCGGCTCTGAATAGGCTGCAGATCCAGAAGATGCACGAATGAGGAAAACAGCCTATTGTGGTCTGGGTGGAGTTTATTTCCATAAGACACTTGTGCTAAATCTTGGTCTCCCTTGTAGTCATGTTGAAATGATGGCATCTTTAAGAGGAGGGGCTTGGTTCAAGGTGGCCAGGGCACTGGGGTGCTGCCCTCTGGAGAGATGGGGCAAGTTCTCACTAAAGAACAAGATGGGTTCCTTCCTGCCACCTGGTTTTCTGTCTCCCCGTGTGATGTCATCCACAAGCATGGCAGCTGTTAGAATTCCACAGGGTCCTCAGCTGCCGATGCCCAGATGGGGCATTGGTGGCAGTGGGGTGCGCGCGTGCGCCACCAAACTAGGAAACTATTTCTTGGCATTAGGGGTTTTGCTGGAGCAATAGAAAATAGACTAATCCATGTACTGACTTCTGTGAATTCCTTAGTAAGTGTGGTCATGTTTAAACACAGAAGACGGTGACGCATGGCTGAAAAAGTAAACTTAGACCATTGAGACACAAACAGATTTTCATGGGTGACGATAAGCACTACACTAAGACCCCAGTGAATGTGCATTCCAGGCAGCTACTGTGCCACCAGCAACTCCTCGGAAGCTGGTGCCTCTTTCGTATGGCCCAGCCTGTTGGGATTCAATCACTAGTATGTTGTAATAAGAGCGACAGGGCTGCGTCCCCGGCACCCGGCCGCCCGCATGGCTAGCTTAAGCCCCGAAATAATTACACCGGAATTGTATTCTTTTAAACACTGCTTGGCCCATTAGCTCCAGCCTCTTATTGGCTAGCTCTTACATATTGATCTAACCCATTTCTAATATTCTGTGTAGTACCACGAGCTGGCTTACCAGGAAAGATCTTAACCTGCATCTGTCTGGAGTGCGAGAATCATGGCGACCCCTGACTCGGCTTCTTTCTCCCAGCATTCTGTTCTGTCTACTCCGCCTACTTAATTTTCTGTCCTATTAAAGGGGCCAAGGCAGTTTCTTTATTACTTAACCAATGAAACAACAGATAGAAAGATGACCCACCTCCATCACTAGTAAACATGACATCTACAAAAACCAATGCCCTTGGTTTGTATATTAGCTTTAGGCTTGTGTTTTTGCTTTGTTTTTCTGCAAAACTGATAAACTGGGCAGTAAATATGATAACTATGAAGCCTAAATATTTACTTTGCATAAAAAATGTATATATTGACCAGAATCTTATTATTTCACCCATGATAACTGAATTGTTGATCATACAAAAAGTCACAGAGTCTTTAAGAGTTTGTGTATAATATCAAAGGGTTACGCAAACTCCTGTGTTTACTGGGACACTATCAAAAATAAAAATAAAAAAAGAAAGAAAAGAAACAAAAGAAAAAAACCACCACCACCACCAAAAAACCAGAATCAATTGAAGTGTGCATTTGTAGATGATGAATGTCTAGAAAAAGTCTAGTGTATATATGTAATGGAATATTACTGAGATAAAAGAAAAAGAATGGAATATGCCATTTGTAGCAACATGGATGGAGCTGGGAGAGATTACATTAAATAAAACAGAGCATGCATACAAATACCACATATTCCCGTTCATTTTGGGGGTTAACTAGTGCAGTAATCCCTGAAGGCTCGGAAGGGCAGGGGCCTGGCAGGGGCAGCTGGATACTGCACACCCAGGCACTCCCATGCACTCCCAGGCACTCCCAGGCACACCCAGGCACTCCCAGGCACTCCCAGGCACACCCAGGCACTCCAAGGCACACCCAGGCATTCTCAGGCACACCCAGGCACACTCAGGCACACCCAGGCACACTCAGGCACACCCAGGCAGGAGTAAGTCCTTGGGCTCCACAGCATGGCCAGGTGGCTGCTGTTTGTAACAACTCGCACACTTTATGGATAACTCCAGGAGAGGGAAGGGATAACTACAGAGAAAGGGTAAACGTTTCAAGCACTAGATACCCTGACTTGATCGTTCTATACTGTGTACAGGTATCTAATTATCACACCGTACCCCATAAAGATGCAGACTTACTATGTGGGAAAAGTAAAATTCTAAAGTCTGTGGGGAAAGCGAAGTGATTTTATCATTAAAGCTCCGCTGATAGAGCTCATAGCATTTCTATACCTGGGATTGCTCAGGTCTCCCTTATTTGTAACTGAGAAGAAGGTTGAATAGGCAACAGATATTTTTAAAATTTGTTGAGGCTGGGCGGTGGTGGCGCACGCCTTTAATCCCAGCACTCGGGAGGCAGAGGCAGGAGGATCTCTGTGAGTTCCCAGCCTGGTCTACAAGAGCTGGTTCTAGGACAGGCTCCAAAAACTACAGAGAAACCCTGTCCCGAAAATCAAAAAAAAAAAAAAAACCAAAAAAAAAAACCAACCAAACAAACAAAAAATTTGTTGAGATAGAGAGTAGACCCCTTGCTTCCATCTTTCCGTGTTTCCACATCCAAATAGCACATTAGCTATCAGAAACTGAAGTGTGTTAGTGGCTGTGGACATGTTTGACTTGATGAATGTTTCTAAACTACTGGAATTAGTCTGGAACATTACATGCTGAGAACTCTTACCTGAAACCCTGGGTCTCATCCTAGCTGAAGCTGAGCCACTGAGATCCCATGGGAAGCCCGTGGCAGATGTCGAGAGTCCAGCCTCTGGGCTGTCCACTTCCCTCATGACACCAGGAACATGAGGTCTTCAGAATAATCTAGATGTTAAGAACCTTCAACCATCAGTGCTAAAAGTTTTATTTGTGCTGTTTCCTTCTTGTGAAAACTACTCTGTGTTTTGGGCCTGAGCAACGCGAACTTAGAAGATTCATAGGGACGCGCTCCACGGAAACACCATCTCTGTCGCTTCTGCTGATTACTTCCTCTTAGTGAGTTATTTATGCAGCCGTCAGGGCATTTATTTGTCTGGTCCCTGTTGTCACCATCCCACTTGGCTCATTCACTCTGTCACGCAGGCTTATCTGTCTTTAGTTCCTGCGGGAGCTGGTTCTGCACTATTTCCCGCGCTAGCCTCCGGTACTGTCGCTTATGCGCTAATGTCTGTGTTATGTTTTTCTTGTTCTTTTAGCTTGAAAAATGGACCATGTATGAGTAAAGTAGATGCTTGAAAAATGAACGTGGCTCTACTTTTACTGCTTTTGTAAAGCACACACAGAAAATCATTATTATAACTGTTTTACCACATGTGAGGGAACTTTGAATCACTTCTTCATCTTGCGTTAAGTCATTCATGCAGCAGATACTTACCGAGCACCTGATGTATAATTGTTATTCCTGGGTCCTATGTATATACTAAGCAAAGAGAACAATCAGATACATTTTAGAAGGGAGACAGCTGTGCCTCATAATGTCTTGTTAATGCTACGCTGGGGGGAACAGTGAGGCCGGGCACGAGAATGGAGTCCCACCTGTGCTAGTGAGGGCGGGCGGGTGAGCTCGGCCCCTCTGAAGAGGGGACGTCCAAGCAAATATTTCAGTGAAGTAAGGAGAAGTTTTAGAAACTATCCAGATGTGAGGACAATCTTGCAAAGAGCTCAGGACTCAATACATGTCAATACAGATGTGCTCTAGGGGAAAACGTGTGTGTGTATGTGTTTTAGAAGAGCCTGAAATTCAGTGTGGCTGAACTGGAGTATCTGAGATTAAGAAGGGTATTTAGGTCAGGAAAAGGAATTGGCTTTCATTTCTGTTTCTATAGTTGTTCCCTACTGCATAGGGAAGGAATTGTTGACCATTTTAAAGAGGGGCACCTCTGAGGAGAGGAGGAAGCCACGGAAAATGGCTGAGCAAAGGAAGAAGGTCCAGTCCTGAAACTACCTTCCGGTCCCTCATGATTGAGGTGATACACAGAGCTCGATTATGACCATGGCCAGCTGTTGATGGAGTGTCCCCAGGCTCCTCTCTCTCCGTTACCCATCTCACCCCTTCTGGTGCAGGTCAGTCCCTGTAGAGCAGTGTTTGTTAACCCATGGGTCATGATCCCACTGGCAAACCCCTGCTTCCAAAACTATTTACATTATGATTCACAACAGTGGCCAAATTAAAGTGATGAAGTAACAACAAAATAATTTCATGGTGGGGTCACCGTACCACGAGGAGAACTGTGTTAAAGGGCCACAGCGCCAGGAAGGCTGAGAGCCCTGAAGGGGGAATAGAAGACTGAAAACGTATTGCAAGCAGTCATGTGACTTGTGGTGAACCTGTGTGGGCGTTGGAGCCTTCTAGGATCTTCGGAGTGATAGCTATGACCTAACTATTGTGAGCATCTGAATGTCTGCCCAGGGACTGATTTGTGTTTATTTGGGCTGATGGAGGACGATCTGTCTCCCTGCTGCCTGGGTTAAAATATTCTTGATGTCCATTTGCATTGGTGTCATTAGGAGGAGTGATTTCCACAGGGACGTTCCCTATGATTAAATGATTAAAATGATTAAAAGATTTCACTTTCCAAACTGCAAAGCACCTCAGGAATTACTTGCCTGTTGGAGCTGCCATTCCTTTGTTTAAAGACTTTCTCACTTTTCCCTTTGGTTGCCCTGGTTCAGGACACACATTGGTCCATTTCTCCAGAGAGAGTTTGGAGTCACTGTTGGGAAACATTGGACCTTCCTAGGAAAATGGTGACCCCACATTCTAGTTGAAGGGAGCCATCCCTTGCTTTGCCCCTGAAAATCTCTCAGCTGATGTGTTAGTTGAATTGAGAAGAGTGGTGATCTGAATTCTTACCCTGTTCATGCATAGTTTGACACCATAAATTTGCTTACTCCTAAAGATAATCTGCTGAAATGAAAGCAGAGGGGAGTGGTCACCTGCCCAGGTCACCAGTTACCCAGCAGAGAAGCTCGGAATCCAACCTGGGTGTCTGTCTGCCCTGGGGCTTAAATGCTTCGTTGATTTAGAGAAAGGATCTTGCAATTTTTGAACATCTATTAGAGAGAAATATGAATCAGATATAGGCAGCTGTATGCATACCGGTGGGTATCATGTGAGAGACAAACCATGGCATCTGGAAACTTGTCCGTGCAATCAAGCTTTGTTCCATTCAGGGCTCATCTTTTAGCCTCTTGATACAGAAAGCTGCCCATGCCACGTTCTGTTGCAAAGACTACCCGGAATGATTAATAAGTCGCATTTATTATTCACTGTAACTACTAACAAGTAGAATGACAAGAGACTGTTAAAATTGCACTCGAAGCCCCCTCAGGACGTCATTAGCATGCATGCAAAGCAGGCGGCACAAAGCCGTAATTCCAGTGACTCCGTGAGGGGGAACGGCAGAGCTTGGAGTCAGAGCCCCATCTGTGTGCGCACACGTGTTCCATGCTCTGCCAGTGCTGGGTGTTTTACATATATCATCTTATCCCACTGCGAGATAACACAGATCATATGGTATTATTCCCTCTGTCTTACAGGAGGTTTAGGGCTAAGCACTTGTTCCACATGTGACAGTTAAATTATTAACCCGCAGAAGCGAGTTTCACCAGGTTTGCCTGCCTCCCAACCTTATCTTCTTCCTAGCTTAACAAATGAAGAAAAACCGGTTCCCTGAAAATGCTGATATGTTACAATGATTAGAAATAGGGATTTTGTGTCAGTGTATTTTTGTTTTAAGGCAGGCATCTCCCCATCTTATTTCAAATGATGCTGGTATCACTGCTTCCTGGTTCAAACTAGTTGACTGTAGTAAATGGTTTCCAAAGATGTCTCTGGTGCTCTGAGAAACCAGGAGTGGCAGAAAGTCGGTTCACCAGTGGTCAGGCACACCACCCGTTGCCTGCCCAGTCTTGGTGGGAGATCCACATGCTCACTTTACTTCAGGGAAGACTTGGCTTCGCTGAGAGGCAGGTAAGGCTATAAATAAACACACACACACACACACACACACACACACACACACACACACACATGGCTTCAGCTACTGCCTTGGCAGTACTCCACACTGTTGTGTGCTGATCTGCAAACACACTCAGCAGGCGCCCCACCTGTCTTTATTCCCATGATCTGCTGACTGCTGAGAATTCTCCAAATTAAAAAGCCCACGCTGATTCTACCTGTTCTTGGTCTGGGTTCTTACCAGGACCTGAGGGACCTTGATCCAAATAGGCAGGCTCCACCATTCCGATGAGACTGGGTTTCCTTACTTAATTCTAGGGATGCTGAAAAGCCTACAAGACAGAAGAATCTCTTTTTATTTAAAAACTGCATAATGATTTTTTTCTGAATCTCAGACAGAAGGCAACTGGGCCTCTCTGCCACTGTGGAAGCAATGTTGGCTTCTGCATTTCACACATACACATACAAATTTGTTGTTTCTGTTTTTGCTTTTTTTTTCTTCTTTCTTTGTAGCCTTTACTGAGGCAGCCCTAGACATTGCAAGGGTCAGCAGATTGAGTGCGGTCCCCCTATTTTAAGTTCACTTGGTGGCTTCTCTCTAAAATGAAAAGACTTTCTGGGAGTTGTAACATCTATCTATGGCTTCTCCTACAGAGAAATCTTACATCCTAGTAGTTTGGGGCATCATTTCTAAATGTGATTGTTATCAAGGCTTACAGAGAAATCATTTAAATTTGAATGATTGCAGGGTCTGGTGCAAAACGAAACAGGGAGGGCAAGCCTGTCTCTGGCGCTGTTTTCTAACCTGGTCTTCGCACAGTTCTGTACGTGACAGTATTTTGTAGCTTCCTAAGACAGGCAGCAGAGTTCTGAAGTGGAATGATTTGTCTTCCTGATGTCAGTCTAAATGAAGTATTTTGTACTGTACATGAAAAAATATGGACGTCTTTGAGGTGGATGAACAGCCCGTTATCCATAGCAAAACTGCCGTGTTTTATGTTTGCCGGAGAATTACTGATTACAGCCACTGTGTGGGCAGGAAGCTGCTAAGTCGCAGCTGCATTGTCAAGGCCTGGAAAGGAATGGGACTTTTACTCTTGAAGCACTTTCAATTGCTGCCTTGGTCTTCATTTTCTGCAGCAGAAATGAGCTCTTCAGTTAGGAATCCTGAGGGTAGACAGTAGTGGTATGAACAGGAGAAGCCATTCTGTGGCTTTCTGGTGGGCTTCGTACTTGGAGGGAAGGGATGGGAGTTAGTTCAGTCGCACGGTGACAAAGCCTGCCTCTATGGAACCTGTTTGTTATGGTAGGGAGATCCATCAGCGTTTCCCAGCTGCATCCGTGAAGGCCGGTTTGTGAGGAAGAGCAGCGCCTTCAGATAATGTGCCTTGATTTTCACAGGGCCTCTCTACAGCTCGAGGAGAGATGCCATGGCTGCCCAGGTTTGCGCCGACCTTGCTTTGCTCCCTGGGTTCAATGCCTCCAACTTTAAGATGTGAAGACAGGAAAGAGCAGTCACAGAAAAGGTTGCGTGAGTGATCACAATCACAACTAACACTCTGTCTTCTACTCGGGGCCCACTTCTAGGACTGAGTGACAGAAATGGTTCTCAGAAGGGAGTGGCCCTCAGTGTAATACTCTGCTGTCTTGATATTATTGGTAAGTTTTAAACAAGGGACAGACACTGGTTTTCACCCAACCCCATGAACTCTGGAGCCCGTGCTAGAAGCTGTGAATCAGAGACTGTGCAATCAGTACCCCATCTCTAGTTGTCTTGGCTCCCCAGCCCTGTTTCTGCTCGTCTCACACAGGACTTTTTTCCTTGAGATGATGTCATTCCTCATGTATGTGCCGTGTACTTGAGGCAAATGACTGTTTAGTTCTCAGTAAAATGGGAATGATTTTATCCTTGAGTTCAGAGCAGTTAAAGAACTAAGTTAGGGGATACATCTCATAGTTTTGAAGGTTACAGGGGCAGAATCAAGATGGTCCTCCTGGAAGCAGGTCACAGACTCCTCAGTGTATGTAAAGAGAAGGAACCAGGGAGTCTCTTGGTCTCTTCCTGTGAGGGCTCTGCTCTCATCCCTGTGGTTCCACCCACAGGAGCTTGCGGCCTCCAAAGACCATCACACGGGGGTTAGAGTTCAATGGGAATTTTGTCCTCACGGAACAGGAGACTGTAATTACTCCAGTTGAACGCTAGCTGCTGCTCTCTTGTCTGACCCTCCATTTTCCTGTTAGAGTACTAAAGTAGCCATATAGCTGGCAGTCCTATATAAGGCTTAGTAGTTTGTTAATTGTATAAACTAAAAGTTTCCTTGTGACATTTCTACTGTGTTTACCCCACCACTCTCCTCTGTTCCCTTCCCCCACCCCTCTTCCTTCCCCCTAATAGTTTTTGTTTTCTTCCCCGCTACCCCTTTTAAAATCCAGATCCCTTATAAGAGAGAAAACATCTATGTGTTTTTTTGAACCTGGCTCATTTTGCTTAATACAACCCCTGGTTCCATCAATTTTCTTGCAGACATCATGACTTTGTTTACTAAAGGCAGACTGATGTGTGTATTTGCCATGATTTTCCTTATCTCTTCCTCTGTTGATGGCACCTGAGAGTCCATCCCTTTAGTGGATGTTGAGGAACTGACTCATTTCATCGCTGTGAGCTCTTCCACATGTGGTTACCGCGGTGTGTCTTGTCATTCTCCTGCTGACGGGATCTCCGTTAATTTAGACCGCTACGAATAAAGCTGTCAAGAGCATTCCTACATTTTTAAAATACATAAATCAGACTAAATACACATTTATTGTTATAAGAAATGACTTTAATTGGTCTTGATGGTAAATACCTTTTAACTGGTTTTCCTAAGAAGATGAAGGGGGAGATGGAGGAGGAAAAGGAGATGAAGGAGGAAGAGAAGGCCATATCACCATGAAGTGTTATGTTACTGATTTCCTGGGTGTAAACATTCCCATTGTAACCAGTTAGAAGCTATTGCTGTGAAGTCACTAAGTGCTGAAATGGAAAAGGGCTAAATGTATCCTTGTGGGGCACCATGAGCAGGTCCTGTACAGTGTACCCCTGGGGCACCATGAGAAGGGCCCTGCACAGTGACTGTAGGGACACCTTGAGCAGCTGACATACAATGTACCCTTGGGGGTACCAAGAGCTGAGTCCTGCACATGCGTTTCATACATTCTACTCCACTTCACAGTTTATGCCAGCTTCAGTTTCACCCTGCCCCTCTAACCATTTAGTGGCGTTATTCTTTTTAGCTTTTGCCATCTTGGTAGGCATTAATGAGGTCAACCCCTGGAGTCCACTTGCATATATAATACCCCCTTCACACATGTAGACACACACACACAAGCAACCTATGAGCACATAGACACATATGTGTTTTTAAAAGGGAATCCTTTGTACGTTCTTGATCCTGCACATTCATTTTTCCACATTTTCCCACTAATGTAGATAGTTACTTTCACAGAAACACACCTACTTTTGGAAGGCAAGTGTTTCTTTTAAGCATTAGCATATTCTAATTATAAAATAATGATTATAATAATTATTAAGTACACAATCAGTCTTTTTCCAACCTTGTTGCGAAACACTATTATAATTACTTTATTTCATGCAAAACAAAACTGGGGCCTAAAAAATTCAGCAACCCTCCTTTATACAGAAAATAAAAGAGCTGAGAAAAAAATCAGAAAAACATCACCCTTCATAATGCTCAATATCCTTAGCCATCAGAGAAATACAAATCAAAACAACTCTGAGATAACCTCCTATACCTGTCAGAATGGCCAAGATCAAAAACACTGATGACAGTTTATGCTGGAGAGGATGTGGACTAAAGGGAACATTCCTCCATTGCTGGTGGGAATGCAAACTGGCACAGCCGCTTTGGAAATCAGTATGGCGATTTCTCAGAAAATTAGGAAACAATCTACCTTAAGATCCAACAATACCACTTTTGGGTATATACCCAAAGGATGCTCAATCATATCTCAAGGACATGTGCTCAACTATGTTCATAGCATCATTATTTGTAATAGCCAGAACCTGGAAACAACCTAGATGCCCCTCAAATAAATAATGGATAAAGAAAATATGGTAAATTTACACAATGGAGTATTGAACAGTGGTAAAAAAATAATGACATCTTGAAATTTGTGGGTAAATGGATAGATTAGAGATAACCATATTGAATAAGGTAACCCAGACCCAGAAAGACAAATATAATATGCACTCACTCATAATTGGCTTTAGACATAAAGCAAAGAAAAATCAGCCCACAGTCCACAACCATGGAGAACCTAGACAACAAAGAGACCTTAAGACATGTATCTACATAGGAAAGAGAAAAAGACAAGAACTCCTTAGTAAATTGGGAGTGTAGGGGTCATGGGAGAGGATGGAAGGAGAGAGGGGAGGAAGAGAGGGGGATGAACAAAAATGTATAGCTCAATAAAATCAATAAAGAAAAGATCTCTCCCTCTCATTATCACACACACACACACACACACACACACACACACACACACCAAAACAAACAAACAAACAAAAACCCTGGGCATAGATCTTAGCTGATACATGCTACATGGCTTTTTCATGAGGAAGGAGTTGCGTTTTCTGCTTCTAGGGATGGCGAGTTCATTAGAACATGCTTCCTGAAGCAGTTACCACCTTGCGGTACAAGAAACACGTTGTTTTCTTTCTTTCTTTCTTTCTTTCTTTCTTTCTTTCTTTCTTTCTTTCTTTCTTTCTTTCTTTCTTTCTTTCTCTCTCTCTCTCTCTCTCTCTCTCTCTCTCTTTCTTTCTTAAAGATTTCTGCCTTCTCCCCGCCACCACCTCCCATTTCCCTCCCCCTCCCCCATCAAGTTCCCCTCCCTCATCATCCCTAAGAGTAATCCGGGTTCCCACCCACCTCCATCCAGGTCTAGTAAGGTGAGCATCCAAACTGCCTAGGCTCCCACAAAGCCAGTACGTGCAGTAGGATCAAAAACCCATTGCCATTGTTCTTGAGTTCTCAGTAGTCCTCATTGTCCATTATGTTCAGCAAGTCCAGTTTTATCCCATGCTTTTTCAGACCCAGGCCAGCTGGCCTTGGTGAGTTCCTGATAGAACATCCCCATTGTCTCAGTGTGTGGGTGCACCCCTCGCGGTCCTGAGTTCCTTGCTCGTGCTCTGTCTCCTGCTCTTGATTTGGACCTTGAGATTTCAGTCCGGTGCTCCAATGTGGGTCTTTGTCTCTGTCTTCTTTCATCGCCTAAATGTTTTTCTTTGGGTTCACCTTCTTAATTAGCTTCTCTAGGATCACGCATAATAGGCTCAAGGTCCCCTATTCATGCTCTGTTATTAGTTAGAAGGCTCAGCTGGGGATGGAGAGATGGCTTAGTGGTTAGGAGCACTGGCAGCTCTTCTTGGGGATCTGGTTTGATTTCTAGCACCCACATGACAGCTCTCCATCCTCTGAACTCCAGGTCCAGGGGATCCAATTCAGACATCAAGGACACAAGTGATATACAGACATATGTGCAGAGGAAACACCCCACACATTAAATAGGTGAAGAAATAAACAAATAAAATACATGGTTTAAAAAAAAAATCTTTTAGCCTAGTTCTGAGTACTCCACACTTGGCAATACTTACAGAGTTTTGGTCTGTTTGCTTTGTGGTCTCGTAGCACCTACATCTCAGATGGCTGTGGATTGGAGGGGGATAATTCTAAACATTCCCATTCAAACATGTAGGAATTCAAATGTAGATTGTTTGAGATTGGGGAGCCAATTGATCCCATCTCTGCTCTTTTGCATTCTAAACCACTTGGGGAGTACAGCCAGAGGTTAAAAGGACTAAGCTTGGCTCCAGCGCAGGCCACATGGATGCTGAATTTTGTGTTCAAAGTGGACTTCCAGTCTCTCATCATCTGGGTTGAGCTCACCCACCACATAAGGACCCTACAGCTGTTAACTCCTCTTCCCACAGCGCCAGACCAGTCTCGTGAGTATTCCTATAGAAAGGAGGCCGGAGTGAAGGAGACAGATGTAATCCGTGTGCAGATTGAGAGGGACAGACAGGTCTTGAGATTCTTGACTAAGCAGTATAACTGTATAAGTTCCTCTGCACACATGGAAGACAGTTGAAACATGTAGGGGAAAAAGAGGAGGCAGGCCAGAAGAGTCTCTTCGGAAATGATAGACGTAGGTCCAAGGCAAGGATACTGGGAGAAGAATCTTTGCTTTTCCTTTTTGACTAGGGCTAGCCCACTTTGGTTTTTCATTTTATAAACACATTTATTCATTTTTGTTTTATGTGTTTGAGTATATTGCCTGCATGCCTGTGCATGTGCCATGTGCATGCTGGGTGTGCTCAGTGGTCAGAAGAAGGCATCATATCCCCCAGAACCGGAGGTAAATATAGTTGTGAGCCGCTATGGGTGTTGGGAATTAAATCTTGATCCTCTGCAAGAGTAGTGAGTGCTCTTAGCTGATGAGCCATCTCTGTTGCCCTGAACTTAATTTTAGTTCCCCTGTGATAAATTTCTTTATTAAGTTGGAGTTAGCTCTTTAAGATTCTTCCAGTGAGTTGGTCTTAGTTGTGTTCTCCAGACACTCATGGGATAAATTTTCAAGTAATTTCTGCAGATGGGAAGTATTTAGGCATGTCCTTACATTGCTGTTTCTTGGCTGACATTCACCAGTTCTTTATTTTTTGTAGGTTTTCAAAGTACACCTTTTTTTTTTTTTTAATCTGCCCCATGCCTGTTCCCCCATTCTCTATTACTTTGTTAGTTGTTTAGGTCTTTCCATAGGGAGCATCCCATTTCCTGCCTGGACTATTTAATTGGGTCGCCTACAGTTTGAATGTCTGGGTCACCTCTGAAATTTGCTCTACAATTTCATCCCCAGTGCAAATAGTCTTAGGGCATAGGCTGCACTGTTAAGGTCTCAGACCACAGGAAGCTCATCCTCCTGGATAGGATTTATAACTTGTAATAGGGATGGAGAGAAGGCCCCTTCCTGCCTTCCCATCTCTCTGCCTCGTAAGGGTGCATTTAAGGTGCCATACCTTACCAGACACTAAATCTGCCAGCGCCCCAATCTTGGCCTTCCCAGAAGAATGAATTTATAGTGTTTAGAAATTATCCAGTCTGAGTTATTTGGGTAAAGCAGTCTACACTGCCAGCACAGAAGGGATTGAACACAGCTTCCGCCATCTGCTTTGGAACCCATAGCTTGGTGGGGAGTAGTTCAATCTCTTGCACGGTCAAAGAATTTGAAACCCCCAAGCTTGGGATTTTCAAAATTTTTGCTTCTAGGAAAGCAGTTTCATGATTAGAACATTTGTTTCCTGCTGTACTGTAACATCAGTCACGATGGGCGTTCCGAATAGACAGCAGCTAACTATTCCCCCAGTTCCATTGTCTTGCTACCATTGACGTAAACTCTGGAGTGGCCATTGTGTCTGGGCCTTCTCCTCTTAGACTGCACAGATGGCGCCGAACGTGGAGGTACAGGCCCTTTCTGCAGGTGTAATTGCCCAGCGAAGCTGAATGGTTCTACTCCATAAAGCAAACTGAAGCAATCCAGACATCCCTCTGGACACCTACAAATTACAATGAATGATGACAGTTTTATTTTGTCTTCCTTATTTTCCATAATTAAGAGTGGAATTTATTTAGCACACTGCACTGGCTACTTATTGCTGCTGCGTTACTCAAGGTAATTGTTACCCAGAGTCAGCTCTTTTATGGCCTGTATTAAAAGGTTTATTTTTCTTTTGTTGTGGTTTCTTGGCTGTGATTCTAGCATGGCTGACAAATTAATAGGCATCAGGTACTAAAAGTATTCGCAATTAAAGCGAAGTGGTAATAAGGTCACCTGTTTCAATGGAGCTTTCTTGGAAAAAAAAAACTGCTTAAATCAATGTGCATTGTGCGTGGGCTGTTCTCTGGGTCACACCCCACCCTCCAAAATCTGGTGCTAGGTACTTTTTCTTGTAAATTTATAGCAATAATAATTGCATTAATCTTTAGCTTCCACATTTCCCGTGGTAACTGTCAACCATATTTTGAACTAGCGCGCTCTGATACCAACAGTCAGAAGTAATTCTGCCGATGTCAGCTTCTAGCCCATTCATTTAGCCCAACCCCTAGTTATTAAGTATTTCTCAAAGTCGGGATGTGGAGATGAAAGGGAAGTGGGGCTAGGGAGATGGCTCAGTTGGTAAGGCAAGTGCTGTGCCAGCCTGAGGACCTGGGTTCAACCTTCAGAACTTGGATAAAAGCTGGGCGTGGTGGCACACATTCTTAACCCCAGGGTTGGGAAGGCGGAGACAGGTGAATCACTGAGGCTTTGTGCATTCAGCCTGGCCTGCTCTACCGTGAATCCAGGTCACTCAGAGGACCTGTGTCAAAAATCAAGGTAAACAGTGAGTATCCTCTGATGTCTGAGTGCCCTTGCACGCACACATGCATCTGTACACACGCACATGCATGCATGCACACATGCACAGGCCTGTACACACATGCGTTTGTACACACACACACACAGGCACCTACATATGCGCACACACGTGCGTACACATAAACACACAACACGTTGGGTATGCATATCCCCTGTGTGGAATCACACTCTAAATGAGAGAGAAACAGACTACAGCTAAGCATGGGGTTAACCCAGCAGCAGGAATCCCAGAGGTATCTGTAAGGCAGTGCTTAAATCCACCTGGAAAGTTTGAATGAATAGTCTTTAGGAAAGAGATTTGTATTGTGTGTGTACACGTTGTGTGGCATGTGTGTATATGGAGGCCAGACGTTGATGTTGTGTCTTTCTCAGCATCCCCTCACCTTAGTTTTGAGATGGGCTCTCGCTGGACCCAGGGGCTGCTCCCTGTGTTCGACTGGCCAGCTGTAAGCGCCGAAGCCCGCTGGTCTTCACTTCCAGAGCAGCGCCTCGGGATTGGCCCAGCCTGGAGATGTAGTTGTGAGTGAACTTGCCTTCTACCACGGTTGGACTGTATCCTCTGGGAAGAGGTAGATTAGGGAGGTGACTTGATGACACTGGCCATGGAAAGATTGCTTTAGCAGCAATCCGCAAGCACATAGTACTCCTTCCTTGTAAAGAAGATGTGGCCAGCAGCCAGTTCTTTGTAAGTTGAGTGGAGGGAAGTATTGATAATTGAAATCCTTAGGTAAGAACTGTTTGGCATAATGAGAGCTAGGAGGTAGGTTGCTAGGCTGAGAGCATCTCCTATCAATAAGTAACTCTCTGCATGTCAAGGAAGGTGCGCTGCAGTCCTGGACACTGTTAATGTTTTGTGGCCATGGCAAACAGGTTGTTATTTTCTTGCCCTCTACTCAAAAATAGGACAAGACAAGTTATAGTCTCTAGGAGTGGGACAGTTTCATAGTTTGAATTGCTTCGTCTCTTTGAGGGACTCCTCGGACATGTCACTTTGATGGATCTGAAATTTTGTTTCCTGGGTTTGAGCTTTGATTACCTTAAATTTAGCTTAATTACCTTTTGAGAAGGCTGAAGACAGACTTCAGTTATCTGTGTCTCTGCTACCCTTTATGGATTTTCTTTTGAAAGAAGTAACTGGCAGGCGTATTTTTAGGCTCTTTTAATTGGCTTTCTTCATGCACTTCATGTTTTATAGGTGTCTACGTTTTTATTTATTCCTACCCGGAGAAACTCTTTTTCATTTATCTTGAGAGTTATAGGCGCTGCAGAAAAAGTAGAGAAATGTGTATTGAGGTCTCTGGGCTTGTCTGAAGGGCAGACTTTTCCTCCTAAGGTCAGAATAATATGGCTTCAAAAGACTGTTCTTTGTTAGGAAGCTCAGAGGATCAAATATACAGAAATTTTTATCCTGTTCAATAGATTCTGCTATAATATAGTTTATTAGCTTATAATGAAAATACCTAGTACTAATTAGCAAGCTAGTAATAAACTAGGATTAACAAATATAATATATATACCCTTAGTTAGATTGAATTGCTTGCTTTTCTGGTACCAAATCTGATGGCTTTTAATGTCAGCGATACCCCACCTTTTGGCACTAATGCAAAAGGCAGATGATGTGTGAAGGTTGGATACCCAGAAGTAGAGAGAATGACCCCAAAGGTACTTGACAGCCAATTTTGAACGGCCACGATGATAAAAGTATTACAAGATTTCCTACACTACCTACATTTTTCGGTTAATTTTTATGGTTAATTCAGTTTCCTATGGACAAGATTTCGCTGTACCTAGAAGATGATTCCCTGTGAAATGCACATTCAACACTCTCACTGTTTGTCTCAGAAACTGTCTATAGAAAGACTTAAAGAAAGAAAAAATAAACACATTTTTTTCTCCCTTATCTTCACACAGATTTGTATACTTTGCATATGATTTGCATAATTTGGTATCGAAATGAACAAAAATCCTCTTTAATCTTTCCATCTTTCTTACCAGCACTCTGAGGCTTCATTTCCTCTTAAACATTGAGCCAGGTTCCTGATTGCCTGTACTTACTTCACAGTTTATAACACCTAGAGCTGCATGACTCCAGCCTTCACTTTGCTGACCATTTCTTTTTATCTGTGCAGGCAGGATGCAAATGATGGGTTGGCTTGAGAGTATCTCTGTGAGTTATTCTGGGCTTTTGAGTGTGTGTGAGCTGAAGGGGGGTACTCTGCGTGAGACTTGGCATGCTTAGGTTTGTTCAATATTAAATGGCTTCTGTTTTTAATTTTTTTAAAAAAAGCGCAACTCAGTAGTACATGGGAACTCAATACATACTTCCTGACTGTGAACTGCAGTTCTGTCCTCATTGGTTAGATAAGCTTGGGCTGTTTTATCTGGTCTCTGTGAGCCTACCAGAGGTCCAGAGCAATAGGTTTGCTAGATCTTGGGCTTGAACTTGCAGAACTGTGAACCCAAACTGACCCTTACTTTATAACTTCATTACATGAGTCATTTCATTATATTCTGGCAGCTGATGACTACAGCAGGACGGTAACAGTGCAGTAAGGAGTGGCGAGGCTGGGCTCGCTGAGGACAGTGTATAGAGATTTACTCCTGCTTAGGGTGAGTTCACTGCGGACATAGGGCATGGCTATCAGATGATAGTCAAGTGACAGTCACATCCACCGAGGGTATGCATGAGCTCCAAGCTGCTGTTGGTTCAGGGACCGTGTGCTGTTGTCGTCTTCTCAGATCCCTGAGAGGAAGTGGCTGGCCTTCTCTTCTCCTTCTGATGTGACTTGACAGTTACGTTCTAAAGATGGTATGCTCTGTCACCACTCTGAAACCTTCAGAGGAGTGAGCTAATCCCACTCATCAGAAACAGTCCTATTGATTTATATGTTTATGTGTTAGTGGTGTCAAGAAGAATTTGACCATGATTAAGCTCTTTAAATATCTCTCTTTCTTCTCTCCCTATCACCTTTATCTCTCTCCTCTCTCGTGTGTGTATGTATGTGTGTGTGAGTATGAGTGTGTGTGTGTGTGTGTGTGTGTGAGAGAGAGAGAGAGAGAGAGAGAGAGAGAGAGAGAGAGAGAGTATCTCTGTGGAGGACAGAGGTTAATATCTTTTTTTTTTTTTTGCGATTGCTCTTTACCCTAGATTTTGAGATAGTCTCTTTCACTAGCTAGTAAGACTCCATCTTCCTCCTCAGGGGTTACAGCTATGCACCGCCACACTGAGATTTTACATGGGTGCTGGGGATCAAACCCTGGTCCTTGTGTTTACTCAGCAAGCCATTTCACCAAGTGAGCCATCTCTCCAGCTCTGAGCTCTGTAAACCTTGAGCTGGCCATTTACCTCAGACTGAGAAGCTATAAAGAGATACACACATAGAAGGCTAGGCCAGAAAGTACACTCTCTCTGCTGGTGGTTTGGATTTTAGGTCATGAATTATTTTCTAGTCGAAGGTCTTCTGGTTAAGAACATAGGAGATGTTTTGTACAAAGTAGGTCCAGGTCACCAACTGAAGCACATACTACAGTTTCATAGTTTATTTCCCCCAAGTGTCTCTCTGTATTATGTGTCCTTCCTGGTGGCCAGTGAGAACAAGACAGATGATTTAGAGAAATGGTAGGTCTGCTTCTGACCAGCTCAATGCAGATGGAGTGAGGCAGCTCCCACAGGCCCCATTTGTCAGGTCTAAGCTTGGTTTCCATTGCTTGCTAAGGAGGAGATGTGGAGGCAGTGAAGGAGAGAGGTGAAAACCGGAAGAAAAATGGCTTCTTCTGTTGTCGGGCAGAGTCAGAGGGCAGGCACGCAGGTGAAAGAATTAAACAAGTCAGGATTCCAATGATGAAATCAAGGGGAATACTATACCCCAAAAGTAGACATTTAACCTTTATCATACCCAACTCCACCCAATGGTGTCCTTGCGGCCATTGTCCCCATGGCATTCTTTTCTTGACAGTGTAGTTAGGAGGGGAGGAGAGAGCACAGGGCTCCTTCTAGAAGTTAACAATTGTTTCTTATTCAACACATGAGGAGTTTTTTGACTACTTATATGTACAAATGTTATTCTGAACACTGTGAGGAAAGATATGGATGGGGATTTTCATCTAGATTCTGGAGTCAAACAAAACAATCCACACTGAACCGCCCTGATGCATTTAATCTGCCATAGCAACAGCTGTTCCATGGCACATGGATGGGTGGTTTCTATGCGTCTACCTGGAGATGACAAAGGCTTTTGCCTCCTTCCACTTGTTTGTTAAGTACTTATTAACACACTATGCTGAATTATCAAAGACTGGGATGCTGTCCAAGTCTCTTTTCAATCTGAGTTTAAAAAATTGTTTGGGAGACAAACCAACTTGTCTTGGCAGGTTGCTAAAACTGACTCTATGATTCTGAAAGCCAGGGTACATACAGACTGCCAGGTTATTTGGCGAGATTTCTGTGCAATCAGATAGACATATGCTCATTGGTGGAATAAACCCAAACCTTTGCTCGGTCTGGGGACCCATGGATCTTCTGAGGATGGAGGTGATGGTCACTCCTAGACTTTTACAATGAGAACCTGCCAGAAGATAGGTGAGATAGGTTCTGTTTTGGTATGACCAGAGATGAGACACTAGAACTGAACATGGAATTTCTAGACTGCTGGTGAATTACCTAGAGATTCCCAGCTCATAGGGGTGTCCCCACACTGACATTTGGCTAGAGAAGCTTGGCATCAGAGAAGGCTCTCCTGGCCAACTCCCACAAACACACTGGCCAGAGTCTGACACTACAAGTTGTGAATATTCCAAATCCAGATGTAGGCTGCATCTTTTGGAGAACATTAAAGTCCTGTTTCTACTCAACTCTTTATTTCTTCTCATCTATCTATCTATCTATCTATCTATCTATCTATCTATCTATCTATCTATCTATCATCTATCATCTTCTGTCATATTTATCATCTATCTTTTATCTATCACTTATCTATATCTATCCTATCTATTATCTATCTATAATTGAATGCTATTTATCCTTATGAATTTATATAACACTGACATAATTTAAGTTCAGCCAGTTTGCTCTTTTGTAAATTCTGAGTGAAATTATCAGTCAAATTATCATTCATCTTTGATTTCAGTATGTTTCTTGTCCTATATGCAAAAAAAAATCTATGTAAGAAAATATTTTTTAAAAGACATTACCAGTCATTTCTAAAGAGAATTAGTAGCATGTTCCCCCTATTTTCAGTTAACTTTAAAAAAATCAGGCTTTGTTTTTTTTTTTTTTTTTTTTATATTTTTTTTTTATTCTTTTTTAATTAAAATTTCCAACTGCTCCCCGTTTCCCATTTCCCTCCCCTCCTCCCACTCATTGCCCCCTCCCCCCTCTCCCCTCCCCTATCCCCACTCCTCTTCTCCTCCCCCCAGTCCATTCCCCCTCCCTCTCGCTACTGAAGAGCAGTCCAAATTCCCTGCCCTACAGGAAGACCAAGGTCCTCCCACTTCCATCCAGGCCCAGGAAGGTGAGCATCAAAACAGGCTAAGCTCCCACAAAGCCAGTTCATGTATTAGGATCGAAACCTAGTGCCATTGTCCTTGGCTTCTCATCAGCCTTCATTGTCCGCCATGTTCAGAGAGTCCAGTTTCAACCCATGCTTATTCAGTCCCAGACCAGCTGGCCTTGGAGAGCTCCCAACAGATCAGTTCCACTGTCACAGTGGGTGGGTGCACGCCTCGTGGTCCTGATTTCCTTGCTCATGTTCTCCCTCCTTCTGCTCTTCATTTGGACCTTAAGAGCTCAGACGGTTGATCCAAATTGGGTCTCTGTCTCTCTCTCGATCCATCGCCAGATGAAAGTTCCTGTGCCATTCTCCTTGGCCTCTCGTCAGCTCTCATTGTCCGCCACATTCCGAGAGTCCGGTTTTATCCCATGTTTTTTTCAGTAGCAGTCCAGCTGACCTTGGTGAGCTCCCAATAGATCGGCCCCACTGTCTCAGTGGTTGGGTGCACCCCTCATGGTCCTGACTTCCTTGTTCATGTTCTCTCTCCTTCTGCTCCTCATTATAACCTTGGGAGCTCAGTCCGGTGCTCCAGTGTGGGTCTCTGGCTCTATCTCCATCCATCGCTAGATGAAGGTTCTATGGCGATATGCAAGATATTCATCAGTAAGATTATAGGATAGGTTCATTTCAGGTTCCCTATCCTCAGGTGCCCGAATCGGGGTGAATGGGGATAAAGAAAGGTTGGATAGGGGAGCAGGGAAACTCATACCTTAGGTAAGGGAGCCACCTAAGGGGTGACAAGAGACTTGAACTTGGAATGGCTACCTGATGCTCAGGCTTTGTTTTGAACCATTGTGAGGTTCAGCAAACTCCTAAGAAAAGGGTTTAGAAGCTTCCTCATAAACACTAGGAGAAAAGAAAAAAAAATGGATGTAAAAATGCAAATAAAACCAACAGCCAAATTTCTCTGCTCCTTTTGGTGAACCTCTCTGTAAAACCAGAAAGCCTGAACTGGGCCAATTTTTCCCTTCACTTAAAAATGTAACTGAAAGGTCGGGGTTCCTCCCTTGTGGAAAATGGGGGGATTTTAGCAGGAAAACAAATTCTAAGGTTAGTTGCAGCATTGAAGCTGGACAGTTCCGTCATAAAGATCAAACCTAGTCCAAGGTTAGCTGGATCATGGAAGCTGGACAGCTCCGTCATGAAGATCAAACCTAGTCCTAGGTTAGCTGGAGCATGGAAGCTGGACAGCTCCGTCATGAAGATCAAACCTAGTCCAAGGTTAGATGGAGCATGGAAGCTGGACAGCTCCATCACCCAGATTAACTTTTATCCGAGCTACTTGCTGTTGCTTCTGCTGTTGAATAGATAGATCAGTGCCCTTATTGAGTACACACATATTTAATATATTTATCTGCAATTTGGCTTTCCTCTTTCTAGGTTTCCATTTTCGTCTTTGTTCATGTTTAAAGAATTTCATCATTGTTTAGATATATAAATGATAGGTGTCTTTTTTTTAACCATCTCTAAATTCTCTTCTCTGTATCAGACATCAATTTTTCTTAAAATTTCAGAGAATGACAGCTTTTGTTGCTCAGTAACTAGCATTATAATATAGGTATAGTCTTATAAATTGTATCCCTCTTTAAGCCTTACTGTACCACTGGGATGACGGGAGAATCACCTCGGTTTAGTGTTATTAACTATTTCCTAATCAAAAGTCACTCTTGAAGATGTGCACACAAGCTTTAAATGTGGGAAATGATTAATGGGCTTGGAACCTACAAGGTGCCATGGGGTAGGAGGAGAACAAGCGCCAGCAAGCCAACGCACAGTAAAATCCTGACTCTGCCTCCTAGACATTCTCTTCACTGGCATATTTAAACATCCCTCCATACACTGCACTTATACCGCTTCAAACACGGTTTTCCTTCCCCACTGAATACAAACGAACAAGATAATGTTTGGACTGAGAGTTAGAATTTGCCACTTTTGAGACAGCTAAAAATTCCCTTCTTTCTCTTTCCTTTGCTTCAAGATTCTGATGAGAAATGCATTCCATAGCAAACTCACTAACAACGGAAAGGGATTTCTTCATCTCAGTTTTGTTAAAAAGGAAAGATTAAAAAATAGTTTTTGATCAACAGTCAATGTTAGGACAGAAAAATTGTAATTTGAAGTATCTTTACACAGTATGAGTTGTGTCTAAGATTATGTAGAGCTGTGATTATTTTAAAAATTACCAAGAGCCTGGGAAGACTGGCTTGGTTGCTAGGGTTAGACCATATCCACTAATTATCAAGAAAGAAAATGGCTAAAACCTTTTTTTTTGTCTTTGTTTTTGTTTGCTTTCACTAGTAGCCTCTGTTGGCCTGTAACTCACAGAATCCTGAGATTAAAGGCTTGTGCCATCACACCCAGCCTGCCTTTACTTTCTAAACAAAGTGTGAAATGTGGTTTTATTGCAGTCTCTGAACTTAGGCTGAATTCAATATAAACGTAAAATAAAGAAAAGCCCTAAGTTAGGAGACTATCCATCCACAGAAATTAAAGAGGTGTCCTGCAGTTCATCTTTAGAAATCTTTAAATGATATTTAATACAGCTAGAGATGCGCTTAAGCACCAAAAACCTATAAAAACAACAACGAATGTATTTCTGGAAATACTCAAAGATAATTACAGAAGTATAACTGCTAAAAGTCTCAAAACAGTTCCTTTTCCCGGGAAAGCTAAAGTTTTAAAATAGGTACTAGTGTATTGGAAGCAAACCCTTGGAAGGCAATCCCTGGAGGCTTTCTCTAGAAGACCGACAGAAAAGCAAACTCACCTGCAGGAGGCAGGGTCCCTCAGGCAGGTACCCATGGCAGCCACAGTGGCCTGGAGTTGGAGGGGTGGAGACTGAGTTCCTCATGGCATCTCCACAGCCATGTGCTGATCATGTGCTCCTGTTCTGGCCTTAACGTGTGTCATTTGGTCCGTGCAGCCCAAAGAGATATATTTCTGACCATCTTCACACTCCCAGCGTTCCTTTCTTCATTACTGTTTCTCATCACTCCTTCAACACTCTATTCAAACTGGATTAGCAGCTGGTATCACAGCATTGCTACCCTTCCCTTCTCTGTGCCTGTTACAGCTATGCGAAAGGTCAGCTGAGCTAGGCTAGGAAGGAACTTTAAAAACCCTTCGTCTTCACTGCAGTCAAACCCAGAATGATCATTTCTGAACTTCTGCAGCGTCGTCAGCCCTTTGTTGCATTCTAGTCTTCAAAGTAATGGCCACACACTCCATTTCTTCTACCAAAATTTAAATTCAGCCAGGAAGAAAGAACCCACTGTGCGTTGATTCGCACACCAAGTGCTTTTCTCCTTCTTCCTTTATGGCACATAAAACAGCTGCTCCAACAAACCTGAGTAGTCTTGAGGATTGTTGTGTTGTCATCTGGAGAACTGCTTGGTGTGGAGAACTGCTTGTGTTTTGTTTACAGGTTCTTTGAAAGGGAAGTCAAGGAAGAAAAAGAGTCACAGAATTTTATCCTTAAAGCTCCTGTCCATAGTAATGATGGTTTATACCTGGCATGAAGGTGAGAGGACTCATGGCTGACGGTCATATGTCAAATCCATTGAAAGCTCAGGAGATTAATATGTGGGAGGTTTGCTGGAAACACTCTCCAGAAAGATGACAGACAAGGAGTAATATTATGTCTTCACTCATCACAAGGTCCATGGTTTAGACCCTTATAACAAAAGGCACAGGAGAAGGCACATAGCAAGTTCTTATGACCAAGGCTGCATAAACTCAATGAGTGAAGACCCAGGAAAAACCGTGCTGTGGTGGATGCTCATAAAAAAGTGTGATACGTCAGGGGCGTGTGATCTCATGGGATTAAGCGGAGGGCAGAGGGGAATGTAACAAGGCCCGTTTGTTCGCTCTTTCGGTTGTGTCTGTGTGGCATTTCTTATTTCCTGTCTCATGGAAGCCTTCAGGAGAGACTTTTCCTGCCTTCGTGGTTTTACTCAGCCTCCAGCTGCAGCCTACTGAGTGCTCTGTCTTTGGGTTATTTTAGTCTGACCTGGGCAGGACCAACACCCCAGCAGAGACAGCTGGAAGCAGGACAGGCTGCTCCCACGCAAGCCTCAGCCCTTCCTCGGGGTGGTTCAGAGTTGGTGCATAACATGTGAGCTTTCTCCATCTTGAGACAATAGACCCCAGTTTGTTTCCATCTTGAGTTTTAGGGGAAATGGCTATTAGCCTTGGGCCAGGCTTCTCTATTTGCTCGAAGGTAATGACTATGGAGTGATTTACCGCTTCTCTGTTACCTGCCAACATTCCAATAGCAGGAGTGAGTGGCCTCGGTCCTGAAGATGGAATGTGGTCCGGCATCACGACAGCCACACTGTGCCAACACTCCATGGTGCTGGCTGGTGAAGGCATACTCAGCCAGAGAGGAGGAACACATGCCAAATGATGATATAGCCCCAAACACTTTCTATTTCAGTGTAAATATATGGATGTTTGCTCACTGGCCAATCTTTTAATTTTAAGTACAAGACCATCATTGTAGTGTGGCCCTAAATTTGGTGATTTGTGTCCTATATAAATGGTATAAGTGGACCATTATATGAAATGGGTTGTTAGTTCTGATATGCTTATGAAACACACTTGTCTCTTCTGCATATCATGTGAAAGAAATACTTTCAAGTGTTTTGCCTTTATTATCTTATAGTTCTTAAATCGGCTTTTATGTTTTTGTCAGATTACAGATGCACACATTCTGGGACACTAAATTGGTCTGCAAACTTTATAACCTAAAACAGTGCGGTCCTTCCTCCGCTTCCCACTGGTGCCTGGTCTGCCTGGACACCTACTCTAGGCTCTCCCTTTGAGTCTCTCCTGGGTTCACCTCTGTATAACCATCTCCATATTCATGTTCTGTTTGTGTTCACTTCTCAGTTTTAGAGTTTCTCCCGGTACCTGCTATGGAAGTTGGTGGTTTAGGTTTCTTATGTCTTCTGGTTGTTTCTCCCTTGTGCCATTTCCCAATACCCATTTCTCCTGCCGTCTTCTAAACACAGTTCTAACACTGCAGCTTGTTACTGAGCCCAGCTTCCTCTCCTTGACAGCGGAATCACAGTTCACCATAACCCTTACTTGCCTGTGGATCTTTTAGGGGTTTTAGTTCTGTTTAGTTCTTTTTTATTATAAGGAACTCTCTGCCCCAGCTTCTTTGAGAGGGGACAGCTGTCTCTGTCATAGTCGTCCTAGCTGTGTTGGTGGTGGTGACTACTAATTTTCGTTTCCTTTGATTTTTGCATATCATTCCCTAGTTCACCTCTCAAGCCTTCTACAGAACTCCAAGCAGTCATTCAATGTGTTTGGCTTCTTATTAAGTGAGCAGTGGACAAGGTAGAAATATGAAGAACTAATACTCCAAACTGTGTTTTATGAACAACAAAATCATTTTGCTGAGAACGCAGTACATTCCAGACTCTGCATAAGACTCCACCAAACCGGGTGACCTTGGGCTTCCATGTGGAGTCATTGTTTTATAATCTCAGGTGGAAGAACTGATTGGCTAATCCCTAGGGTCTCTTCCAGCAATACAATCCTGTATGGAGTCAAAGATACACAGACAATGCCTAAGGAAGAAAAGAGAAGACTGTGACAAATTAACCGCTTCCGCCACTGCCACCACCTCCAGAGGGTCTCAGAGTCACCTGTCTGGTGTGATCATGGTGCCATCTCTCAATGGGGTGAGGGAGAATTCGGCTAATATTTCCCTGCCTGCAGTGGTCCCTTCCAGACTCCTGGTTGTAATTCAGGGAACTACCACTAAGTGTCGCTATAGGTCGCATATGTAAAAGGTCAGGAGCCCTCTCTCAGGTCTTTTACACCTGACCCGGAGGTCAGAACTCCTGTCGGTCAGAACTCCTGGCTAAATTTCTGTTAGGTATAGAAGTACACACTCTCTGTATTCAATTCCAACACAGGACGAGGTGGAAATTAAGGGTGGTTCTTAAAAGAGAGAGATGAAGCCTCAAACACCCTCCCTTTCCTCGGATACCCCTCCCGCCCTTGGCTCTGAAACCCTCTCTTCTGATGCCTTTCTCCTCAAACACTATTAATTGTTACTGGTAGGAACTGGATAAACCAGAATTAAAGGCAACCCCAAAGGAGCTGATGCTCCTTCTGGCTCACATCTTCCTGACTTCTCCTCTCTCAAGAAAACAAGTTGCCAGAAGAAATATAGTTTGTACCTAAAATTCTAGACACTTACTGTATTTTCCCAATTTAATAAAAATATACACACATTTTTCATATTTTAGTATTTCTTTTATGCTGTCATAGCAATATACAATTGGCTACGAACGATGGTATCTTTGACAGAGTATGGTATCTGTATCAGATAAGGTATATCAATTTTAATTTATTAGAGGTGTCATTTATGTGAACTGTTCTGAATATTATTTGACAGATGGACTTCCTTCTGAAGTCCAGCTTTCTTAACAAACCCCAGGCCAGACAGTGGTGGTGCACACCCCTAATCTCAGTACTTGGGAGACAGAAGCAGGCAGATCTCTGAGTTCGAGGACAGCCTGGTTTACAGAGTGAGTATTAGGCCAGCCAGGGCTATATAGCGAAACCCTATCTTGAAAAACAGAGGAGAGAGAGAGAGGGAGAGAGGGAGAGAGGGAGAGAGAGGAGGGGGAGGGAAGGAGAGAGAGAGAGAGAGCGCGCGCTTCTGAAGGAAAGAGTGAGCAGCATCTGTCCAGGGTCTGCTGAGTGCCTACACTGTACGTGTTGCATCTACTACTGTATTGAAGACTTCAAACCCTGGCAGGTAAGCTTGATGGTCTCCATTGTCCAGTTGCAGAGACAGAGGGCCAGAGGTTTAGCAGCTTGTGTGCAGTCATTGTGGTAACAGAGGTCTGTTTTGAAGCAGAATATTTTTGTGCTTCAGATTAACTCTATCTTTTTAGTTGATTTGCATGCACATGTTGGGGCTCCTTGTGTCTCACATATGAGATTTTTCTAATGTATAACTAATCCCTTTTTGAACAACGTTGAGCAGATTTATGGCTGTCCTTAAAAATGTTGAATTCTTTGATTAAACAACATGATGACAATTGTTCTAAATTTCAGCCTTGATCTTTGTGATAAAAAGGCTGAGGTGGTTCTGGAAGTCTCCAAGAAGTGTATTTACCCTGGAGAATAAACAGTATGTTGCAGGAGACAGCATGGGTGCATTGTGTTTCAATGTACTGTGCTGGGAAACAGTTCTCCAGATGTCCTGAACTTAAAGAGAAAATAAAAATAAATAAGATAAATAAAACAAAGCCAAACATACCACCTCTCACACATGCATGTGTGTGCGCGCACACGCACACTTCCTTCAAGTCTCACTGAGAATGCCAGACAATGAAGTTCAGTAGGTTCCAGTCACAGTTAACATGTGTCATGAGGATGCAAGTCACAGGCCAGAAGGAAAGGTTGTCATCCATGTTCATTTCCCTAGGCACAAGGCTAAGAAACAGGGTCAGGCTCTTCCCTGCATCCTTTTTGCTTGACAATCCCCATGTATATGGCTTACTGGTAGATTCTGGAAATTCAAACTTGAGATATGGGTAATAAGGTTTTCTGCTTATTATTGTTTTCATAAAGGACTGGGGTAGCTAAATTTCAATCCCTAGCTGGTGTGGGAGGTCCTTCTGTCTATGTGTTGCTTTTATTGGTTAATGAATAAAGAAACTGCTTCGAGCCTATAGCAGAGGAGGGCATAACAGAACAAGGTGTGGAAAACTAAACTGAATGCTGGGAGAAGGGAGGCAGAAGCCATGGAGCTGCACACACCAAAACTTTGCCGGTAGGCTGCGACCTCATGGTGATATACAGATTAATCAATGGAGATGGTTAAATTAAGATGTAACAGTTAGTCAGAAATATACTTAAGCTATTGGCCAAACAGTATTGCAAATAATATAGTTTCTGTGTGATTATTTTTGGAGTCTGGGGGGCCGGGAAACAAACAAGTGGTCTCCTACAACACCTAGCCACTCTACCAAATCGCTGGAAAGCATCCCCTTGAACTTCCCGCCTAAGATGAGAAACTTCTGTGTGGTCTACACTGATTACACCATTTCCAGTTGTTCTTTGAAGCTCCGTTCATTTGTGAATCTGAAAGCAAAAGTGTAGTAACCTGTTAGGGGGTCTCCTAGTCATCTGTCTGGGGGTTTGTAGCAGAATACCCCGCCCCTAACAGCAAGTTGGAGTCTTCTGGTGATAATATGCTGCTCTATCTTTGATGCTTCCTTAAATATAGGCTATAGGATTAGAACATGTGGGAGAAATAATAGCTGAAATTTTAAGATCACCAAGACATGGGTTAGTTCATTGGCTTCAGGATGATCCTACTTGCTGGTGTGACTTTTAGATGATGCACTTTATGCTTCTCAAGGTGCAGTGACTCCTGTGTGTTATCTGGTTTTTTAAAAAAACGCTGGGTGAAGTCTGTTTGCAGCAATTCAGACTCATCCATCCCTCTTCATGTTGATTGCTCCAGGAGGAAGGCCAACTCTTCCTTCCATCTCTAATTCTTGGACCTTCCAGTTTGAAACCAGGGCGATCTGTAGGGGGATATTTCAAAAGCATCTTTGAATCTTTATGGGATGTGATTTCCCAGCTGCATTTCCCTCATGCATGTAAGCACACACCCCTTCAGTCATCCAGCATATACTTCCTGAACACTAGATATGTGAATGTTACATGTACATGTACACATCACACTGCCAGTGAGGTGGAATCCCTGCCATTGAGGAAGTAATCCAGCAGTGGCACAGAGAATGTATAGCTAAAGCATGCTGTGAGAAGCACTCCAGTAGGGATAACTGTGGTGTGAGGTGGGAACAGACAAAAGGGTTTTAGTCTCAACTTACTGGACCCGGGAGGGTTTCATTCCAGAAGTGCTGTCCTAGGCCAGCTTGTGTGGCTACACTCTGCTCTCCTCCCACCCCAGTGTCTGCTTTTTTTCAATTCCCTTAGCTAGCTCTTCCCACTTTTATCAATGCTTGTCAGACATTGTTGCTTCCTGTAATTTCTTATAATTATATACTTCCCTAGGTATTCTCAATCATAACCATGGCTTCAACTGTCATATGGAGGTGGTGCTGACATATCTCCAGCCAGCCTTTGACTATTAATGACTCATTATTTTGTCAAACAGTCAGCGACAAGTTACCATGTACTAGGCCATGTCTGCATCACCCTCACCATGCTCAGAGATTTCCAGCCTTGCTAACAAGATCTTCAGGATTGTTCTGAATCATGAAATACGATAAATATGTGACAAGGGTGGGCTCTAGGACTAAGACCATGGAGAGGGAAACTGGCAACACATGGGGAAGGAGAGGAAACTTTGTAGAAGGAAGTCAGAACTGGCCAGGAGGGAAAGAAGGGGTTTCTAGGCAGAGAGAACCTGGTGGTAAACACTCATGACCTTGTAGGGAGCCATGGTCTGTCCATGGCTGTTTACAGAATATGTGCGAAATGCCTGAGAAAAGAAGGGACAGTCAGTGTGTCAATGGAAGGAAACAGTGCATTTTTATTGAGGGCATCTCATGCATGACACCAGGGAGACAGCCAGCACTCTTTAAATTGGCAAAGGGCAAAATCAAGGTGGAAATCCATGTGTCAGTGTTCACCATGAAAATATGACAGAAAACTAAGTGAGGGGTGAGAGGATTTGAACTAAGAGAGTGGTAATAAGAAAAGCGTCTTCAGGATTACGAGCATTTTCTTTTCTGTAATTGGATCCATAGCTTCTGATGGGTGAGGAGAAAAGAGTCAGAGAAGATACCATGGTTGAGAGAGAGAATAAGCGAATTCACTATTAACCAAGATACAGACGAAAGAAGGGAGAGGAAAATAAGATGTGCTTGGTTCTAGACAAGTCTCAGATGCCCATGGAATGTTCTGGTAGGCATGTTTAACTATCAGCTGGGAGCAATGGCTTTGAAGCTTGGAAAGGGTTGGCCAAACACACTGAAAATGGTTCTTCCATTTCTAGTGGTGGAAGCCATGTGGATTGTGTTTCTGTTCAATAAAGCTTTAAACAGCGTTTCTACTGCTGCAAGAGTCTTTAAAAGAAGCCAACAGATCTTCGAAGACTGACTAAGCCTGCTGAGCCATTTAGAGTAGGAACCACACTGCGCCTTAGTGTGGCTTCTGCAGGCCTCGAAGGGAGAGGCAACATCGTCTCAGAAAGGTGAACCGCTATGGAGTAGGATCTCACAGAGTCCATATGAGATGCAGAATTGGCACCAAGAACAACAGGATCACAAAGGATTGGAGACATTGTGGAATAGAAGAAGCCAAGGACAGGACTTAGTAGAACTTCTCCAAAGAACACAGGAAACTGCCTAGATTCACCTGCCAGATGTTGAAGGTGCTTGGATTAGTCAGGGCTCTTCAGATCAACAGTTCTCAAGCTGGGGGTCATGACCATCAGAACACTATTTCTGATGGTCTTAGGGGTGAATACAGCACTTGGTAGCAAAATTACAGTATGAAGTAGCAATGAAAAGAAATATATGGTTGGGGGTTCCTAAGACCGCTTAATAATTGTAATTCTGCTTCTGTTGTTGGTCAGAATGTAAATATCTGCTATGTCTGATGGTCCTAGGTGACCCTGTGAAAGGGTTGCGGCCCACACGTTGCGAACCTCTGCCGTACAGGCTTCTGCGAACCTCTGCCGTACAGGCTTCTGCGAACCTCTGCCGTACAGGCTTCTGCGAACCTCTGCCGTACAGGCTTCTGCGAACCTCTGCCGTACAGGCTTCTGCGAACCTCTGCCGTACAGGCTTCCAGCTGAAGGCATGGCCCTGTTAGATCTGGATTAAAGATTCTGGTTAAAAGCAAGTCTTCCTAACTCAAAGATTTAGATTAGAAGTGGTTCTTTCTACTTCAAATTAAGCAAAAAGCCCACACAGGTGTGGCCTTCATGTTTGAATTTTAGTTTCAGATGGAGTCAAAGTGACGACCAAGTATAGCCACCATAGCACTCAGTCACGGAGTTCATCTCGTAGTGCACAGCAGAATCCAGTCTGCTCCTCAAACGTACTCATTTGGTGCTTGGTTGAATAAATGAGTCTGCAGTAGTTAGAAAAGAATACAAAAGGGGGGAAAAGGAGAAAACATCATTATCACCTTCATCATCCTCTTCATTATCATTATCATCATCACCTTCATCATCCTCTTCATTATCATCATCATCATCATCATCCTCTTCATCATTTTCACCAACAGCATCATTAGCAGCAGCAGCAGCAACAACAACAGGGTTTCCCCAAGCCCCAGAGAACCACCCCTCACTGCTGTTGCTTTCTCCTGAAGATCTTGCGCAGTTGGAACTAAACAGCAACTTGGAGGAATTGAAGATGCAGCGGTGGACAGCCAGGGAATGTCAGAGCACTAATTCGGCAAGGGCGGCCTTTTTATTTATATTTCTGGTGTTCAGGAGAATTATGTAGCCATCGATTTCCTGTCACGCCATCTCCAAGAGAGCCTGAGATAACGGTGCGTCACCATCCAATTGCTAACTGCAGCGCTAGGCTTTTAAATGGGAACCCGTCCTGTTGGGCCTCACACCTTCTGTTCTTGCTGTGTGTCCATTTAACGGTTTGTAATAGCCAGCAATTATGCGAATGTCTTTCTGCCTTGACCTTCTCTTCCGCTCGTCCTCATCTACCCAATTTACACAGCATCGTGTGACTCTAATTGCAAAGGAGCAGTTGCTGCTCCCCCTGTATAAATGGGCTTATTTAGGTGTGTAGTGGGGTACAGAATTACCATGAAAACAAAAGAAAGATGCTAGGTTTTAGAACTTGTGATGATGTGTCCCTGCCTTCTACACATGCTCCAATACAAAGAGTCTTCCCAGGCTCAGCACCTTCAGCCTCCTTGCCCAAGGCTTTCAGTGGCTCATCCCCATCTCTCCTGAGCATCTATGAGCATCTCCTGAGCATCATCATCCATGGATCTGGGCTGGAGACGACAGTACTTGGACCGCCACCTCCCAGTTCTGAGTGCTATGGCATCTTGTATTTAGTTGTTTTATCTGACTTCTAGATTTTTTTAAGCTGAAAGTTTTTTTCTGTATTTTATCTCTCACTGTTAAAAAGATTATGCTTTTATAGAGAAAAAAATTATAGAAACCCTTTAAATGTTTTTTTTCTTTTTCAGACTTTTGAGCACTGTGAGTGCATTTATGTGTGTGTGAGGGTGTGGCATGAGTGTGAGATTGTATGAGTCTGTGTGTGAGGTGATTGTGTGGGTGTGTATGAGTGTGTGAGTGTGTGATTGATTGTTAGGGTGTGTATGAGTGTGTGAGTGTGTGATTGATTGTTAGGGTGTGTATGAGTGTGTGATTGTGTAGGTGTGAATGAGAGTGTGTGTGAGTGAGTATATATGAGTATATGTATGTAAAAGTGTGTGAATGTGTGTGAATCTGTGTGTGAGTGTATGCATGTATGTATGCATATATGTCTGTTTGTGTGGGTGTGTATGATTATGTGAGTGTGGTGTGTGAGTGTGTGTGGTATGAGTGTGTAAATGTGTGTGTTGGCAATGATCACCGGTGTAATTTTCTTTTTGTCTCAGGTATTTATTTATTTATTTATTTATTTATTTATTTATTTATTTATTTTTTGTCAGTCATTCTCCATGCACTTTAACCGGGATCATGAACGTTACCAGTACATAATAATACAAAGATTATTTGAGGAAAAGAGAGCCAGTGCCTCCTCCCTGATCTTACCGCTTGCTCTTCTGTCACTCGGGTCTCAACTAAACCGTAGCTTTTGTTCCACAGCCTCCATTAGGTGCTCTGGTACATAGATCTAGTCCTGAAAATCGGCGTCTGTGTCTTCTGTGGAACATGTTCCTAGAGACGGAAGAGATGTCTAGGATTCTCAGAAATCACCGCAGTAGCTGTTGTTACCAAGAATACATTGTGTTGAGTTCTAGAAAACCCTCAGGATGGTATCGTTATTTTACAGCCAGGGAGTTCATGCTCAGAGAACTGAAGTTTGAGCCTCTGTCCTCATGGCCGGAGATCGAGCTGGAATGTGAGTCCACTACCCTTCCTTTGAGCAACTCTGTTCCTGGGACACCATCCTTTGGGGCTACCCAGGCTTTCATGTAAACATCCTTTAAAGGAAGGCTAGGATGCTGAAGCTGCTTCTGGACAGACATTCAGGAGCTCTAGCTAGCTTCTCTGCTCCTTTGAAAGCTGGTGGTGATGATGTGCAAGGGGAAAAATGGAGAAAGGGCAGAGAGGAGATTGGCAGACTAATGACAGGGATCCTCTGTCCATTTGAGACTTAAGTATGAGGATTTAGAGACAGAACTTCTCTGTGGGAAATGGCACAGTCTTAGGGATAGGGTGGAACTGGAGTGTTTAAGTTGGGGTAAAGCTATATTTTAGGGACTTGTGACTTTGGTGATTGGAAAGGATCCACACTGTTTTCCAGGGAGTATTGCCTTAGTTCTTGGGAGGTTTGCAATCCCATGCAGTGTTGGCACTGATATTTCCTCCTGTGAACTGTTTCCTTTCTTCTTTCTTCTTCTTCTTTTCTTTTCTTTCTTTCTTTCTTTCTTTCTTTCTTTCTTTCTTTCTTTCTTTCTTTCTTTCTTTCTTTCTTTCTTTCTTTCTTTCTTTCTTTCTTTCTTTCTTCTTTTTTGGCTTTATCTTGTGCCAGACCTGAACGTCTGTAGCTGTCATCTCTGGTCCAGCTCCTCTGCAGCACAGTGGCAGAGTTCCAACTCCTTACGGCGATGAGTGTGAGGGTGTGTCTGCATGCAGGGGAATATTTATGGCTTTGTCAGCTGTTGGCACCACAGAAAAGGGCTGAAGACGGTCAGGGGAGTGTTAGCAGCTGATGAATGTTCATCAGGATGAGTTAGGGAGCCGTGGTGCAGCCTCTTAGGCTTGTCCTAATGCATAGCCTTCCCTAGAAATAAAAATTAATGATTCAGCAATAGTCTGGGGTCAAAGGTAACCTTAAATGACAAGCATTTACTTACTTCAATATGTCCTCTGGTCACTCACAGCTTTGTCCTTTCTACTTTAGGTGTAGATGGTGAAGGGCTCATGCATTTCTTTCCACCTCGCTCTGATTTTGTAACTTAGCGGCTCATCACTCTGGCCTTCATGAGCACACTTATGTCTGTTCGTGTGAGACACAGTTAATAGTGTCAGGACACATTCTGTTACTATAGTATATTTGAAGGTATATGTCCGTCCATTCATTAGCCCTTCAGGTGGTCAGAAAGATGATTGTTATGCTTCTTGGAGATAGGAACACCCTTATTTAAGCAGGTTACAGAATCAATGATGGAACCTGGCCTGCTTGATTCCCAGATCTAAATCCAAGGAGGAAAAACATATTTCTCATGCCTATTTTTGTATGGACTGTGGGGGAAGTGTGATTTTGACATTTTTAAATAATTTGAGAAATGAAAGAAAGAAGAATTATTTCATACCGTATGAAAACTGTATTAGAATCTAACCAGGCTTTCTCATTTGCATAAAGCATGCAAGCCCTTTCAAGCTCTAGTGGCATAGCTAAGCAGCTGCGACAGTAACCTCATGGGCCTCGAAGCCTGGAACATTTACTCTCTTGTCCTTCACACTGGAAAATCACCAACCACTAGAACAAGACATCCCTGGTTCACAGTGCCCGTGTTTTGTTGACAGCTGCTGTGAAATGTGCCCCAAGCTGGGGACTTAGCAGAAATTCCACAGTTCTAGGGTTTAGAAGTCTAAAATCAAAGTGTTGTCTTTCCATCTGAAGCCCCAGGGACACATCTTCCTAGCCTGTGCCTGGCTTCTGCTCATGGCCACGGTGTTCCGTCGTGGCTGTCCCATGCTTGTCTCTCTCTGCCTGTGGGCAGTTTCACCATCTTTATGAGGTCACCAGTCATACTGGATTAGAACCTACTTCCATAGCTTCGTCTTAATGATTTATTTATTTTTCTTTCATGTACATTGGTATTTTGCCTGTATATATGTTTTTCTGGGGGTGTCTGACTTCTGAAGTTACAGACAGTTGTGAACTGCCATATGGGGGCTAGGATTTGAACCCAGATCCTCTGAAAGAATAGCAAGTACTCTTAGTCACTGAGCCATTTCTCCAGTGAGTATCCTTATCTTAAACGTGCTACTGGAAAAGGCTGCTTTTAAATATAGTTCCATGGGCCAGAATGGCAGCATCTTTTTGGGGGGGAGGTGGAATTTTTCTCTGTCCCATATAGAGTATTTTCCTCCAGTTCCCATTACTTTTCCTTCTTCCTCCTCCTACCTCTCTTGATGCCCCCTTCTCCCCTTTTGACGTCTGTTTCTTCCCTTATTCACTGTACACTTAACATTAATGAAGTCGCTCCTTGCTTTCAACCATATGATCATCACTGTATTCAACTGTAGAATAGAGACGATAATTAAGAATTTGCTCCTGCAGTCCACAAGCTTACAATCCAGTACAGAAGATAAGTCACTTGTAAATTCTGCCGAAGAAATTTGTCTAAGTATGGTGGGGTATTATAGTATTTAAATCCCCAGATGTTGGGTAATAATCCTTTAAAATCATTGATATGGTTAACCAAAAATTATAGATGGGAATATACATGCTATTTGAGAATAGATTTTCCACACTATTCTTAATAGATATCCTCTGCTTATCCTTTGCCTCATTCCTTCAATCCCTTCTCCCTTTAGCAGGCGAACCAGCCTCTGAGCTGGGAAGGACCATGGCTGGTGTTATTGAATAGGGGATCTGAACTCTGGCCCTCAGGCTTAGGCAGCCAGCCCTTTCTCCACTGAGCCATCTTCCCAGCCCCGCTTGTGATTTGCTTTAAATGGATTTCATATTCTGCTCCAGGGACCCCAGAGTGCAGGTCTCATCACATCCAGGGATCCCAGAGTGCAGGTCTCATCACAGAATCTACCCTGGAAGTACACACGCAGGCCCTGTTCTAGGCTGTGGATTGCATGTTCCACAAGGAATTTTAAGGAGATTTTAGGGTTAGCCTCTTCTGAAGCACAGCTGGTAAATATTTTCTATTTTTCTTCCCGTTCTGGGGTTGTGTTTGTTCTGCTAGTTCTTTTGTAGTGCAGAAAGTTAAATTTCATGTCGCCCCATCTGTTGATTTTGGGGACCAGTTCCTGTACCCTTGGAAGTCTATTCCTAAAGTTCTTTCTTACCCAGTATTTTGGAAAATACACTTTTCTCTAATATCTTCATCTTTTGGGGTTTTAACTTCAGGCCTTTGATCAACTTCACTTTGATTTTTGTGTCAGATGAATGATCTGGATCTAATTTCACTCTTCCGAGGTAGAGTTTATGTTTTACTAGCATCATTTATTCAATCAGTTACCTTTATTGTTTTGCCATCAAAAATTAGGTAGCCATAGCTTTGTTGGGTTATTTCTTGGGCCTCTGTTCTGTTTCTTTGGTTTGTCTGTTTTTGTGCCAATATCAGGCTGCCTTTGTCATTACCATTCTGTAGTGTAGTACCAGGTATTGTGACAATTCTAGATGGATTCGTCTTAAGGTTGTCTTTGTTTGTTATCTAAGCTTTTGTGATTTCCTATGCATTCTGTCATTGCTCTCTCTAGACAAGTGAGGTTTAATTGGAATTTTGATGAGTATTGCATTAAATCATTAGATTAAATTTGGAAGGTAGCCATTTACATGCTACTAATTCCTTCAGTCAAAAACATGGATTTCTTTTATCATCTAGTGTCTTTGGTTTTTGTTCTCAATGCCTTAAATACACAAGTCTCTCTTTTCTCGGTTAGGCATATTCCTAGGTAAGTTTTGGAGTTATTGTGAATGAGCTATTTCCCCCAGTTTCTTTCTGTGAGAGTTCATTGTTGGTATATAGAAAGGCTACAGTTTAAGGTTGATTTTGTATTCGACAACTGTACTGTAAGTGGTGTATCTAAATGTTTTCTAGTAAATTCTATAGTGTCTTTTAAGTGTAGAATTACATTGTCTGAAAATAAGAATAGCTTGACTTGATCCTTCCCTATTTTTATCCTTTTTGTGCCTTTCTCTTGCTTAGTTTTTAATTAAATTAAATTAAATCAATTGCTTATTCAAGGCTCTGAGCACTATCTTTAAGAAAGATTGGTAGACATCCTTGTCTCATTTCTGATTCAGGAGGAAATGTTTTCAGTTTGTTTCCATTTAATGTTGGCTAGAGGTTTATGGGTCAATATATAGAATTTACAAAGAAATGCAAAAATTAAACATCAAGGAAACAAAACTTCTCACCATTAAATGGGTCAATGAAATGAAGAGGTAGTTTTCAAGGAAAGAAACATAGATGGCCAGTAGCTATCTTAATCCATGTTCAAAATCCTAGTTTCAAGGTTATGCAGAACAGACCTACTCCTCACTCCAACCAGAATGGCTGTCATCAAGAAATCTGACAAAAAGTTGGGAAGGTTGTGGGTAATAAGAAATCCATAGTACCTGCTGCTGAGGATATAAATTGATATAGCCATCACGGAAATCAGCCATCCTAAGATCACAGGTTCTTTTTGTTGTTGTTGTTGTTCTCTTATTTCTTTTGTTTTTTGTTGATTTTTATTGAGCTCTACATTTTTCTCTGCTCCCCTCCCTGCCTCTCCCCTTCCCCCTTTAATCCTCCATTCTCCCAATTTACTCAGGAGATCTTGTCTTTTTCTAATTCCCATGTAGATTTTATCTATGTAAGTCTCTCTTAGTGTCCTCATTATTGTATAAGTTCTCTGGGATTGTGAATTATAGGCTAGTTTTCTTTGCTTTATGTTTAAAAACCACCTATGAGTGAGTACATGTGATAATTGTCTTTCTGTGTCTGGGTTACCTCACTCAAAATAATGTTTTCTAGTTCCATCTATTTTTATGTAAAATTCAAGTTGTCATTATTTTTTCTGCTGTGTATTTTTTTCATTGTGTAAATGTACCACATTTTCTTTATCCATTCTTCGGTTGAGGGACATTTAGGTTTCCAGGTTCTGGCTATGACAAAGCTGCAGTGAACATAGTTGAGCACATGTCCTTGTGGCATGATTGAGCATCCTTTGGATATACACCCCAAAGTGGTATTACTGGGTCTTGAGGAAGCTTATTTCCTAATTTTCTGAGAAATTGCCACACTGACATCCAAAGGGGTTGTACTAGCTTACATTCCCACCAGCAATGCAGAAATGTTCCTTTTTCCCCACAACCTCTCCAGCATAAGTTGTCATCAGTGTTTTTTATCTTGGCCATTCTTACAGGTGTAAGATGGAATCTCAGAGTTGTTTTGATTTTTATTTCTCTGATGCTAAGGATGTTGAACATTTCCTTAAGTGTCTTTCAGCCATTTTAGATTCCTCTGTTGAGAGTTCTCTGTTTAGCTCGGTACTCCATTTTTTTTTTATTGGATTATGTGTTCTTTTGGTGTCCAATTTCCTGAGTTCTTTGTATATTTTGGAGATCATACCTCTATCTGATGTGGGGTTAGTGAAGATCTTTTCCCATTCTGTAGGCTGTTGTTTTGTCTTGTTGACCATGTCCTTTGCTTTACAGAAGCTTTTCAGTTTCAGGAGGTCACATTTATTGTTTCTCTCAGTGTCTGTGCTGCTGGGGTTATATTTAGGAACCTGTACTCCAAAAAATTGGAAAACTTAAAGGAAATGGACAACTTTATGCATAAATATCACTTAACAAAATTAAATCAAGACCAGATAAGCAAATTAAACCCACCTATAACTGCCGAAGAAATGGAAACAGTCATCAAAAGTCTCCCAACCAAAAAAAGCCCAGGAACAGATGGTTTCAGCTCAGAATTCTACAAGATTTTCAAAGAAGAACTAATACCAATACTCCTCAAATTATTCCACACAATAGAAACATAAAGAACACTGCCAAATTCTTTTTATGAGGTTACAGTTATCCTGATACCAAAACCACAGAAAGACATTACAGACCAATCTCACTCATGAAAATTGATGCAAAAATATTAAATAAAATACTGGCATATTGAATCCAAGAAGACATCAGAACAATCATCTAACATGATCAAGTCGGCTTCATCCCAGAGATGCAGGGATGGTTCAACATATGAAAACCTGTCAACATAATCCACCATATAAACAGGCTGAAAAATAAAAACAACATGATCATCTCATGCCGAAAAGCTTTCAACAAAATACAACATCCCTTCATGATAAAGGTTTTAGAGAGAGCAGGGATACAAGAAACATACCTAAACATAATAAAGGCGATATACAGAAAGCCAACAACCAACATCAAACTAAATGGAAAGAAACTCCCAGCGATTGCACTGAAATCAGGAACAAGACAAGGTTGTCCACTCTCTCCATATCTATTCAATATAGTTCTTGAGGTCCTAGCTAGAGCAGTAAGACACCAAAAGGAGATCAAGGGGATACAAATCGGAAAAGAAGAAGTCAAACTCTCACTGTTTGCTGATGATATGATAGTTCACATAAGCAATCCCAAAAATTCTACCAATGAACTTCTACAACTCACACTTTCAGTAATGTAGCAGGATACAAGATTAACTCAAAAAAAATCAGTAGCTCTCCTTTACACAGGTGATAAAAGGACTGGGAAAGAAATCAGAGCAATATCACCCTTCACAATAGCCACAAATAGCATAAAATATCTCAGAGTAACTCTAACCGAACAAGTGGAAGACTTGTATAACAAGAACTTTAAATCTTTGAAGAAAGAAATTGAAGAAGACACCAGAAAGTGGAAAGATCTCTCATGCTCTTGGGTAGGCAGAATTAACATAGTAAAAATGGCAATCTTACCAAAAGCAATCTACAGATTCAGTGCAATGTCCATCAAAATCCCAGCAAAATTCTTCATAGACTTCAAAAGAACAGTACTTAACTTCATATGGAAAAGCAAAAAACCCAGGATAGCCAAAACAATCCTGTACAATAAAAAATTTCTGGAGGCATCCCTGACTTCAAACTCTACTACAGAGCTACAGTACTGAAAACAGCCTGGTATTGGCATAAGAACAGAGGAGAATCAATGGAACCGAATAGAAGACCTGGATATTAATCCACACTCCTTCAAACATCTGATTCTTGACAAAGAAGCAAAAAAAAAAAATCAAATGGAAAAAAAGAAAGCATATTTAACAAATGGTGCTGGCATAACTGGATATCAACATGTAGAAGAATGAAAATAGACCAATATCTATCACCGTGCCCAAAACTCAAGTCCAAATAGATCAAAACCTCAACATAAAACCAGCCACACTGAACCTTATAGAAGAGAAAATGGGAATTTCACAAGTTCTTGAGACGTCTATAATCTGCTAAGTACAGACTTATTAGGGGTGATGATGGCACCCCGAGAGTGAGCTTTCCACGCTCCCTGCTCCTCTGGGCCAGGAAGAGTTGGATGAGCTGACCAGGACTCTCTCTACTCAGCAAAATGAGTGGAACCCAATGGGTCATGAGTCCTGTTCTAGCTGCTACCAAGAATCGGGATTTTGTCTTTATTCCAATATCTACCTGACTCTGAGGGGTCCTCCCAGGGCTGAGAAAAATCCAGGCAGCCATTGCACATCTGTACTTACCTACTGGTCCCCCAGACTGCAGCCATAATGTGTCTGCCACGATAACAGGTGGGTGGTCGTCTCTATTGGGCCCTAGACTGCGGGTTTGCTGTGTCTATCATGGTACACAGGAGGCAGTTTCTGTTTAAACAGAAAACCAGAGGTATACATTTAATTATGATGGAGAAGAAAAATGGTGAGAGAAACACTAAGGGAACTATGGTGCTGACATGTTAATCCTCAAGGTTAGAGGCACATGGAGGGTTTTAAATAATTATTGAATGAATGAAGAACAAATAACTTTTGGGTTTGGGGACTGAACTGGCTACATAACTTATGTGCATCTATCTTATCCCAGATGAGTGGACATTATGCTTTGATTGAACGACCTATTAAGTGTGTTTAGTTTTAAATGCAGACATAAATAGATTTGATCTTTCCATGGTTCGAATTTCCTCCCATCAGCTTTGCCTTAATTATCCACAAGTGTTCCAAGTCTTCATTAGCTAAATAGGATGCAGATGATGGTCATTAGTCTGGTATATAAATCGTGCTGGCATATACAATGGCTTTCACTCGGCTAATTGAAATTTTCCGTATTCATGAACGACAAGAAAACACTGTAATTTTATCATTTATTTGGGAGCATATTTCCCCCCTTTGGTTGATGCTTATAATTATGCAGTTAAAAAAATAAATGTGAGTGCTGAACTTTGCCTGAAGGGTACGCCATTTTTAAAGCATGTATGTATCCATGTTAGTCGAAAGCATGAAAACAGGACGCAAATGTGGATTTTGTGAGGAGCCCAAGGATTGGTTTTCTAAGAAAGCATCCGTGTGGTGTGTATTCTGGGGACCCATCTGTTTAAATGTAAGAGGTTTCAGATTGTTAGTGAGAGGAGTGGGCTCAGTGCTGACATTCACCAACAAGTGAAAAATCACCTCCCGTGCCTACGATGTGCAGACTGGAGGCCTAAATGGATGGGTTTTATTCAGGTATCATTTCCTTAAAAGGACCTTAGCTTTTGATTTTTTTTGACCATTCATCAAAACCAGCAGGCCTCTGTTTGGTTTGCCTAAGAGTAAAAAAATGCACCTGCTCACAGACACCCATCCACAGGTTGGGGATGGAATTTCATAATGCTGCCATTTCAGAGATCTGAGCTCTGGATACTTTAATTTTTGTAATCCAATACTTGAGTTGTTCCAATTTAATCACGTAAGTATTAGATGTTTGCTGCTTTTTAAAAATATTTATGGGCATTGGATGGCAGAAATACTTCAATGGTGGCAGAACACAGTTTCCTAATTTAATGGAGATCAACAACACTGCTCGTTCTCAGACTTAAACCATCATTTACAGGGAAATAGGAGCCATGTGTCTCTTGTTGGTGTTTTGTCACTGCAGAACATTCCCAGCAGTGAGAATGGGGTGAGCAGCTCACCTTCACCTTCCATGGCTCTCTGTGTTCATGCTGGACTGGATGACCATGAATTACTTGTATTTCATCAGTGGTCTCTCTAACCAAGAACTAGCTAGGCTCATTCTTTTTTGAATACTGAATTAGGCTTTCTTCTGAGTCTTCCTGACTTCTGCCTATGTAGTTATTTCTACAGGTGATTATTAACTTGGGAGACAAGGCTGTGCATGCTAGTCTTCAAATCCCATGTTAATGTGTTTCAGAGTCAAACAAAGTGCCGTTCTGTAATTGTTCCCTTTGTGCTTTACCTGTCGTGATGGTTAATATTGTCGGTTAACTTGACTGGAAATGTCCTGACAAGTGACAGAACATTATTTTAGGGTTTTATCTGCAAGGATTAGTATGCAAATCCGAAGACTGAGATCCTCTGTCTTCACCAATGTGACCAGCATTATGCAATCTATTAAGGGCCTGAATAGAACAAAAAGGTGAGGAAGAGTGCCCTCCCTCCCTCCCTCCCTCCCTCCCTCTCTCTCTTTCTGTCCCTCACCCTCTTTCAGTTGGGCCATCCATATTTTTTCTCTTTTCAGACATAGAAGCTCCTGGTTCTTGGTTCTTTGGACTTTAAAGTTTACACTAAGACCCATTCTCCTTCCCAAGGTTCTTAGGAGTGGTAACCTTTGGCCTCAGAGCAGTAATTAAACCATGGGCTCTGTAGTTCTCTGACCTGTCTTCAGCTGAGTTACACCTCTGGTTAACCTGGTTGGTTTTCTAGCCTGAGGATGACATCTTGCAACCTTCCTCATCCTTCCTAGTGGGATGAGCCAAACCATGCAGTCTCTTTTCTTCTAGGTTTCTATGTAGCCCATAGAGAGCCTACTAATAACCTACTCCTTATAAGAATTCTTTGTGCCTAAAAGATGATGAAGCCACCTACACCATTCTATGGAGTGGTCTCGTGTTAACAGGTGGAGGAAAGAAGTAGCCATCTATCCTAATTGTGGATTTCCAAACGCTGTGCCCGATAAAACTGGGTCCTCTTCTTCATATTAGCAAACGATCTCATGACCCTAAAGGAAAAAAACATATAGGGCTTTCTCATTTCAGAGTGGTGAACTGAGGGCCTCGAGATCAAGGATCCATCTTAAGCTGCTGAATAATCTGTTAGGAAGGGACAAGGGTTAGGGCTGAGGCTCCCGAGCAGGTGGTCCACTTGATTTTCTATCCAAGACATCATAAAAGACCAGCAAACATTCATTAGTAAGAGGTCGTGTTTCACTGTAGTAAAGAGGTTACAAGCAAGGCCTGGCTAGGTAGAGCTTGTTAAAACACAGCATAATATAGTAGGCTCAGCCATGTTCCACACAGATCTCCCTGATGCTTTCAGTTAAGTGCTCTAGCTCGGGGGTGGAAAGAGTCACTCGGTCTAGCAAAACATGTTCCCTTTCTAGGACAATGCTTCTTGTGCCCGTGTTTGCACTGAGTATCGCCTGTTTTCAGAGCATCCTATGTGGTTGCCTGAGACCCCTGTTGAACCTGCTCCGCAGCTCACTGCCATCCTCTGCTCCATCCTGTGACCTTCCCCTCTCTATACACACCAAGAATGCCCCTCGCGTGTCATTTCCATTTCACAGCTTGCTTTGTAGGGAATCTAACCCGTAACCTGTGTCTTTAGATCTTTTCCCTTCACCATGAGTGTCCGATGCCCTCATGACCTAAGTCTCTTTACTTTTCGCCAATCAAATTTGCTTTATTATTATTTTTTTTAAAGAAAAGGGTACCAAAAATATGCTTTTGGGGTGCATCAGATGAATTTATTTCCTTTAAGATATAAGAGAATAATGAAGTAGAAGCATGAAATTTCCACGTCCCTTCATGCAGTGGCCCCTGCACGTAAGCATCCCCCATGAATCAGAGCTAATACTAGAAACAGAAATTCTGTAAAAGAAATTTCAAGCATCGCCATATAAACACACAAGGGTAAGGCTTTACTTCCTGAGTGTATTTGGGGAAAATCACTTTAATTGTTGATGTATGATGCTGTCCACCCCGTGCAGGTCATCTCACTAATAAGGTCCGAAGCAGGGGGATTTTAAAAAGACACAGTGCTTTGTTGTGCTTGTGTCGTGTGACAAACACAGCCTCATGCAAACTTTGGTGGAGGTGACTCATTGGGAGTTTCTCCTTTCGTAAAGAAATATTGATGCAATGATCAGGAAGGTCACAACCCAAGAAGGTCATCACCCTCTTGAGTCTTTCGTTTTCAGGAATTAAGCCGAGCATGTTATGGGAGGGCTCGGAAAGCCCACCCAGAGCCATTCACAATTGTTGCAATTAGGAAACGGGATGCCGGTTAAAGTCTTTGGAAGGGAATGGAATGAAATTGACCAAGCGTATAAGTAAAATCTCCTTAGCAAATAGCTAAATTAAGGCTATGGACTATCATTGATCCATACATTGCTCTTTTATGCTCATTCCAGGTATTAAGACTTTACTATGCATTGGCCTTCAGCTTGAGTTGTTTCTACAAAAACAACATTTACAGCTGGCCATTCTTTTTCCTTTCTTTCTTTCTTTCTTTCTTTCTTTCTTTCTTTCTTTCTTTCTTTCTTTCTTTCTTTTGTGTGTGTGTGAAGCTACTTTTGCATGTTTTGACTCTTTTTTCTTCTTCAAATACACTTTTCAAATCATCTGGGACTGTTCTAAGAAAATGGAAGGGTATTGTTTAATTTTGTGGGTCATTTCTCCTGGGTCTACAGCACTAACGTCTGGAGTTTCAGATATTCCTGGGGTCTTTAGGGATGACTCAGTCTATAACATGCTTGCCCTACAGCCCAGAGAACCTGAGTTTGAATTACCAGCACCCATATAAAATCTGGGTTTAGTGGTGCATGTCAGTAACCTCAGTGGTGGGTGGGACTGAGCTAGGCCGAGCTCTGCAGCTCATTGTCCAGCCAGCACAGCTGAACTGATGAGCTCCAAGTTTAGAGAAACTTCATCTCAAAAAATAACGCGGTGACCAAACAAGGAAAACACCTGACCTCTGACCTCTCGATACATATGCACCAGTGTGCACACACACCCAAACATGTGCACACTCCACATATAAAGACACCATCTAATTTGCTCTTCTCAGAATTGTGTGCATGAGTGTGTATGTGTGTTGATTTCTGTGGAAGTCAATGGGTGTATACAATGGGTGTGAGTATGGACACAAGCCTACCAAAGCTTGTGTAGAGAGGTCAGAGTGTTATTAGAGGCTGTTGATTCATTCCCAGAAGCTCAGACCCAAAATAATCACACAGAAACCTGTATTAATTGCAATACTGTTTAGCCAATACCTTAAGCTTATCTCTAGCTAGCTCTTACACCTTAAATTAACCCATTTCTATTAATCTGTGTATCACCACTTGGCTGTAACTTACCAGGTAAAGTTCTGTCCAGCGTCCAGCATCTGTCTCCGGCAAGGCTACATGGCTTCTGTCTGACTCTGCCTATTCTCTCTCTATATATTTCTTCCAGCCTGGCTATATTCTTTTAAGCTATTGGCTGAAAACAGCATCTTTATTAACCAAGAAAAGCAACACATATACAGAAGGACTTTCCACACCATTTCCCCTTTTCTGTTCAAATAAAAAGGAAGGTTTTTAACTTTAACGTAGTAACAAAAAATTACAGATAACAAAACAGGAATCAAGCAAGAATTATAGTTACAATATTTATATCTACTTTATCATTTATCATAACTAAGGAAAACTATAATTATAACTATTCTTCAACTCCATCAAAGACTCTAGAAGGATATAATATTACCTAAGTAAACAGGAAGTTCATTGTAAGCAACTTCCAAACTCTATAATTGACAGAGATATCTTGCTGCCTGGATAGTCACCCAAAGTTCTTCTGTACCATTGGGGAACCCATCTTCAGCCTACAGACCCATAGTATCCAGCAGACTTTTCCATGAAGCAGGAAATTTGAAGATCTGTTTTGCCTTGAAATGGTAAAGTTAATCAGTTTCTTTCTTCTGTATCCTGAAGAATATCTGGCAGACTATTTCATGAACAGGAACCCGGAAGTACCATCTCACCTTCCTAAGGCAACTTCAGCAGTCATTTTTCTGAGGGTCCTGCATGTCCAGTTTGTACAACATAACATCAAACAGTCCAGGCAAGAGCAGTTTCTTGCCCAAATGGCTAACATACTCCATAAGGAGCCTCTTCAATGCCCATCATACTCTTGAAGTAGATTGGTGCTGCCAGCAGCAGACGTGTCTCATTGTCATGAAAAGTCTTAAGTGCTTAAAACATTTTAAATACCATATTCTGATAGACTTTGAAAGGTTTGGAGAATAACTATTCTTCTGAAATACATCTCTGTATATCTAGAAAACCTAACTAACATGACTACAAGCTTGACTATTTTAGATGACTATCCATTAACCTGTATTTCTTAATTATAGATTACATTTTTAAGTGAGCTGCACAAACACAATAAATACCTTAATCAAGAGCAGAAATACACATATAACATAATTGACTTTGTATTAATAGATAGTAATTATATTAATTAATAGATATTAATAAAATACCAGCAAATAGTATTTATCTCTATATAATATCACCCTTTAAATGAAAACAAATATTTATAAACAATCATTTAGGAAATTCTGTCATTGTCTAGACTACTTCCTGCTGATTGGTGGTACTCTTAATCAGATCTGTTATGGGGTATCTACTCAGCCAGCAGTCCTGAAACTGTCATGGATGTTGGACCATCTGGGCCATTGCTTCAGGGGCTGTTGTTTGATCGAACCACATTAGTCTGGAAGGAATTCACAGGTTCTCATCCTCTGTGAAAACAAAAGTAAAACCTTTTTTTCAAAGCAACACATTCTTAGACCCAAATTTTGAAGTCAAGATACCTTTAAAATATATATGTTGGTTTATCTTACCAGCCTGTACAATGAAATGTCTCTCTGTACTTAGCTCATTTTCAGTAAAAAGATTAAAAGAAAACACAATAATATACATAATCCAGACTCTCTGTGTATATTTCCATCTTTATGTGGCTTATTTTTCTTACTCTATTACCTTTTCTACATGTTTACTCTGTCTCCTTAAAGACTTTGTTTTACTTCTTAAAATACCATCCACTTCTTTTGATTACTCTTTATATTCTTTTTTTTTCTCTCCTGAGCCTGTGTACTTTTTTAAACACACTGTGACCCATTGAAAGATCTTTTTCATCTGAATTTATCTTTATTGTGCATCTGTAATCCTTTTCTGACTAGGACTGCTTCTTAAAATGCTAAACAGCTTGGTTAGGACTAAGGCTGCTTTGCCTTTTGTCTCCACCCAGTCCAACATGGAGGAGGCAAGTTCATTGCCTCTAAGACTTCCAGGGGGGAGCCATCCTCACCACCTCAATGCTGAGAAGCACTGTGCAGCATATAAACCCTTTTCATCTAAGTAAAAGCTAAATCTGCCATGCAGCAGTATTCGGACCGGAGTAGGTGGTAGGCATCAACCCCCCAAAATAGCCAAAGCTATTCCTGTAACTAGCACGAACCAGGAAGCCTTCCCTTAAAGAAACCTAGCAGTTCTTGCCACTAAAACTAAGTCAGGAAACCTCTTAAAGGAGCCACATCTCTGTTTTCCACCAGCAAACAAAGCAAGAAGCTGAATTAAACTCTGTTTTTTTTTTTTTTTTTTTTTTCTGTATGTGTCTAGAATTCCTTTTCAAGCTCTCTCAGGTTTTAAAGTATATTTAGTTGACCATGTTGGCACCAATTCGTTGGGCAAAATGGCTTGTTTGTTTCCTGGTCACTCAGACTGGAAATAACCACGCAGAAACTATATTAATTGCAATGCTGTTTGGCCAATAGCTTAAGTGTAGCTAGCTCTTACATTTAAAATTAACCCATTTCTGTTATTTTATATTTTACCACAAGGTTCGTGCCTACTGGCAAGGTTACAGCTGGTGGTTCACGTCTTTTAGAGGCCATCTTTCAGAAGTCAATTCTTTCCCTCTGCTGTGGACTCTTGTCATTTCCACAGCTTTTCAAGTTGGTACAATAAAAGGCTTTGCCCACAGAACTTATCTTGCCAGACTTGCTGGTATATCTTAAACTTAGTTAAAGATACAGTCGTGGTCCTTGAAGCACTGCCCCCCCCCCAAATGTGGAATCTTTGATGGCTGAAAGTTAGGCCTTTCTTATATTCCTATTCCTAGTTAGAATAGAGAATTACACATAAATTCAGTGGTTGGTAGGGAAATTCTGCCACCAGACTTCTGGGGAAGTTTAGTTGCATAACTCATGGAATTCAGGTCATTTTCTACAAGCCATGTTAGAGGTTTAACAAAACCTATCTCTCCAGATAGGGAGAATTTTGTTCCGAAGAAATATTTAGTAATGTGTGAAGATAGGTTTGTGTTACAATGGATGCTGCCAGAGGGATGATATTGGCCTCAGGTAGGGCATCCTTGGATGGGTGACATGTCCCTCTCCTCTCCACAACAAGAATTATCAGTTCCTGGATGTTCTAAACCCTGGGTTAGCCACATAAGTGGACAGTAGTCAATGTCTAGGTCTGAAATAAAAATGTGTTTTACCATTATGTAGGAGTCACTCGCCTGTCTGCCTCTACCCAAACTTCACTTTATAGTGTTATTACGTGGGAGTCTGTCTTCCCACAGAAACCTTCAGAAGATACTGTGGGGTCAGGCACACAGCTGCTCTTCTGTATCAATCTTACACCTCTCTCATGCATATTTACTGGGAACTTTCTTTCCACTGTTGGCTACCTCAGAAGAACAGGACACGAAGGAGATTTCACCATAAATCATGTGCATTCATTTTGTACTTAAAAAGTCGAGAAGATGATAACCTCGAGCCATCTTGTGGCTAGCAATAGTTACATGTGTGTTTGTGGAATAGTTCAAGATAGTTTCCTTGTGTGTAAATCCCCATGCAACATTGGATGCTAGAAAGCCTTGTAAGTGGCACATATCATGCCAAGAAGCCACACTTACAAACAGGTACAGGCAAGAAGTCAACCGCCGGAGGAACGAGTGTGCTAAAGGGAGTGGGGGGAGACCCCAAGCTCTAGCACCACTGTGCAGATGTAGACTCTCTCAGGAAAGGGCCCTGCTCCAGAGCTCAGGTTCATAGTATAAGCCATTTGAAAGATATTATTATTGGATTCTTTGTGAAATGAAGGTGTGAGCCATTTCCTCATTGGCCTGAAACAAACAGTCTAACCTGGGGATGGTGGCCTCTGGAATGCAGGGAGATCCGAGGCCATGGGACAGAAAGCGCACTTAGACCGGAAGCAAAAGGGAAGGTGATGTCCTCCATGCCGAAGAGTTCTGATGTGTCTGTGTCCTTCCTGTTTTGCAGGGCACCATTTTTAGCACACTGGCTGGTGAGAAGTCCTTATCTGACTACAAAAAGGTAAGAAGCGGGCATGCGGAGAATTGCAGCGTGATGTCAGAGGACTGACTGCTTCAGGATTGGTGATGTTTAATTGAAAAGCTGTGTGTGATCTCTGAGGATGGTCTGTTTGATGGCATATTGCGAAGAGCTTTTAGGGTATGAATGTAAGGCTCATTTTCAGGATGCGGGAACATCCGCTGTTGTCTGACAGATGTTCGGTGCAGAGAGACACTGACTCCGTATATTTTCATATCACTATTATCTGGTATTTTCTTACACAAGATGAGTGGCCGGGGAGTTCAGGTCCTTCCTATAGACTGCACTGTGGGTGTCTGTGTCTTCGGCTGCAAATAGAAAACTTGTAAACTGTAAGCTCAATGTGACAGCAAAATGACTTTGAATTTTGGAAGCTGGTTATATAGCGTAGAAATCTGGTTTGGATTCACCACAGTCATGTTTGAGGACGCTGTCATGCTTTGCAAAAGGATTCGCTTCACCCACATCTGATAGATGGCGTCTGCGTGCCTGCCACCGTGGCGTGGCTAATTCCTGGCTCTGAGGGCCAGGGGTCACTTTGATCCACCTCTTTAATCTCAGCTTTAACTAGAACCTGTCCTCTGGTCGAGGAGGGCAAGTGATTTCACAGTCAGACAACTCAGATTCTTTGACACTATCGTTGATATGAAAAAGCAGGTGCATGGAGAGAGAGGACTTGTGCTTAATGTGTTACTTGGCATTTCATAAGATTTTCTATCATGGTATTATGTACTGTGCGGTTTCCATCTTTAATATTGCTCAATAAGGAAGTAGGTAGAGATATTTATCTTTAGGGGAAGTGTGAGGACCCACTCCCTTTTATTACTTTAATAGAATTTTTAAATGATTTACCTTTCATGAGTTCTGCTGTGTGTGCCTTATTCTCTATAAGAGGTGGCTAGCTGTTAGAGATGAAGACCACGTATTATTTTTAGAACCACAGATCTCAGTGAACAAAGAGACTTTAAGGGATCACTGGGTTCACCTTTTTCCTAGGGTGGGGTTAGCTTTGATATTATTTATAGATGGACCTCTGTCCTCCGCTGACAGTGAACTCTACGAGCCTGGTTGTTCCCTAGTGAGACAAGTCAAAGAATTAAAATCATTTGACCAAGCCAGTCCCTGCCTCCTATAAGTCCTACCTGCTCATTTCATGTAGCCCAGCTCACATGCTTCCTTCTGAATCTCCTCCCATTCGATTCCTAGGGGAATATTTTCCTTATCACTTCTGATAGGCCTTTGATGTGGTTGATTCCAATGAACAAGGAGTGTGGCGTTCTGCTTTTGAAATGTGGTTTACTTACTACTTACTTGGGTTGGTTATACACCTATGGGTGCCTCACTTTCATAATATGCAAAATGGGGAATAATGATTGTACTAATCTGATATAGTATATGAACCACTCTGCATAAAGTACTTACAAAATTCCCCCCACACTTGATTTTGTCTTATCTATTGCGGCCGTTGACTTTATAGCAAGTTGCCTTTTTTTTTTTTTTTTTTTTTGCATTACCTTTGTTGCCGTTGTCTAGTATTATGCATTATTCTCTAGATGTGGCCCCACTGGCACGGACATTGGGATTTCTCACTCTCTATTCTGCATGCTTTGTTTATGTGCTTGTTGTGAGCAAGGCACAATGGAGACCTGCATGACCTATGATGAAAAGACCGGCTGTGAGCTTCCTTGGGGCTGTCTTTGTTGGACGTGTGTTTTGTTCCTTGGTTTCTGCTTCCTCTCTCAGGTCTTCTGGTTGGTGTGACCTGTGCTTGAGCAGGGGGTCTTAGTCTGGGTTGGGGGCTCAACTTCTGGTAGCCGTGTGGTCTCTTGGATTTTGAAGCAGATTGATTACTGGAGTCTTTATACGGGGGTCGGGGGAAGGGTTGGGAAAACCTTCAAGGAACACCAGGGCTTTGAGAGGCTCGTAGCAGCAAGGAGCTCTTAGCACCACCTCACAAGAGGGAAATGGCACAAATAGTGCTTTTGAGCCTGCTTCAGAGAAGGAAGAGACTTGAAGTTGCAGTTACCAAAGCAAAGTGACGAGCAGTGAGAAGCCAGCTTTCCTGAGTATGGTGCTAACACTAATTGTCTGAGATGTCCTCACTTTCTGCTCATAAGCCACGTCTTCCTGTTGGCCATGAGAAGTTTGAAATCCTTGGTCATGTCCTCCAGACATTCTCACCTGAGGTATCATATTCACTTATCAGGGAAATGATTTTTATGGTGTAAATGTGGGCTGTTTTGTATAATCCTGTTCATTTAAAAATGGTGGTTCATCAAACATATTTTATAACGTCATTTGGCTTGTTTATCGATTCTCCTGTTTCTACATACGCACAATCTTAGCGGTGGTCATTTCTATGACTGCATTTCCAACCTATCTCAGTTAACAGCTGAGCATGGAGCACCTGGTATGTGAGCTGTGTGTGGGACAGTGTCTGAACAGGTCACATCAGCACGGGCTGGGCTCACTGGAGTTACACACCAGCGATGTCTTACTAAGGATGACAGCTGGGCATGCTGCCTTTTAATTCAGGAAAACACCCTGGGCTGGACCCATGAGTGTGGGAGGAATAGGCACACAGAGGATTATTGAAAGAAGGGGAGAATATGAGATCGCCCTGGGAGTGAGCTGAATTGGAAATAAGCGGGTTACTCACAGAACATTCAGGGGAAATTAACACATTAGGGCGAGGAGGAAACTGTCAATTTTGTAGGAAACCGAGCATGACAAAGGCTGGAAATCAAGACAAAATGTGATGTGTTGGAAGCCAACTCAGAAAGTCCCCAGCAGAAGAGGTAGGCCTTCCTCTCAAAACTGCCGCTGCTGGGAAGTTAAGTAAAATAAGCACCGTACAGTGTACTCTGGCTTTACTCATGCCCTGGGCCATTGATGGATTTATTGAGATCAGAGGAGGCTCATAAAAATCAGATTGTGGTTGATATAAGATCGAGAGGGATGAGAAAATAGAAGCAGTAACACAGTCTTTAAAGGAATTTGTTACAAAAAGGGCAGAGATGAATAGTTGTGGGGTTATAGGACTAAAGCTGGATGCCCAGCATGGTATATGATCAAATGTGTTAAACACTGTCACAGAGAAGACAATGAACAGGGAGGAATAAGGTCTCTCTACAAAGAGGCTGGGGGATGGCTCCTTCCTGAGGCTACTGAGAAGATGGAGGGATTTGGGGTTTAAAGCCCAGAATTAACCTTAGACGGAGCCAGTGTGCTGTCCTATGGTAACGGGGGGAATAGAATTTATGTAGAAAAAGGCAGCCATGCCGTTATATGGCTACAATCAATTTGTTTACTTTTCTACATGGAGGTGGGTGTGGGGTGATTGTTCAGTCTCCTTGAGTCTGTGAAACTATATTATGTATCCATATGTAAAAAAAATTAGAAGAACCCAAGATACTTTCTTGTTATTATTTTTTTTTCAGTTTTATAGACAGGGAGATTAAGAAGAATTTTGATACATTATTAATACCAAGATAGGCTACTTGTAGTTTAAAATTTCTTATGAGTATTAGTGTTTTGCCTGCATGTATGTGTGGGCACCGTGTGTACCCAATGCCCGCAGTTGTTAGAAGTGAGTGGCCAGATCCCCTGGGACTGAAGTTGCAGAGGCTTAGGTTGTGAGCCACCATGCGGGTGCTGAGAAGGGAACCCGAGTCCTCTGCAAGAGCAGTAAGTGCTTTCAACTACAGAGCCATCTCTCGCCCTGTAATATACTACTTTTAAATAATTGTTTTATCTACAGATAAAATTTGAATATATAGTATTCATGTGATCCAAATCTCTGAGAAATATTGTCTATTCAAAGAATATTTATAATAAGAAAATCATTCACTAATGTAGTTCAAATAGTCAAATTGCTTCGGAGTCCAGGTTGCTTCCTGCCTGGAGGTCTTTCCTATGGTGGTGTTCCAGAGCCCATGCCCAAATATGAATCTTTTCTGCAGCCTGCACATTCTGCTCTCATATCCTCCCCCCAGTTACTGGCTTCATCATTCCAAGTAGCAAGCCGAGTATGCTACCTGATTTCTGCCTTCACTTCTCACATCCAGAGAGCTGTCGAAGTCTACAAATACCACAGTGACATGTCCCTGGAATCCCTCCATCATCTCCCTTAATTCTTCATTCTTCCTTGGAAGGACTGTAACAACTCTCTCCTTGATCCTTCCTCGTGCCAAGTTTTCCCTTCCCCGCTCCACTTTTCACTTGGCTGTTAGAGTTGTGTTCCAAACTAGCAAAAAGCAAGTGTACCCGCTCATAGCAAGCCCTTGCTTGGAAACATCTACGTGACATAATGGAACCTATTGTCGTACATAATTAATAAATGCCAGTAAAGACATAAAAATAAAAATGTTTAAGCAATCTTACAGATTTCAGCATTAGTCAGTATAAAACTCACCCCGCCCGCCGAAGTCATTCCTGCTTCTAGTCACAAGTCACCCTGAGAAATTCCTGCGTTCCCTCCAACTCCCTTTGCCGTACCCCATGAGATGGCTAGAGCATGGTGGCCTGGAACATCCCGCTCCTGAATGTGAACTCTGAGAACTCTGTGTCACTTTTTCTCGAGTCCTTTCCTCTCTCTCTTACCTTTCTCAGAAACTTTACTACTCCATGGACAGACCCCTTGGACAAGACTCCTATAACTTGGTTTGTTTGACTTATCCAGGTGAACTGGTTAGTTTTATTACCAGTTTGACATGGCCTGGGAAGAGGGAACCTCAGTGGAGAATTTCCCGGATCAGACTGGCTGGTGGCCCTGTCTGTAAGAGATTGTCTTAGCTGATTATGGATATGGGAAGGCTCAGACCCCTGGGGGTGGCACCGTCCCTAGGCACATGGGTCTGTCTGGGCTGTATGAGAAAGCTGGCTGAGCAGGAGCCACTGAGTGAGAAGGAAGCATGGTTTCCACTTCAGTTCCTGAGCTGACTTCCCTGAGTGATGGGCTATGACCTGAAAGCCTAAGTCAAATAAACCCCTTCCTCCCCGAGTTGGTTTTGGTCAGAGTATTTTATCAGAGCAGGAGCGAAAGAAAAAGGGAACATCAGGGAAGGCTGGGGGATTTGCCTCTTGCGTATTTAACATTTTACAGTTGGTTTCAATATAGGTCGAGTAAGTGTTTGACTTCTAACAATTAAATTTTGGAATTTTTGCACACATGTGATAAATGCATATCTTGGGGGTGGAACACAAGATTAAATATAAATATACAGTTCCTTTATGTTTCATATATATCTTATACACATAGCCTGGAGGGAGCCTTAGATCTGTCACATGAGGTCATGTGTAGAATTCACCTCCTGACCATCACACCAGTCCTCCAAATGTTTCTGGGTTTCAGGCTTTGAGACTTGGGATAATGAAATTGTATGATATCTATCAGTGCACAGCCTGTCAAATGCTTCCCATGTCCCTTGCTTTCCTGTGGAAGCTTTGTGCATTGCACGGATCATCTCTTTTGACTACTGTGGCCCCTCTTTGAAGAAAGCATGCTATTCTTGTGTTATTGACATACAAACCAAGGCTGGAGGCACGGGGGAGGAGCTTGCCTGCAGTCTTGCTTAGTAGTAGGTGTCGGAGTCTGAATCCAGCAGTCTGGCGCCTGCACAGTGTGGCTCTTAGTGTTTACTACTTCTTCTTCCCACTGGCTTTTAAAGACCTTTTAATGAGTCCCACCACCCCCAAGATTAGCTCCTGGAGAGGGGGAACAAGGCCGGTTCTGTTAGGAACAGAGGAACAATGCTTGTTAGGCAATAAAGACTCAGGAGAGTTTCTTTAGCAGACGGAGTCACTGGGCACATAACCTACCCAGGAGTATGACATCATTCTAGGACTGTGTGCTTCCAACAAGCAAACTGTTTTCTCCCTTTTTATTGGAGTTGAAAAAGAATATTTATATTCAAGATTTATTTATTAAGGCCATTTTTTTAGGTGGTCAAACTTAGAAAGTTCCCCAAAGTCTGCTCCTCCATTACCACGTTATGGGGTTGTAAGAATCTTTGTTTTCTTAACCTTAATTCAGAAAGCCTGGGAGCCTATTAGGGGAAATGTGCACATTTATCTATTTGTTGTGGATTATTTATCGAGTGCTTCCTACTTGAAGGTCCTTTTTATTGCTGATGTGTGAAAAGAAACTAATGACTCCCTCCAGGCTACATCTCAAGTTCAACTCAGATTGCAGGACAGGCCTAACTCACATCACATGTGTTTGCCTTGACAGCATCTCTACGCCAATGCTTTTTAACCAATACTGACATCTGTGAGGTATGTTGGTTTGGTAAGTGCCAGAGAACGGTCCTCAGGCTGGCCTCTTGATGTCTTGCCCTGCCTAGCTTTTATTGTATCTTTGTGTCTGATATGTTCATCTCTCTCAGTGGAAGATCTTTGGGTCCTGTTATTGTGACTCAGTACTCAAGGTGGGACATTCTGACCCAGGGCTGTTACCTGACAGCAGACAGCAGTTTGAGCATAGTGAACAAGAAAGATGTGCTTGCCACCACCCCAGGCTCATTCTGTCCTCTGTGGCTCTCACCCTGGGGTACAGATCATAGGGGGCTAGGAATGATGGGCAGGTATGGGTGACCGAGAAGGCAGAGGTCAGAAACAGATGAATCAGTCCCAGGAGTAAGTTGAGTATGGAGATACTTGTTTCACAAATTACTTGAAAATGAAAAACAGTGATTCCCCCCCCCCCCCAAGTTAATATCAAAATCACTTTACTCTGCTCTTGTTTCTGTCTCTATGGGGTAACCTAGAGCCCAATCTGGACCCCTCACCTAGAGCACAACACTAGGATTCTCAGGTTGAAAGCTTGCTTTTAAAATTCAGAAAGTGGGGCTAGAGAGAGCGCTCAGTGGTTAAGAGCACAGGCTACTTGTTCAGAGGATCTGAACTGGATTCTCAGCCCCCACAAAACCACTCACAACCATATGTAACTGCAGATCATGACTTCCTGTGATTGTAGGGGACCCAACATGTTCTTCTGACCTCTGTGGGTACTGCACACATGTGGTGCACAGATACACGTGAAAGCCAAACACTCATGCTCATTAACAAACAAGCAAACAAACAAAATCTTTAGAAATAAAATACAGAAAGCATTTTGGTGGTTTATTATATGCCTTTGCACATATTATTGGAAGTGGGACTATTTCTTTTATTCTTCTTCTATGTATGCCTCTAAACTTCTGGCATACAGAAGTTTTAACCTATGGAAATATTCATTTTAAAAGGTAGCTTAGAAAAATTTGGTATAAAAATTAGTTTAATAGATAATTCAGAAAACTATGTCATATAATAAACAGTATGTGTTTTGGGCTTGGGTGGTAACACATCCCTTTAATCCCAAGATTTAGAAGCCAGAGACAGGCATATCCCTGTGAGTTCCATGCCAGCCAAGGCTACACAGTGATACCCTGTCTCAAAACACAAACGAAAAACAAAAACATCAAATATTAACTCCAAAGAGTATTGCCTTTGGCATACGTAATAATATAAAGGAAACCTGCTTGGCCGTGAAATTTTTGTGAGGTATTTGTGGCCATGTTCACACTTTGACTTGGGAGCCTTCTGCTGTTAACAAGAGCCTGGGAGTGAACAGAGAATGCACCCTGTGGTCTCCGAGCTCACTGGGTGAAGCTTTTACCTTGAAGGCACAGTGACGCTGCTGCATTGTGTTGGAAATTTTCCCTCAGGAGGTGACTTAAGGTGACAGTGGGATGGGCCAGTGGAAGCTCAAGCTTTTCATCAATATTGATAAATGGGTTCCTAGGAAAAGACAAGTCAAGATAGCAGTGGTTAAGATATTTATTCATGCTCAATTCTCCAACCTTTTGAAACAATAATGTATCTTTATTTTGTTGTTTATATTCTTTTAAGTTTTGAGATTATAGTATAATTAGCAACGTTTCTCCATTCCTTGTCCTTCCTCCAAAGTCTCCCGTATACCCTCCTTGGTCTCTTTCAAATTCATGACCTCTTTTTTACCATTAATTATATTGCATACAAAGCTGGACGCATATGTATGTATATATATATATATATATATATATATATATATTCTAAATATAAGCTGCTCAGCCTGCATGCTAACTGCAAATATGTTTTTAGGCTGCTGTTTGGCATTGGGTAGCCATTTGGTGTGCTCTTTACGGCACACAATTCCTCCCACTCTCAGCATCCTTCAGTCTCCTGTACTTGTGTATGGCTGAGGCCTCATGGGCTTTTCTCTGGCCACTTTGACGTGTCTGTTGGTGTCCTCCTTGTTCAGCTCATGTTTGGGCAGTCATGCCAGCTAGACTTTATGGATGTAGTTTCTAACATTACTAGGAGACACAGCATCACAGAAAATTCCTTCATCTTTTGCCAACAAAAGTGAAAACATGCCTGGTACCTGGAAACCTAGCTAACTACTCAGTGCTGGCAAAGTCATGGTTATAGGAGAACCCAAACCACTGGTTTTCTAAACTGGCATAATTATTCCCTAAAACAGTTTAGACATTTGTCCTTATACCCATAGATAAGCTTAGTCTCCACCTCTTGCCAAGGAATCTTCTCTTCACAGCAGCAGGGGACCACTACAGAAAACCACAGCTGCTTGGGTTGGACCCAGCTGTGGACCCAGTCCCAGCAGACACATCTACAAAACACTTTTGCTCCTAATTCATACCTAACACTGCAGAAGAAGGAATGGAAAGATTGCTGGGAGCAACAGAGAGGCAGAAACAGGAAGATATAACGATGTGATCAGGGAGAGGAAAGGGGGGATCTTTAGGCACGGAGAGGGAGGTGAATGCAGAAGGGGGTTAAATGACAAGAAGAAGGTCTGATAAATCTTTAAGGAATCATGCTATCAGCTATTTACATAAAAACCCAACTCTATAATAGTCTGTGTAGAAATATACAGAAACCGTTTTAATGAACTTTTCTCATCTGGACTGACAATGCTCCCTCCAAGAGCAAGGCCACCTAACAAAACCTCAATACCAGACATGAGAAGCCCTCTCTTGAATTGTCCAGCAGATTCCCATAACATATGGTCCATTGTTATCACCCTCAGTTTGCCTCCAGAGGAAGAAGCCATGTCTTTATTGCTAAAGACACCATGTACTTCAGAAGCAGGGCCTAGAGAAGTTTGAGCTGGAACCGACCTGAATGCCCACTCCCTGAGTAGTAGCCTTTCCAGTACTTGTAGGTGCCATGCAGGCTTCTAAAGGAGGAAAACAATTGAAATCCTATGCTTCCAATTGTAACTATGATGCTTATCAATCTCAGCAGTGGCCAGCATGGCACGATAGCTCTAAGAGTGTAGTAATATCTTTGTGGCATAGATGCAGGGTCTAACTGGCATCCATTGGATGCTACAAGCTGGCTGGATAGATTCCCACGACTCTCAGCCTCTTGGCAGAATTCTCAGGCTCATAGGTCACGATGACTTCTTCCCATGCCCTGGGAGAGGGCACAGAGATGAAGTCAGCCCCCTCAGCATCTTGGAAATTTCTCAGTTCCCTTTTGGAATAACACAGTAACCGTGTTCTGAAGCAGTTACAGAAAGGAGCGTCATTTCAAGTATGTTTTAATGTTGTTTGCTTTAAAAATAGTGTTTTGGGAAACAGCCATGGCTCGTTTTTGGTAGAATGCTGGCTTTGCGAAGTTTCTGTAGGGCCCTCTGCTGGGAACAGGATGCCACATGGCCACTTTCAAGGTTCTTATCCCTTTCTCACATGTGAACATAGGTTCCCGATTTATGGGAAGGAGGTTCCGTCACTGCTGAACAGAGGGCCGCTACTACATCATCCTTCCCCTGCCCACTCCTCTCCTTGCTTTCTCTTTCTCAGCGAGAAGATGCTCCTAGCAATATCTGGGGTAGGAAAACTGGTTCCGGATTCCATGTGTCCTCCTTTCAGGTTCCATAGCCTGGTCAGGTTTGCGTTTTTATTGTCGAGGCCTTTTTGTTTGTTTTTTGATCCCCCCCCCCCACTTCCTTGACAGTGGAAGGTGGTGGGGGTTGTGGTTACCACAAACTCATTCTATGACTGAACCCCTCCCACCACCCACAGTTCTCTAGTGCTGCCTATCTTGTAGTCTCCGCTTCCTCGTTGTCTGCTAATTGGGAGAAACAAACGATGTCCACCTGTAGAATTGTTGTGAGTCTTGAATATGAGAGTCCTTGTGAAATTCTTAGAGCAGTGTCGTTGTAAGGGCTATTATTATTCTGCTCCTGTGCTTGCTGGGAGTAATTTGCTCTGAATCTGACTTTTTCTTTCTGCCCTAGAAGATCAACAATATCAGTGAAAGTGCCTACGACAGACTCCGGCCAATGACAGCATCTGGGGGAAAAAACTAACTATAGTGGCCCTGGAGAAACTCTCAGATGGGGCATATGTAGTTTAAGTGTTCTAATTCCTAATAATCGGCACATATTCAAGTTCTGTTTTGTTCTCAGTCCAGCTCTGCAGATGCAAAGCATTTCTTAACAAATGGCACATAAAACCTTCCTAGTGGTAGGAGGAGTGTGCTCTTCTATGTCTTCAACACTGCTCACACTTCGGAGCACACAGCAGACATTTAAACCCTTGCTAGTTCATAACTATAGTGTAGCATGATTGCTCCCAAGGTCTGTAAAACTGAACTGAAAAAGAAGGGGAAGGAGGAGTCTCTTCCTTCTCTGTCAGACTCTAGAACATTCATAGGCTACTCTTACCTGCTTGGAGAGGTTGAATCAATTACGGAACAGCTCTCTCCCTCAAAGTAATATTTATCTAGTACATCTTCTAAACGTTGATCCTTTTTGACCAGTAGCGTTCTCATATGTTGGGGGAAAATATCACTTGTTACTGTGGTCTTGGTTAAGCAGAGTTGATATTATGGTCTGGCATGGCCTCATCTCTTCATAAAAGGCCACCTTTCAGTGGATGGAGGAGCTGGCCTGATACCATAAGATACTAGTGGGAGTGTACACTTGCAGTGCAGTAGCCATGACGATAATTGCACAGGGTGGACCTGGTGACTCTCCCGCTGCGTCAGCGTGCTAAGAACACTTTATTCTTAAGCTTCCGAAGATGGAATTTTTGAAAAGAAGGGTTCATGTATACTCAAGGTCAAACCAGTGAGTTATAGTTTATGGGATTAAAACAGCTTATAGAAAATGACCTCATGATCCAAAGAACAGCATTATGTGTTTCTAAGCATTTCTGACCCCAAGGAAGAATCAAAGAGTAAACTGTAGCCATGAACTTGCCTTTTAACGAGAGAAAGTTGTCCTGGTATCATCAGATCCAGGCGACAGCATCACCTGGTGCCTTTTGGGGTGTGAGCATTTTCTCGGCTGAGGCCTCACTGCTCAACCCTCACTGTCGCACTGGAGGATGGTCACTGCTCTCTCCCAGCAGCTGTGGTCCCCATCAGCTCCGGATAAGCAGCAAGTTTAGCCTGAGGTTTCTATGACACGCTCATGGGCACCAGTGATAGGAAAGTGGCAATGATGGGCAAAGGCCATGACATGCGTTCCCTTTAAGCCATAATTATTGTGCTACAGCTGCGTGGAAACAAGTTTCAAGAAGATGACCTGTGCAGCCCATGCTTCAGACAGAGCTGCCGGGTAATATACGTTTTAAGCTATGTGGAATCGGTGGTAATTAGCATGCCCCCCTGTACCGACACCTGCTACCAGGAAACATGGGGTTTTGTTGCAGCTATCCCCAACTGCCAAAATGACTTCAAGGGTGGCAGCAATGACAACAGCGACCAGGAATTGACTAAGCTTGCAAACTGGATGTGAATAGGGCCTTTAATGACTGTGCTATTCTTTTGTAGGTGGCTGCTATGAACGGTACTCTGTTTAGTGGAATAATTGCTAGCTTGATTTCATGTGCTTCTTTATCGGGCACTAAAGTTATTACGGTGACCTTTTGGCTGAAAATTGTATTACCTTTGTGAGGCAGAGTTTTTCTTCTAGGTTACTGTATTATTCAGTCTCAAGAGCACTAGTGCAACTCTCTCTCTCTCTCTCTCCTTTTTCTCTCTCCCTCCCTTCCTTCCTCTCTCCTTCCCACCATCCCTCCCTCATTATTTGCCTTTTCAATTTTGCAAAATCCCCCATAACTAAACCAGGGCTTTAGTTACTTTGATATGCATGTGCTCATATGAACACACACACATAGACACGCACACAGACACACACTCTTAATTCTAGATGATGCACTTTGGAGGGTAGGCATTCATACACACATTTTATCTTGTTTTTCTAGTCTACAGTAAAGTAGACTACATGTGAAAAGAAGCTGAAAAGATTAAGCAATGAATCAGCATGAAGAATGGGGAAGAGTTTGTGTAAATTGGATCTCTTTACTGGCTTGGAAGTCTCTTGATAAAAGTGGCATAGTCAGAATACTTAATTTACCTCAATTAAGAATGATTGCTCTGGCTATTGTTGCTCAGGACGGGAACAAGTTACTATACAATTGAGCTAATTGCAACCTCTGATTTGCCTCTTTGCTCTGTGCTTTTCCTTTTGTTTATGTAAATGAACTGCACTGTATAGGCAGAAGCAATCTGTCCCTCCTCTTTCTTCCTGTGTTGATTATTTTTCTTTATTTTAATTCTACGCTTTGCTGATTGCCATAATCTTCCAAATCATTGCTCGAGTCAACCACAAAAATGGCAGCTGTGTGTGCTGACCTGAGAGCTGCTTAGTGAAAGAGCCAGGGGTTACATGGTGTGAACTCGTGAGTTTCCCCCAAGGTCCAGGGAAGAGAGGCATCGACAAGACATAGATGTTGGGGAGATGGCTTTTTCTTCCATTACTTAAGGGATGCCCTAAAGAGGATTACCTGGTCACAGTCAGTTCACAAACTCTGGGTTTATATTATATGCTATAACAGAAAATAGTGACAGTGACTGAGGAAGTACAAGTAATTTATCCCGGTACTTGTTCACAGTCAGTGAATAGAATAGTAAAATATCCCTGCTATTTCAAAGATCTTTCTCTCCATTAGACATATAGACTTTGTAGGTATAGAGTATGTGGCATATAGACCTATAGGTATAGAGTATATGACATATAGACTGCATAGGATAGAGTTATGACATATAGGCTGTATAGGTATAGAGCATATGACATATAGTCTGTATAGTTATAGGGTATATGACATATAGACTGTATAGTTATAGGGCAATGACATATAGACTGTATAGTTATAGGGTATTTGACATATAGACTGTATAGTTATAGAGCATATGACATAGAGACGGTATAGTTATAGAGTATATGACATATAGACTGTGTAGGTATATAGTATATGACATATAGACTGTATAGTTATAGGGTATATGGCATATAGACTGTATAGTTATAGGGTATATGACATATAGACTGTATAGTTATAGGGTATATGACATATAGACTGTATAGTTATAGGGCAATGACATATAGACTGTATAGTTATAGGGTATTTGACATATAGACTGTATAGGTATAGAGCATATGACATAGAGACTGTATAGTTATAGAGTATAGGACATATAGACTGTGTAGGTATATAGTATATGACATATAGACTGTATAGTTATAGGGTATATGACATATAGACTGTATAGGTATAGGGTATATGACATATAGACTGTATAGTTATAGGGTATATGACATATAGACTGTATAGGTATAGAGCATATGACAAATAGACTGTATAGGTATAGGGTATATGACATATAGACTGTATAGGTATAGAGCATATGACAAATAGACTGTATAGGTATAGAGCGTATAGAAATATTTAACCTGTGGTCACTCAGAAGGTTTTATTTGCTTGAAGACGGCATGAAGGAGCAAGTTGTATAGATTTTTTAGAAGAAAGCTTTCCAGGTACAGGGAACAGACAGTTGAAACCTAGGCTAGACTCTGCCTGGAGCATATGTTGGGGAGGGAAGAGGCTGATGTGGCTGGCTGGATGAAAGTAACAGCCTAGCACTTATTGAATATTAAATAAATGTAACAGCTATTGGACATTTATTATGTGCAGTGACTCTATTAAACCCTGTGTAGGGATTAATCCATTTAGTCTTCAATGGACTCCCGAGGTACGGTTACTATCTCTATTTCTACATGAGGAAGTGGAGGTGAAGAGAAGTTAATTAGCTTGTCTAAGGTCACCCTGTAGTAAGACACAGACTCATAGCTGGGCTGTCTGTTGCCAGGGTTCAAGTTGTTTCCTTAACCACTTATAAAGAGCATAAGTGGATTTTGAAGTGCTTCTCATTTACTCTGAAGACCATCCCAGGTCAGTGTGAGAGCTTTTCATTATTTATTAAATCACCTCATTTGTGAACATTTGTATTGTTAATATCACTTATTAATCCATTAGCAAATGTGTGTGTGTGTGCATGTGTGTGTGTAATATGCCAGTAATTTGAATTCTGTGCCACATTGCTATAAGTGCCATAAACCAACTCCAACTGGCTTAAGAAAAATGCCAAATATACCTAGACACAGGCCTTGGAGAGTTGATCTCAGGCACGAGCCCATTCAGATGCCCAAGTCAGAGCGTCGGGAATTCCTCTCTGTTTTTTCTATCATCCGCTCACATTTTCAACAGCATTGGTTTTGTTTTACAACAGGTTCCTCCCAGGAAATTGGAAACTGCCTACTGACCGGCCAACTTGTAAGAAGGACAAATTCAAAACAAACCCCCAGAATTGACCCTTACTGACCCAGCGTGGCCGAGGAGCCACCCATGAATAAATTACAGTGTCTGGAGAATGGAGAGTGTTGACTGAACAGGCCTGGGCACTGATTAGGGTCACCCAGACTTCTGGACCAAGAATGTGGAGCGCTGCTCTCCAAAGAAAGGTCATGGAAGATGGACAAAAGCTAAGCAAACTTAAGGACCACTATCCAGGCTCCCCTATGGCTGGCCCCTCTTATTGCTTTCCTGGTTTTCTCATGTCCTTTGTCTATGAACTCTTTGATTTTTCTCTCAAATTCTTAGTTTTTCTTCTTTTACTTTGCAAGGGTGGAATCTATAGAAATGGGGAAAACTTACAGGACATATTGAGAAGGAGAAGAGAGAAAATCATTTTTGAATAAAAGGTAAAGGATTTTATGGAGCTCTGTGTGCTCTTCCGGGACAATGCCTTGAGGACATCTCATAGAGAACATATCCTTGTATCATAAAATTCTATAAAACATTTACCGTATGTCAACTCACTACCATGAGCTTTTAAATAATGCTAACAAATTAGGTAATGGGCAATTAATGACTTTGAAAATTAGGGATTGGTATATTAATAGCTACAGAAATTGAGCCCCAGTGGGTTAGTGTGGTGTTGTCTGAATCCTGTCAGTAACAATAACAGCAGCATCATAGCAGCAGGGTCTCCCGGCCCCATGCTCTGATATCACAGGGGCATTGCTAACTAAACCATTTCATTACAAAAGTGTAGAGTGTTAGGTATAGATTTGGTGACATTTCATGAATTTCAAACATAAACTCTGCCTCCTCTTTGGACAAAAGAATGGCTTTGGATTGATTGCCAAATTTTCACATAACCTGTTTTTGACAATTTAAATTTCGTTTCTACTCAGCTTGAGCAGAGTTAAGTGTCAGATTAGGCAAATTTAGCTTGGCACCTGAAGCCTGCTTATATTTAGGGGGGGATTATAGCTGCCTGAATACATTTATTTCAAGGATTAACAAAGAGATTTAGTTCCCTAGCATTTCATTATTACAGTGGTGTGGAGCACAAAACATTCATTGTGTTGGGGAGATAGTCCATTTTAGCATTCTAAATAGATCCAACCATCTACCAGACGGACACCTTTGCCACCACAAAACTCCAGCCATGAAGAGATCTTTTTCTTTGTTCTTCTGTCTTTTTTCTGAAAACTTCTCTGTTTAGCTTTCTTTGTTCCTACCTCTGTGGCATCCATCCTTCCTTCTCCTCCCCACTTTTCCTAATGCATAAGGTAACAGGCTAGTAATCATAAGTGGTTTCCGTCATCCCAGCCCACCACAGAATCGTAATATGTGTTCTGCTCTTTAGACCCTGGCAGAGAAGATGCCGGATTCATCTAGACCCAGTTGCACATTAAAGGTTTCAGGAGATAATTTAGAGAGCCAAAGTCAAGCAAAGTCCCGTTACCAGTTAGCTCATGACTCAGTATCAGATAAAACTATGCATGGGTGGGGAAATCACAAAAGGGTGAATTCGTTAACACGTGCAAAAACCGATTGCTTTGCTAGCAGGGAGCGGGTTGCAGATGTTCCTCTTTGGGAGAGCAGAGCCATGAGCACATCTGCCTAAGCACCTCTCTGGGATTCTGAGTCGATTTTTGTCTGTATGGTATCCAAAGGTTATTTCTGGAGGTCATTCCTGCCTATCTCATGGGGGAACTCACCTTGTAAATACTATCCCAAAGGACCATAAGCTCTGAACTGCTCTGTTTGGGGTTGGGCCTAAATGTAATGATCCCCTTTAAAACCACAAACCTTGCAGCCTGTGGAACTGCCTACGTGTGTTGAAAAAAAAATGATACTGTCGGTGTGGAATTGCAAGATAAGCAGAGAATCTAGTAAATGACTCAGTAGGAGTTTTCCCCAAGGGAAGGATAAAGAAAGCATGCGCTGTGCTTTGGCAAAGGAAACTGGTACTTAATATGGTTTTTGCTACACTGGGCACTTGGTTTCTCCCACTGGGGAGATCAAATGGGATGAAGGCAGACCTGCTTCTCCATGAACTCAAGCATCCAACTGAGGTGTCAAAATGGCCAATATCCCCAGCAAGGGAAGTCCTCTAATTAATTAGTGCTCGAGCTGGCAGCTTGCCGTAGAGCACCTGAACATGGTAGCCTATGAAAAGAACTGTAGCGAGCCCGTGCCAGCAACCTGCTGCTACCCCAAAAGTCACTGCCAGCGTCTACCTGTCTCGGTGAGAGAGACAGGTGCTGGGTCCTCCTGCTGAGGCTCTTTCGCAAGTTGTTCTTTGGAGAGAGCTTCCAGGAAAAGGCTTCCTTGCAGATTTAGAGGTGAGCCAAGGAGGGAAAGGCAAGTGCTGTTTTCTTTTTCGGTCAGGAGCCAGAGAAGTTAGCGTCTGGAACAGGTGAAACACACCCGGTGAAAGGTTGCGGCCCTGGCTGAACTTGATCTTGTCATTCCACGCTGCTCCGGGAATTCCAGGGAGGCCTGGAGGCCTTCTGGCGTTATCAGGGTGATGTGGTATTGAGAGTCCATCCCTTCTCAGTCCCTAAGGTGATCTGGGGCTCAGTTGTGAAGAGCAGAGGTGCCAGGTGCTGCGGAGGAAGCCTCCTTCACGTTTGTAGATGTTCGGCATATCCCGAACTCCCACATCCCACCTTCTACCCAGGAGGCTGTACAAAAGACATCCTTTGAAAGACAGGCCTGGGAAGGACGGAGATGTGCCTTCTCTCTCCCGGGGTTGCTCTGAGCAGGAATGAGGAATGACTGTCCAGCTTTGTTCCTGATCCACCCTGAGACATCTGCTGCTTTTAGTTCTCAGTTACTCTTCATATTAGCATAGAAACACTGTGTGTGTGTATGTGTGTGTGTGAGAGAGAGAATTTATACGTGTGTGTGTGTCACATGGACATATGAGTGTACAAGCACAAATGTGTGCTTGTGTGCAGCTCAGGCTGACATCAGATATATTTTTAAAAATCATTCTCCATCTTAATTTTTGAGACAAAGTCTCCCACTGAACCTGCAACTCATGAATCCTGCTAGACTCTTCCTGTCCCTGCCCCCACCTGCCCCAGTGCCAGCAGTACAGGTTTCTGCTGCCTGTGTTCTGTGTGGGTGCTGGGCATCCGAAATGAAGTTCTTATGCCTATGCTATAGGCACCTTACCACCTAAGCAATCTCCCTAGCCCTGGAAAGTCTTTATTATTTATGCCCATGGAAATGCTCCTCCTGCTTTTTAAAAGCAGTTTAATGTTTTTATAAACTTCCAAAGAGCATTGATAATGTGCTTTCCCATCTCAAACACAGTTATTAGTTATGGATTTACTGGCAAACACAGGCTCTGTACTATTTGTGTATCTCAAGCATCAGGTGGCACAATTTCCAGTTCATTTGTGGCCACCAGACGACTCTAGGGATGAGTTGCCTATAGAAAATGCTGCCTCCAGCACACATTAGTGATGCTGGGTCAAGTCACTAGCCCTCTCACCCTATGACTTCCATTTGTGGCTAGAGAAATCATGGCATCTCCTTAACCCAAATACCAGGGCCACAAGAGAGTCTCTACATTGTTTATAGATAGCTCTTCCCTTGATCCAAAGACAGATCTCCACACCCTCTTGATGGCAAATTACCTACACTGCACTGAATGACCAGAGAGAAAACGGATACCCGTATTCATTGCTCCCATCAGAAAGGGGAGACTTGGGCAGTCAGAGAAGCTGCTGGCTGTACAGTCCTGGCTGCCCAGGTTCCTTGTCCTTTTGTTCCTGGATGATTCCTCTGCCACTGCTGTCCCTTTGATCCCTCTGGCTCCCTGGGGGAAGGGTTATTCTAAGGGACTGGAGAGGTGGCTCAGTGGTTAGGGAGCAAGTACTTTGCTTACGGAGGACCACGTTTGGTCCCCAGAACCCACATCAAGCAGCTCACAGCTGGCTTTTAATTACAGCTGCAAGGGCCTTATATCTCTGCCCTCTGAGGGCATCTGGACTCAAATACACTACCTAGACACACACGCATGCACATAATGGAAAATAATAAAAATAAAGCTTAACATAATTTTTTAAAAGTTATTTTGGAATAAAGCTACCTTGTTACCCTACTGTTTGCTCGTTGAGCAACCATAAATTTTTCAGTTCAAGGTTTTGCAATTCTCTAAGATTTGTTTTTTTCCAATTTGATTTCCAATTTATTCTATGTACTAATATGTATACCCATAGTTTGTTAGCTTAAATTTATAGGCCTTTCATATATATATATTTATCACAGAAAAGGCTCAGATTTTAAGTACTTGAGCTTAGTGCTCTGTGTATCTCTGTGTCCCTGCCACGTGTGTTGAGATACAAACCTGAAACTCACTAATTGCCTCCTGTTGGCCACCAAGTAAGACAGCCACTTTCAGACTTCTGTCACCAGAACCTTGTTTAAATGGAGTCATACCATATCTGTTGTTTTGGCCTTGTCTTGTTTAATGTTATATCTGCAAGAGTCACCTGTGGAACTGCACAAACCAGTAATGCCTTCTCTTTTGACTACTGTTCAGTGTTCTATATGATGGCTTGTTAATCAAATCAACTATTGATGCACTGCCTATTCATTCATATGTATGCATGAGTGGGTGGACGTGTGTACGTGCATGCACATGTGTGTATGTGGAAGTCAGAGGACAACCTTGGGTGTGGTTCCTCAGGTACTGGTCACTTTTTCTGCTCCCTTCCCAGACTCTTCATCCCATCACAGGGATTAGGAACATGTACTACTCCCTGGTTTTTATTTGCAGGGCCAGCACTTTATGAGCCAAACTGTCTCCCCACAATGGCCCCGATATTGGTGCACTTTCTATCTGCTTGTGGTTTTGGGGCTATCAGGAATAACCCTGGTTATTCTTGTACCTATTTCTTGATGGCCTAAAGCTCTCTGTCATCTTGACATATATTCAGGAGTGGAATTCCAGTTTCAGAGAGCACACACATTTATGCCTCGCCTCAGTAGCTGTCCTTTGTGTTAGTTCTCAGGGGTACTTTTCCAAAGGGAGGCAGTTCAGTGGCTCCTGAACCTGTGGTGAGGCATCATGTCATTGAAGAAGGAGTGGAGCAGAGATGTTCACCTTACAGCAGTGAGGAAGCAGACAGAGAAGGGGTTAGGGATAAGATGTGTCTTTCTAGGAAGGATATGACGTCAGGAATGTATCCCCTCCAACTAAGCCCCACTTTCTACTTTCCATCACGCCCCCAAAATGCTGCATATCATGAGTTCATCAAAAGACTGACCTTCTGATGAAGTCAGCGCCGCCTGGATTTGATGACGTTCCCAAATCATATCAGCTGGTCATCCAGCCCCCATCTGAGCCTGGAATAGCATCTCAGTTCCAAACTAACCACCAGTATTTTCTAAAGTAGTGTGGTGCTGTTGTTTGTAGTCTGAAGGGGATAAATTGCTATAATCTAAAGTTCAATAGGTCACAAGTTAACAATAATAACAATAGCAACAATAACAGCAACAACAATAATAATACTTTTATGTTTTCTCCAACAATGCTCATGGGACCCAGATGAGGAATCTTTGCTCACAGTCCCTGAGGACAAGCCCTAGTTCTCCTCTTTGTACGCTGATCTCTGTTCTGGGAGTGCGAAACAGGATCTGCCTGGACTTCTAGGAGGTGTGATGGCTTCCTGGGATTCGTCTTTATGATTTTAACCGAGTCCCGCCTTCTCAGAGGTCTTCACCTATCAGCAACTAAAGGGCCATCAGTTTTCTTTGCATCCATGTGAGCCTTGGGGTCGCTCTCTTAAAGGCCCAGTGATGTAAGCATCCTTGGTTCTGAGATTGTGGGAAAGGGAAGGACACCATTCTCTCCCCCTGGCAGTTTGTTTCCTGTGTTTCTAGAGCAGCCAGCAGGCTTTGTGCCAGGGGACAGTGATAGGAACCCTGCCTTATGGATGTAAGGAAGCTATCTGAGGACTTTCACACACACACATACACACACACACACACACACACGCACACGCACACGCACACGCACACACGCAGGCACGCACAAATGTATGCATGCACCCCAGTTGATTGTCATTAAGCAATGGATGGATTGATTGTTAGTTCCAAGGTCACAGAGTTCAGGAAATCCTGTCTGGGAGTCTGGCCTGGCTCATGCTTCAGGGATGGAGTCCTGGGAATGGACTAGATAAGAGGAGGAAGAGGGTGTGTTGGTTACTCATGGACCTAGAGGCAGACTTTGGAAACCATACCTTCAGTGCCTGATAAGATTGGTTAGTTTGACTTAAAGACAAAGGAGAGGTGGACACAATGTCTGTGAACACTGAGCGGAATGGCCTGTATTCATCCTGACGCAGCTTGCATGGAGGTTGTCCGAGCCAGTCTTCAAGTCCCGACACTCTCGTCGTTTGGCCGAGTCCTGTTGTTCCCGTTGCGCTCCTCGTATTCCGTACAAAGGAGTCAGCTATAGAACTGCCTGTCTTACTGGTGTGTTTCACTGCATATCACAGGTCTCACAAGGCTTGGAGTACAAACAGCAACACTGGATATAGATAGTATTGTGTCAAATCACTACTTACATTCACCATTGAAGACATTTCAAGTTCTGAGCGAGTTTCTCTTCCCATACTTTTCTAGGAGTCTGTGAGAATTTCCCACACAAACTTTCAGGACACCACATGGGAATGAATGAACTAGCTACCTCAGAGAGATGATGGCCACCATGACTGGCCATTTTCAGAAACATTCCACTCTCCTGCCTGGGCCCCAGCACCACGCTACTCTGCTCTACAGCCCTGCAGAGCACTGCTATGCTATGGTCATAAACTGGGAAGCACCCTCTGCCTGCTTCTGCTAGGAATGGCGTCCTTAAGTCCCAAACCAGCACGGCTTATGTTCAGGCTTGCATGCTCTCCTGTGTATAATACCTTTAATTTCGGTCCTTCATGCTGTTGCCATGGATCCCTAACAACTCCTCCTAGTCTAAAAGGAAACCTGTCTTGCATCATCCTTCATCGTGCTTGTCTGTCCCCTCCGTAATTCAAGCCCTCTTCTCTAGAATGCCCTTGCTTCCAAATGTTTACCACCCTTCCATCCAAAAGTGACTCCCGGGTCACATAGTTCATACGCTCAGGTGGTTTCTCTTGGCTATGAACAGAGAAACTTAGAATCCTAATCCTGGCTGGCCAGAATATCGTGGTAACTGTGTCTCTCAGCTAGTGACTAGCCTGAAGTCTGAGCCCCCAAAACCAGTTTCAGGGAAGTATGACAATTAGTCTGAAAAAAAAAATGTTGATCTTTCTGTTCTTATCAATCAGCTTTGAGAAGAAGTCCAGGTCTGTGCTGTGTGTACTTTATCTCTAATGTTACCCATTTCAGCAGTATCCAGATGGAAAGGGTTGAGAGAGCCGGAGCGTGCATAGATTCAAATCTTGACCCTCATTCATAAAAGGGAAGCCAGGGCACTTATTGAATCACCCAGCCACATCCGCCAAACTACACATGCTAGGTCAGCTTTGTAAAGTTGCCTTGGTCTGAAGATAAAGTCCAGTGAGCACTGAGGAAACCCATGACATGGTCATGGAAACCTGCCATCTTGTTTTGAACTTGATGTCATTTTCTTGCTATTTTAAACTCTCAATTAAAGAGAAAAAGGTGTTGCATGAGGTAATAAACACAACTCCAGGAATAAAGGAAAATTAAAATTAGATTGATTTTATAAAAAATAGCTAGCCATAACTATAAATACCTGGAAAACTGATATGACTAAGTCGGGGTGACTCTATTCAAGTCACTGTGGCATAATCAAAAAGATAGCCCATGAATCTCTTTTCATTATGGATTTATGTCATTTAGAGGAAGTATCTTAATTTTAAAAATCCACTCAGCGCTCTGTGTCTTTTGATTCCATATCTGTGGGCTCAATCAATTGCAGTGGGAAAAATACTTGTAAAGTTGTATCTAAATGAATGTGCATAGGGTTCTTCCTTCTCTCCACCTACTTGACAGTGTGGTATAGTAACTATTTACACAGCACCTATGATGTACTGTTCTTAGAAGCAGTCTAGAAGTTGTTTAAAATATACGGAAAGATGTGCCTGGGTTACATCTAAACGTTATGCTATTTTATAGAAGGGGCTTGCCCATTCTCAGAGTTCAGATATTGCAACCAATATCCTGTGACTATATGGAAGACCTGTGTTTCTTTGCAGATCAATGGTTATGATAGATTTTGGGCCAGATGTACAGAATGTTGTGGGGACAGTTTGTCCCCACTGTCATGTTCCCTTGCCTGAGGGCAGAGAAGAGAGGAGAAGAGAAAGGATCAGATGGAAGACCTCTTGGTAGCACCCATGAGGCAGAAGGGCAAGAGAAGAGCAGTCCAGCAGTTTCTGTGAAGGATGGGTGGAGAAAGTAGCCAGATGCAGTGGAGGGAGAGCTCATTACATCCTTTCTAATGACGGTAGCTGGGCAGTACTCTGGACGCACTGTGAGAAACCCTGCACGCCATTAGCTTCTCAGGAGCAGGAACAGCACTGCTACTTCTGCCACGACAGCACATCCAAACTAACCCGGAACAGGGCAAGTCGGTTCCAAACACCCGTAAAGCGATGGCTAGATAAATGAGTGGATTCTCCGGAGGATAGCGAGCAATCTCAGATGGATGTATGCCCACATCTCCGGGACTGAATAGGTGAATGCACAGCTCCTGTTTGATGACTTTTCAATTAGGTGACTTTTCAGACCATAAAACACACACATAGGTGGGCGCAAAGCAGTTGAGCGCGCACAGCACCATGAAATAGCAGGTAGGCCATTTATTTGTAAGCCTTGCGGCAACGGCTTGTTTGTTTATCTACTGTAGGAAGTGATGATGTAAACACAGTTGGAGGACTTCCAAACCACAAAAGAATCTTTTTGCTTTCTGCTCTCAGAAAATAAAATGGTTTTTGGAACACCACTGCTTACCACAATGGTTGAGGCAATGGCACATAGTGTGCATTGGGAAAGAGCAGCGGGCCCTGGGAAAATAGGCGTGTCTGAGGAAATGCTTGGAGATGTGTTAAGTTATTGAAAGGTTTGACCTTGAAGTACTTGCAAAAAAAAAAATAGACTTTAAAGAACTGCTTCCTGGATACAGTGTTGGTGTTCTGATTCTGCTGGCATGTGAGCGAATGAACCAAACTGGATCAGGACCCCCAGCACCTTCTATCAGTTATGTTTACTAGAATATTAGCTGCTAGGAAAAACAAAATGGGAGAAATTTGATGTCGTCACAGCTGGGGTTAGGACAGGACACAGGAGAAAGGAGTAGTCCAAAGGCCTGTATGTTCTCATTTAAGAGCAGAAGATCCTATCTGGTCTCAGTCGCTACCATATATAAATTCTATAAGCAGGACATAGGCGTGGCTAGAGAATATTCAGTTAGGAATGAGCTTTAAGGGGGAAGAATGAGAATGGGTGAATTTTCTGTGATCTTGAGAATCACACATCTGTAACAAGAGTTGACTGCATAGAACAAACCGTGTCTCACTTTAGGGGCTCAGGGTAGAGGAGAAGAATGCTATGCTATCTGAACCGTTCGTTCTTACCTTTCTTACCCAGCTGTGTCTGACTTTATCATACTGCTTCTCCTATTCTGCCGGGGAAGCCCTTTATTAGGACCCTAAGATAAGCCACCGCTGTGGAAGCATCTTTCCCAACCCCCAGGCTGTGTTCTGTTCTTTGTTCCCAAGCACATACTAGACATGCTTTTTAAAATACTACATATATATATATATGTATATATATATATATATATGGTATACCTGTCCTGCATCCAGCCACATGAACACAAATATTAATATGACCAAATTATTTTCTCTTTGGGGCTTATAGTCCAATAGAGGAAATAATGTTTGTGAACAGGGACCTAGAGAAGGAAGGGTGTAGAAGATGTGCTGTGGAAGGTGGTTTGCTGAGGAAGAGGGATACTGACTAAGTTACATAGAGAAGACAGCTTAGATAATCAACCCAGGGGGCTTGAGATGTGTACCGGTGAAATCCTAGTACCGTCAATGGTTTTCTGCGTCATTCCCAACCTCATCTTCCCTACCTGGTGGATGCTGTTCCTACTGGGGGCAGCTAGAGAACTGTGGTACTCCCACTACTCACCCTTATTTGGCATCACCTCCAGTGTGTCCCCAGTGCTGTTCCTGCCTGCGATTTCTTGAACTTAACTACTGCATCTCAGCTCAGCTCCTTGCAAAGATCAAATCATTTACCTGTTGTCTTCTAGGTTCTGAGACTGACTACTGGCAGTTCCCTATCTAGATGTTTAGAGATTCCTGAGTGGGTCTTTCCCTTTTTTGTACCATACCTATATTTTCATGCAGCAAGCAGTCAAGTCTCTCTAAATAAAAATCCCCATATGTATAACCCCTGATAGAGGCTCACAGTAGAGCTACATGTAATTTGTGCATGTGTCGTTAGGAAAAATTTCCCAACTGATTCTACAGGGTTAAACTTTGACCACCACTGCCAAAGATGAATGAGCTTAGCCAACATGAGGTGTATTCCCCAGAGGACTTAGACTTCTTATCTGTGTCCACTTTTGATGGTCACTGTTAGGCTGATCACCATTAAACCCATTCGCCCATAGCTGTAGGGTCACAATGAGCATATAACTACCAAGATAGAAATCAATTTCCTTCTCTTACTATAGTTGGCTGTGGTCCAGGAGGCTAAGTTCTTATTTGTGAAATTGGATAGAGCTGAGTTTTGCTGCTGGTCTGGGGTTCTGAAGCTAGAAACAGCCTTCACCAGCTCTCTGCATCCTTCCTGCTGGCTGATCACAGCAGTGTTGGAAATCACGTACTGAAAGGGCAGAGCTCTTGTCACTCCAGGGCTCTGAATGCCATCCTGGCACACAGCTGTCAGCCAACTTCCAACAGTCACTGCGGACCATTATATAAGATACCAGTGAGCGAGCTTCTGTTCCTAAATGATGCCTACATTCTGCCTGGCTTTGGCTCACCTTGAAGTTTCCATCAACAACCATACAGCAGTACACCTTGGCAATAGTTTTGTGCCCGAAGAGAATCTGAATCCAGTTCTGAGCTAAATTGACTCCCCAAGACTTTGGAAACGCTGTTCAGGAGGTCTGTCACCTATGACTATACAGGGCAGCCCAAGAGCACAGGACACATAGGCGAACAGGCTAAGTAGGCCAGGCCCAAGTACCTCAGTCTTCCAGTGTTGGCTTTCACATCAGCTTCATAACAGACACCTAAATCGCTGCCCACTTGGTCTCATAAGCGGAATATTAAGGAGTGATGGACACCTCATACTTTGAAAGATGCACCATATTTCAAAGCTGTGCCTCTTGTCTGGGAATCCATTTAACAGATGCCGAATCTGTCATTTTAGAGGAGATTAGGGACAGGCAGCTAAGGGATGCTGATCATGCTGAAATTCAAACTCGCTCAAGGAGAACCTCCAAATGTATTGAATACAGAATGAGGAAGGTTGGGTCTGATTCACCATTTGTTAGTTATTTGCATACACAGGAGGCTCAAACATGGGAGCTCTGCTTTATGGCCACCCGATCTTTAAAAGCCGTTCAAGATGGGGTGGAGAGATAGCTCTGCTAGAACCCTTTACTGCCTGGTGAATGACTATAGGGCTTGATAGCCCTCATTGTAATAAAATCCATCCCTGCACTTGGACCCCTGGAGCACATCTGCATCACATACACCAGAATCCCAAAGGCAAGTTAGATCAGTTTTTAGTCCACATCTGCAAGGCCTGATGGACTGCATTTGGTCATTGACCCACCTCCCTCTCGTGGTTGCAGTGAGGACCCTCACCAACATGGCAGTTCAAAAGCATGTATCAGTTGCCTTGTTCATCAGGGAGATCCCTACCTCCCCAACTGATGTAAAACCCAGCCTCTGATCCCAAATACCATTTTTGTATCATATGTCTTAAAAGGGCTCTTTAAAGTCTCACTGGCCATGAGACATTCACCCTGTGTTTCTTGCCTTTATGGTAATTGTTCATAGACCCTGTTAGAGAAATCCTGGCCTCCTCCCCACCAGATAACTGCTACAAAACATATTTAAACATGTACTTTCTCTATGTATAATGATTTAAAACACCCCTCTTTCTAGAAAACTGGAAGCAACCTTTCTCTGTTATTTTATTATAAAAATTTGTAACTCCGGCATCTGGGAAACACTTGGGAAAAGCGTGGGTATTTAAGATGTTCTCTCAGATAGTCCTTTCTGTCAACAGGCAATCGCTGTTAATTCCCAGAGGCCCTTCAAGTCAGGGACGCAGTCTGAATGGAAGAACTTGATGTTCTTAATACAAATGCTGGATCTGATGAACAAACTTTGCCAAACTATTAAAAAACAGCACTTTCCCACAGTGTCTGCTTCTCGCTGAACCTATTTGTAGAGACCTGTGTCTACCTTTACTCTACATCTTATTCTGAGAGTCAAGAAAGTATCTAGGAGCTGACTTCACCATCCTATAGGACAACAATACCTTCCAATACCCAATTTAAGAGGCAGGAATGGGCAGATATGGACCTCGGCTCACAAACCCCCTTGATAACTGCACTTTGTGGCAAATGTGGTGAAACCCATTGCATTGCTCAGGGAAGGTTCATGGGAGAAGTGTGTGTACTAATGTTTCTCTCCATATACTCTGTTAACATGGAGCCATTGTGCACACAGTAGTGTTCAGGGCACCTGCTTTGTGCCCCCCTCTTTGACTCTGAATGCCATGCTTTCATTGTCTCCAAACCTGACCTCCTCCCTGATTTCAGCAGCCACCTGCATCCATTTCCAAATCTTCCACACTTTCTACCTCTTCTACTAGGGCTCAGACTTTCGTTTTTCTTAAAACCGTCTGTCTTAGCTCACCCACTGCCCACCTCCACGGAAACAAGCCTGCACAGCCATACACACAGGTACCTATGTGTACATATTGCCCACGCAGAGGGACAGGGTAATGAAATGGTTAGGCAGGGTGAGTGGGTGTCAGTGAGTGACCTGAGCGCTAGTTCCCCAGAGGAGGCAGTCCCTGAGGAGTTCTGAGCAGCAGAAGGGCAGCTCAGGAAGACCTCTCTTTGTAAACAACATGCGGGAGATGCCTAGAAGCTGGTTAACACCAAGATGTGTGGGCCCCAGGCCAGGCTGTAACAAAAGGCGTCTGAGACTATGTTCATCACCTCAGTTCTCAGCCTTTTAATTCACAAGACACCCTTATTTTCTTTAATCAAAATATATTTATTTAAAACTGGGCCAGAACTAGAGACAGAAATATTCTTAGCCCCTCCCTCTGCCTTCTGTGTAGGCACCCTGTCTCCCCCTGTGTTCAGCCCAGATATGCTGCTTTCTCGATTCACCTTTTCAAAGCTAAGCCAAGTAGACAGACTGGATGAGAATGGATGCAAACTGTGTGGAACTTTTGGAGACGGACCCAGCGAAAGAGGACCAGGGGAGAGAAAGGAGTGAGAGGAAGTAGGCCTTTACTTCACACAAGAGATGGGGATGGGTGGATAATGAAAGTTATGAGGGGAAAGGCGCCATGCTAGATAGACCATGAGCAGATGACAGGAGGGTAGCAAGAGAAAAGCGAAGGACGCTTGTGTGGCTGGAAAAGAGAAACTCCGTGGCATTTTAGTTCCAACAATTAACATGAATGAAAACGTAAAATGGCTGTTCAAAAGGGAAGGTGTGCATAGCCGTAATGTCTCCTGCATGGAATCCCAACTGGAAGGGATAGTTGGTGAAAAAGAAAAGATTCATAAATGCCCATCCTCTTCAAAACATACTTATGATGAAAAATCTGTTTTAAAATATACGGCTTTCTGTATTGTCAGGATGACCGTCTGGGGAGGAATTTAGTTGAGATCATGAGGAAAAACCGGTGATATCTAAAGCCTTAGAACAAACAGTCCAGAACCTGAGAACCAAAACTCAGCATTTCAGAGTGGTTTACAGTGTGGAGAGGAGCTGTAAGAGCTGATTAATGACACTGATGATAGCTGTGCTCCCCAGCAATGACAGAAGTGGCACATGAGCAAGTAAACGCCTCTAAAACATCCACTAGTGCACCAGATGAAGTGTTTTTCCCTAAGAAGTTGGGAAAATGCAACAGGTCAAAATGTGAACAACTTAAAATCCCATTTAACCAACGAAGCATGGAGATCTGAGTTCAGACGTCAGCAGCACAGAGAAAGCCAAACATGGTGATCACATCTGTAGCCCCAGAGCTGCGGAGGCAGGGGCACCAGGTTCTCTGGGTTGCCTGTCTAGGCAGTGTGACTAAATCACTAAGTTCTAGGTTCAGTGAGAAACCCTGCCTGAAGAAAGAAGGTGGGGAGTAGCTGAAAAAGCCACCTACATCGACCTCTGACCTTAGCCATCAATGCCTACCCACTGCATACAATCATACAAACATGTACATACATATACACTGTGCATGCGCATGTACACACACACACACACACACATACGCACACACACATAAGAGAAGGGGTTCTTGGCTTATAGTCATGTCCAGGACAGAGACTTTGAATGTGGAACAGACTCGTGGGCAGGAAGAATAAGAGAACAGAGAAAGCGGGCTAACAAAATCAAGTGCCGAAAGACAAGGCCACAAAATATTCTAAGAGCAGACATGGCTTGGGAAATGAAGAGCAGACAACTTCATGGAAATGGAGCGAACATTCTGGAGCAATGGACTTAGCCTTGTGCTGGATGGAATGTCTTGTTTCTGGTGCTGAGGTCTGAACCCAGCACCCATCCACACAAAGCATACACCTCACCACCAGGTCACTCCCTGGCGCTCTAATAAAGTTTTGATAGACTGTCTGGGGGAATCTATGGCAAATAGGATGAAACCAATTTTCACAAGTTGTTAGGAATTGGATACTGCCTTCATAAAGTTACTAGTACAGGTTTTATTTGCAATAATGACTAAAGTTATTGGCTAGGTTAACCAATTCTATGTAGCATAAAAGGAAACACATGAATCAGAAAAAAGTCCCCAAACATTCCAAAGGAGGAAGATAATAAAATGGAGGTTTGAATTAAAAGTATTCTTTGATTTGATCTAGCAAATCATGATTTTTCTTGACATACTTGCAAAAACCTGAAGTGTTGGTCAAATGTGAGGGAAGGTCCAGAAGTTACCATTAGCTGGCATGAAACCATTGGACAGAAAGGGTAGGGAGTGAATTCTGAGCACAATCAAAGTTGACCCTACTACCTGGTTTCCTTTATATATAATCTATTGATTTCTGCATCAGTCACAGCTAACCCAGGAAACAGAAACAGGCGATGGATATTAAGAGGTTTGTGGCTTGGGCCTGGCTACGTGATTAGACTCTGGCACCTTAGCAGCCGTTCCTGACTTCTTTCAGTATGTAGCCTGGTGATCACAGGGGCAAGGTAAAAATGCACATCAAATGATGTGTTTAGAATACATTATTATAGACATATGTGTGGGTGCATCAGGAGATCAATGAAGAGCCATGGGATTGGCAGGCAGAATGGAAATGAACTTGTGTTAAAGATGTAGAAATGGATAATGAACCAGTGAGTTTTGTTATGCATGAAAGATTAAGAAGGAAAATGGGAATAAAAATAAAATTAAAAAGCCAGCTAGCATGAGAGAGAAACATTTCTCATGCCAGCTTTCTTCTTACATATTCATGATGCGCGGCTCCTCCCCCAAGAGCGTCTGTGATCCCATCAATGGGGATGATCTCCTTTTATGGCCTATTAAAAACTTCAAGTCTCAGAGGCCAGCTGTGCATCTGCTAGGCTCTAGGAAAGAGAATCGTCTCTACAACTTTTTCTTCTAAGTTTCAGGATTACGGCATTTCAGGTTTCAGTAGTCAGAAGATAGCACAGCTTGGCCTTGGGACTCTGACTCAGGGGAGTGACAGAATGAAGAAAAGACAGACACAAGGACAGGACAGACGCAAGGACAGGTGGGCTGTGTGCACTCTGGTGGAGGTGCACCAACCACCTCAGTCACTGAGGACCTCAGTGTGTATTGCATGCAGCACATTCAAGAGGAGGACGCTGAAGTTGCTATTTTTGCATACACGGGTCAGTCTTTCATAGGCACTTGAACTTGGACCTAAGGAAGGTGATGCTTTCCCAAGACCTACCTCCGGGAAAGGCTTTGCCAGTTTCCCACGGGTCCTGATCCATGGCATGGCTGCCTCATGTCAAACCCTACACTTTCACCCAGAGCTACACTCATGTGGTCTTCACCCACTCACTACGAGGAGGTGACAATGATGGTTGGACCTAAGTGTAACTGACTTGCCAGATGCCAGGGTCAGCTCAGAAGGCTCCTCTGCAAAAAGATCATTTCTGTTATGAATGTATCCATCCAGAAAGGGTGAAGTATGGTTCCTTATCCCTCAAAATAAAACCAAAATAAGCCCTCGGAATATTAATATGGGGGATGGGCTGAAGGGAGCAGACACGAATTCAAAGATGTTCAATTCACAATCATGGTTTGTAGGAATGCAGGAATGGGTCCTAGAATCAGGAAAGGTCATGGACATGGGGTTTTCATTCCGGATTTCTGTTCAATAGTTTAATTTTCTTTGGGACCATCTTCCTTTGCTTCCTGAAACACGTGGTAGACTAAACCACGGGATATTGGTCCTAGGTGGTCCTAAAGTTATTAGCAATGAGCTTTAGAGAGAAACTCCTGGTTTCAAGCCTGGTTAGAGGCTTTTTGGTTGAAGTTTTGGCCTAGCCAATCAGTTCAGGACCAAGTCCAGGAAAGGAAGGGTTTTGAGAGTCGCAATGGAAAAATGTATTGTGGACTAATGAGTTCATTCCAGGGAATCACATGCGAAGAGAAAGGTCAGGGTTGGCATACCATAAACCTCTAGTCTCATTGTGAAAATTTTTGCTTTTAAAAGATATATTTATTCTTATTGTACATGTATGTGCCTGTATGTATGTTGTATGTACCACCCGCATGCCTAGTGCACACAGAGGGCAGAAAATGGCATCCAGTCACATACACCTGGAGTTATAGACAGTGGTGAGCCCCCACACTGGTATTAGGAACCAAATATGATTCCTCTGCAAGAGCGGCAAGTACCTTGTACTACTAGGCCATCTCTCTGGCCCCTACTTGTGAAAATTTTGATTTCTATACTTATTCTTTTCTTTGTCCTAACCTCTGGGATGCCTGTTATTGCCACATCCCTGGGAAATAGATATAGTTAAATCTTTAGGAAATAATTAATAACATGTGATTAATAATAATAATAATAATAATAATAATAATAAACAGATAATCACTCGCTCAATTACTCCCTCCTGTGTGCTTAGCTGTTGGGAATCCAGATGAAGCAGAGCAATGGATCTTGAGACAGAAGCCTTCCTATCTGTTGGGAGAGTAACGTGAAAGGTCAAAGAGAAGACTCTATGTCAGAATAATAATCCAATGTGTATGTTAGCATGGCGAATTTAATTTTATGATGCTCTGGATAAGTAAAATACTGGGTCCCTGGTCCCTTGGCTCATTGTGCTTCTGCTAGGTCAGTTGACTATGACTACCCAGGAAAAGGCTCGCATTCTATATGTGTCCTCCTTCTCCAAGCAGGGAAGAGAAGGGCCACAGGAACTGGACAGAGATGCTGGGAAGTGCATGCTGGGAAGAAAGCGCCTGTGTGCTCTGAAATATTTCTGAGCCCGTCTAGTGGGTTTTGCAATCACATTTATTAGATTTCTCTCTCCATTACGCTGCACTACTTCTCCCCGGACCTATAAGTGATAATAATTACTCTATTTTCCTAAGCGTTAGGCCTTGTAGTCGTCATATAATGGTAATATATTTTACATGACAATACCCTAATAAGAATACTGTATATAAGATTAGATGGGTTATTTTTGACAAATTTAATTTTAAAAAGCCAATGGGAGGAAAGACATATCCCAGTGAGATTACCCACTGACTTAAGTCCTCAAAGTGGGATATTGCTAGAAGGTTAATTTTGCCTTCCTCACTGCCCTGTTCCCTGTTCCCAGAGGGCTTTGCAGTGTTCTCAGAACCTATACCTGAGCATTCTAAAAGCCCTGGGGGGCTGGTGGGTGAGTAGAGGTGAAACTCCCAGTGAGTTTTCTTAGTTACTTAGTGTTGTCTGTCTCTCGAGGGCTCTGTGAAGAACAGGTGAGAAAAAAAAATCTAAGTGAATGAGTTTAGAGGTTTGTGGGAAAGAGGATTGGCAGAATAAAAAGTAATTCAGTGTGTCTTGGCCCGTTTTCTCTGCCTTTCATAAGAAGTTCAACCCAGGAAAATCTTTATTAGTTTTCTCGACAAGAGGAAACCCTGTGGTTTTTGTCTTCAGTGGTGCGGCAGTGGCTTTCAAGGTGGGTTACATAAGAAAGACTCAGCTCAAGCTATCTGATAAAATTAGAAACTGAATTTGAGTTTTCAAGGTAAGATGTCACATCATGCTTCTGGAGCCTCTCTCAAAAATACCACAGGAAAGAGAGCCCTACCCGTGACTCTCGCATTCCCTGCCAGCAGCCTCAAGCGCATAAAGGACCTATTGGGAAAATCTTTATTATGACAAAGTGGATATAAAATGTAAATTTAACAAGGATAGGGCCTGAAGTGTTTTTATTTCTTTAAACTTTACTTATTTATTATGTGTGTGGGTGTTTTGCCTGCATGGATGACTGTGCATCACATATGTGCCTGGTGCCTGCAGAGGCCAGCAAAGGTCACTGGATGCCCTGGGAATGCAGTAAAAGACAGCTGTGAGTAGCCTTGTGGATGCTGGGAATTGAACCCAGGTCTTCTGCAAGAATATCCAGTACCGGTGTACTTGTTTATATATATTCTGGATGTTTCTGTAATACTGTGTGAGTTTAGCATTAGGTTAATACTTAGATATAAATAGATTGATATCCACGATATGCATGGGCCTCTGCCAATCATCCGAAGGCCTTGGCTAGAAAGAAGACAGAAAGAGCTTTTCTAAAACAGAGAGAATCCTGCCAGTCGAGAGGGTTTGGACTTGAACTACCATGTGGGCTTTCCTTGTGAATCTTGTAATCCTAACTTACATGACAATATTAGCCAATCCTTAAAATGAGTCTCCTCATCTTTTGGTTCTGTTTCCTTTAAGAATATTGGAGTTCCATTATTTAAACAGAAAAAGAGAAGGGATGTTAAGGTGAAAGCCACGGCTCCCTTAAGAGACTGCACAAAGAAAGCCCTGGAGTTGGTCTTCAGTGCTGGAGAAAATAGGGCGCGCAATTCACGCTTCTCTCCCATTTATTTAAATGGTACTTACATATTCCCTCCTCTGAGATACTATGTTTCCAAATGTACAAGTTTATAATCGTTTAAACGGTGCTTTAGTTAACCAAGGACTTAGTAAACTGGAGGAAAAGCTGCACTGGAGAACATTATATGGAACAAGGTTTAACAAACATTAACCATGAGTTCGGGTTCAGTCCCTGGCCAGGTTGAACTATGTCAAACTGCCAGTATTTGAGTGTGTCTGACTTAATTTTTAAAAAGGCAATTTCACATGACTCATTTATATTTCATTTTCAACATCAGGAGTGGGAAAGAGCTTTTCTAGGTTCTTCCCCATACACTAAAATGCCATGGGATCATAGACATAAGTGATACCTCCCCCCTAGCGTATCCGTCTCATACCACACAGTTCCACACAGGCATCCGCAGCACAGCTACTGAGTTTGGTTGATGTCTACTCTGACTGTGGATGTGGTGTTGATAAACATGCCAGGGCTCCTCAGTAGGGCAAGGTCCTCGACTGTGCAAAGGTTCCTGTTTGGATCACACATGCCAGTTTAGGAAACCAAATTTCTTTCGCTCATGTGCAAACATGATAGCATACATCGCCATTCTCATATTTATGATGGAGAAGATGCGACCCATATGGCTGAATTTACTTGTCGAGATTTATGTAACTTAATGGAAGGGGCCGGGTCTGTGTTCTATGCTGTGCCGCTTGCTGTCAGCAGATGAAATGCGGCTTGCTTGCATTTATCTTCCTCCTTCCCAGAGATTCTCCCATTTTGTGGATTCTTTCAACACTGGACCATAATTTGCTTAGGTAGAAGGTGTCTGTGAACATTTCCAAGGCTTTGTTTCCATGTCGGGCGTGGGGGGAGTCTAAGCCGTTCCTTGTACCCTCTGGGGAATGGTCTCAGCGTCTCCGGGTTAGTTCTCTCTTTTTTCAAAACAGTGCTGATCTTGTTCGTGCAGATGCACGTTTGAAAACACGGCCATCTGCGTGAAACAGAGCTGGCAGCGTGGTTCCCGACAGCAGTTGCTTAGAATATTCCCTCATTTGCATGATGCTTTCAGAGAAAAGGCAACATGAGAGCATCCATGAGGCATGTTACACAGAGGGCTAAATTTAGACCGTGTGGGAAATGTGGGAGAAGCCTCTGTTAGGGACTTCTTAAGGGCCTGCCTGATGTGCGGGAGAGCAACGGGGAGTAAGTAGGAAATGATGTGGTCCATGGGAGACCAGCCGGGTCCTTCATACAGCGTAAAGGAATGTTCCTAGCAGCAGGTCTTCCAGAACATGCTCCGAATTACCTGAGCTCTGTGTGGAGCCTGATGCCAGGAGTAGGAAACACACTCTATGAAAATGCCAGAAGAAAACCAATTATTTTTGTACACTTATGCTAAAAAATTCCATATAATTCAATAAAGAAAAGACATTTCTAATTATACTTTCTTTGGACATATTTCTTCTAGGTTTTTTTTGGGGGGGGGGAATAAAAGGTCAGCAGAATGTTCTTGGTCGTAGAACAAATTGGTAGCATAGGACAAATTAGAGGCTTCTCTTCTCTCCCAGCCTTTCTGTGTTCAGCACCTTTGCTGGTGCCTCTCTTTCCAGGAGGAAAAGAAATGCAGATCTTTTTCGTTACCTGCCCCCCTGCATCTCTTGCCCCTGCTGCAGGACCTCACAGGGCAATGTTGAGGGTATTGTGACTGACTAGCTTCAGCGTTAGTTCACTAGTTCTATAACTATGCATTTTCTTCCAGGCATTTGCCTAGACATTTATAGTAGCTTCGTTCCTCCTGGCTCAGCGCCACTGGGAAAATTCTAGCACAAAATGGACATTAGCAGGCTAGAGTACAAGATCCATTTTCTTACACTACGAATTGCCAGTTCGTTCCTGCCCGCGGAATCTTCAGGAGTTAAGGAGAAAACACTGTACCTGCAAAGCAGAGGTCAGACGTCTGCAATCTTGCTTTGCCGGGCGTGCTGTGTATCAGAGATCTCCAGTGCTGACGTCGCTAGTCACTCTGCAACCCGACAGCTCTGTGTTCTTACCTCTGAACCCCAGTCTCACAGACAGTGCGTGAGCTCAGCTTTAAATGACAGAATCATAGCTCCCGCCCACTGCTGGAAAACCAAATAAGACAATAATCGAGAAAAGATTTCATAAGCCAAAAAATGCTCTATGGGCGTTTGCTGAGGTTAGAGTCTCTATATTGTCAATTTTGAGCTGTCTTCTCTCTCTTTTCTTTTTGTTCTATGAGTGAACTTGTGTGTTATATAAACTATAATAAGAATACACATATGTATAAATATGTATACAGTGTGTCAGTTAAAAAGCATAAACACTACTTATCAAATGTTTCTAAGAATTGTTATGATTGGTCTTTTAAAGGCCTCGCACTGAATACTGGGTTCAGTCCATTGCACTGCTACATAAACTAAAGCTAAATAAAATGAAAAAACAAACCATAAGACTACATAGAGTCTTGTAAGGGGTAGGCAAGCTATGACTCATGGATCAAATGTGACAACTTACCTATTATATTTTTTGTAAATAACATTTCTTTAATACAGCTATGTCCATTTTTGTTCTTAATTGTATATGTCTGCCCTGGTATGAAATGATAGGGTTAATTACTTGCAATCAAGACTCTATGGCCCCAAAGCTTAAAATAGTCACTCTCTGGGACAATGAAGATGATGTTTGCTGATGTCTCAATTCACATACCAGCGTTTTGGCTAAACAGAAGGTACTGTAAAGTCTCAGTGTGAACATCTCTGTGGTACTCACCACTGCTCTGGGATGGACCTTTTGACGCACTGGTGGGGGAAAATGGTGAGCTTCCTGAAGGAAAATATGGATAAACCATGAAGAGCTTGAAAGATTCGCATCAGTTTCAATCACTGAATACAGATATGCTGCTCACTGACAGCATTTACTCCCCAGGCTCTTAAAAAACAGAGAGAAATGTCTCTTCCCTCTAAGATTTCCCTGCTAATACTTATTAAAAACACAGATATCTAGTTCGGGATATAGGTCAGTTGTAGAGCCCTTGCCTAGGATGACCAAGGCCTTGTTTGGGTTTGATCCATAGCCCTCTCGAAAACAAAACTAAAACTAAAACAGAAATAGACGGGTTTACAGAACCTTGGGGGAGGGTGTGGGGGTTTTCCTCCTAGGTCATTACTATGTCGTGGTCCATTAAAACAGACTGTTTAGTGGTGGTTGTTAAGGTGTAATAGGGTTCAGCCCTCTGTGTGAATCAGAATACTGTAGTTTCTTTGTAGGCTTGGAGCCTTTCCAAGGTGGGTTGATTTGATACCCGGCTTTAGGTCACTCTATATTCTCGTCAATCAAATGATTCTGTTTCCTTGGTAATTGACACAGACACAAAGTCTGCAGACTCAGAAGGACAGGTCAGGACTAATCACAAAAATTTAATTTAGTGTTTTCAAGTTCTCTTTCTAGAAGTAATTCATTTCGTAGTGAAAGTCCTTGGGCTGGGATGTGAGCTTTTGCCTAGCAATTGCAAGGCCCTGAATCCCAAAATAGAAAATAAAACAAATCAAGGAAGTCCTAGAACTTAATAATCTCAAAAATTATAGACTAGATGAATGCTCTAAAAGTCTCAGGAAGAAGATGTTTCTAGTAAAACAACTAAAATTGTAGACAAAACACTTTGCCTCAAGAACTTGCTAGTTCACAGTCTGGGCTATGGTTAAAAATGACTTCATGGCAGAATCTGTTTGCACTCGTTAGTCTCCTACAGCCGGTGTGCACACATAGAAACAACAAACACAATTGTCAGTGAGCTCTCTGACGGATGCCTTCCTGGGTGTCTGCATTCTTGCCCAGGAAGGTGGTAACCCATGGTAACAGGACCTGTGTGAGGGAGGTGTGTGCTGTGTTTCCTCGGTGAGGAAAGTTGTGTATTTCTCTCCCGTTTTCATTGTTTGCCGGGAATGCACTGTGTCACGTGCCGTAGTGAATGCACCGTGAGATGGCTACCAGTGGATGGCATCTACTTAACAGCTTCGCGGTTCACTCTCAAGGCTGCCGGGCTGTTGGAAGGTCTGCATGGGGGTGGGGGTTGGGGGGATCCTGCGCACAGACGCAGAGGCACAGTCTGTGCTAAGCAGACTGTTTCCTCACCCTTAGAAGTGTGATTTGGGTGATCATAAAGGGACCTGATTGCTTAAAAAAAAAGCCAAGAGTCATATTTATGAAGAAACAAGCTGTGCCCTCTACCGAGGTGGGCATGGATACATGAGCCTGACTTACAGATAAGTACAGCCCTGAGTAGACAGAGAATGTTGCTATTCTTGCTAGGCTAGATACCTTGATTAAAAAAAAAAAAAAAAAAAAAAAAAAAAAAAAAAAAAAAACACCTGAAAAAGATCTATCAAACCACAAGATGATATTTGTTTCCATATAGGAATGGAGAAAGTATTGTTTGTGTTTTCATGGTTAAAGCTACTTGAAAAATAGGAAAGTCTACAACACCAATCATTAAATCTGAGACCACAGGCGGGAGAGGGAAGGGCTCATTGTGCTTGACGCTCAACAAGACTCAGCGGCAACTCTGTGTGATTTGAAAGGAAGTGTTACTTTATGAGAATAAGAAACTAACCGTGACTCTCTGAGTTTGAAAACTGTAAAACCGCTTTTATGGGAAGTGGCCGTGCTCTTCCTTACAGTCTGCATGTGAATATGAATCAGAGCCAATACTGCTGGGAGGGAGGGGCGATATAAGGAATTTGCATTTGTGGTGTAGACTGTCATCATCTATCTATCTATCTATCTATCTATCTATCTATCTATCTATCTATCTATCTATCACATGTCTATCTATTATCTATCATTTATATCAATCATCTATCTAATCTTATAATCTATCATCTATCTACCATTTATAATCTATCTGTACTTTATAATATGTCATCTATCTTTCTATATCTATCTGTGATGCATAACAAAACTGTTAGCAGTTAAATTTGGGAGAGCAAATAGAGTTGGGGGACTTACATCTATTTTTACATCTATGGACTGCATGGAATTAATGTGATAATAACTTTATTGTTTAGCAATATCAAAACTCATTTAGGGAGTAGGGTTTCTGTTGTTCATTTTCTAGCATTTGAAAACGTTTGGTGTATGTTATTGAAGAATAGCTGTTTACTCTACTGTGGTGGTAGTTGGCAGCCAGTTTAGCTCTACAGAACAAGAAAGATTTTCTCCCCTTTTAATCTATAGTTAATAACGGTGTGAGGTAGACCTGCCTCATCCTGAGCCCTCCAGCCTTCTCGACCCCCACGTTGTCTGCATGTTCAGAGCTGTGCGTTTAATCTCCACAGTCACTGGGTATAATTTCATATCCCAATCGTGCGCAGAGCTGAACAGGGCTAATACCCAGTAGACTGGTAATTGAAAACATCAGGGCTTATAGTTCAGGGTTTACATTTTCTAGTTGGCTCAAAATCCTATAATTGTGAGAGCCCAGACTTATAGGCTGTGTTGTCTTTCATGCAGAGGAGACAATGGTTACACAGCCACAGAAAATTAGTACTGGAGAGTATGAGGCGAGGAAGAGGAGGGATGAAGAAAGAGGCCAGAATTCAAGTCCAGATCATATAACTACATTATCATCTGTAACATTTGGATTCTTAATTTTTTTGTGTGCATCGTATGTCCACAGTAGTACATAAGTAGGGTCTTAACCAATATGCAAACATTTATTTGCTATCATATTATGAGAAAAAGTCGAGGTAAGATTATTGATACTCCTAACTTAGGGGCATTGTGATTAGGTCACTCTGGAGCCAGTCCACTTTTGGTTCAGCCATGGGATCAATACTGTGAGGGAGATTAATCCCAAATCCACTTACATGAAATGGAAGGAGAGAAAATATTGATTCCCTTTTCTGGAAATGCTGCATTTGCTCCACAAGCAAGGTCCTGGCACCTTATTGCATTAACTTCTGGTTTCTGATCCGCTCTGAAGGTTGATGTAACTCTTCTCCATAGGCCTTTGTCTCTGTAGCAGGGGGTGGCTCCTGGAAAGCCTCATGAGGCCATTCTCCAGTCTGGGAGAATAAGTCTTTGCCCAATGTCTACTTTCAGCCCGGTCCAAAGAAGGCCCTGTTGGCCTCTTGAGGTGATTCTCCAGTTTCATGGTCAGCCTCTGGTCCTCTAGGTATGTGGTGTGTGATTGGCTGTGTTGAATAATCTTTCTGCCTGTGTAGTTGAGACTGTAATATTATGGAATACCATGATTGGCGGTCCAATAATTCTCTCTTGAGAAAATTGGAACAAGCATGATGAGAAGGTAAGAAAGAGCTGCATTTGCAGGAGGCATGAGAAGCCATCCTGCCCCCTCAGGCTTGCCATAGATGTAACGCCACCCACCCTGCTTGTATCCACGTGTAAGCTGGATCCATGTTCTCAAGTATACTTCATTAATAAAAGACAATTAAATCCAATTCCTCCTCTGAGAAATTTCTTCCATATGTTACCATTTTATTGGCTTTTTATGTTTATGAGTGTTTTGCCTTCCTATGTTGTGTACCATGTGCATGCCTGGTACCTGCAGAAGCCAGAAGAGAACACTGGAACCTCTGGGACTGGAGTTACAGTTGTGAATTGTGTGAGTGCAGGGAACTAAATCCAAGTCCTCTGGAAGGTCAGTCAGTGCTCTTGACCACCAAGCTGTCTTTCCAGCCCTTTCTCATATTTTTTATATTACTGAGATCCTATACTAATCACTTGTATTTTAAAGGAAAAGTCTTTGTCCTCCTAATCTCCAAATCAATTAAGATTATTAAAACACCAAACCTAAAACAAAATTAGGTTTTAACAAATTACTTAGGTGACAAGTCACACAAAAGCCAGAAGTTAGTCATGAATATAGAGGGTTTTTATGTTTTCTGCTAAGTGTGTTTTATTTTATTTTATTTTATTTTATTTTAGGAAGATATGAGAAACCACATCTAAGTAGGTCCAGTTCAGGTGGGAGACTTGGTTATTAGTATCAACAGCTTCCCATCACTCTATGGCATTCTGTTAGTCACAGCAAAATGGGGGAATCTGAGAACTCTATTTTTTTTTTAAATCTGAAATTTATTAAACTATTATACCCTGTGGTGATTTGAATGAAAATGGTCCCACAGGCGCATAGGGAGTGACTCCATTAGGAGGTGTGGCCTTGTGGACTAGGTAAAGTCTTGTTGGAGGAAGTGTGTCCCTGGGGTGGGCTTGGAGGTTTTAGAAGTTCAAGCCAGGCCCAGTATCATCCTCTCTTCCTGCTGCCTGCTGATCCAGATGTGGAAGCCCTGGCTCCTTCCCCAGCGCCATGTCTACCTGCGTGCCCCCATGCTCCCTGCCAGGATGACAATGAACCAAACCTCTGAACTGTAAGCCAGGACCAATTAAATGTTCCCTTTATAAGAGCTGCCATGGTCATGGTGTCTCTTCACAGCAATAGATGCTCAAGGACGGACCCCACCCCCCACCCCCCCCAGTTCTTTTCTGAACAGGACTTTGTAATCAATTCATTGCAATTCAGCTAATGTCCAACCCAAGCTCTCGGCGAATTCTTCTAACTTCTAGAGTTATTTCAAAGCTCAGTCTAATATGGAAGCTGATCCAGGATATCTTTGTTTTTATTATTTTTATGTTTTAAGTAACTCTGCAGGTATGAAACCATCTAGATGGCTTCTGGGTATGACTTAGGGAATGAGTTCTAGAATATTAAGGCTAGGAACAAACAATTTTCTAAGCTAAGACAGCAGTTAGATGGATCAGCTTTGCTTGTGGTAGGTTTCCTGGACAGTTTCCTAACTGAGTCTGCTTTCTCGGTAACGTCAGCCTATGCTGTGATAGTGTTGCTGTGAGCGTGGACTGTATGTTTATAAAGGACCCATCCCAGAACCAGATACACAGGGAAGATTTATAAATATGTGTTTGTTTACATTGCTATAGTTACTTTGACCACTACAGTATAGTTCATAAAAATTCCATCCACGATTAGATTACCTCCTTTATCACCATCTAGTTCTGTATGCTAATTTTTAGATCCTGGTTGTGCAGGTTGTTTTTTGATGGCATGACATGAACTGGAGTCTTCTGAAAAAGGGAACTTCAGGTGAGGGACCGATTCTATCAGATTGTCTGTGTGGGGTTTCCTAGGTGATGGATTGATGGGAGAGGGACCAGTCTACTGTGGGTAGTAGTACCCCTGGGCAGGTAGCCCCGAAATGTAAAAGAAAGGTAGCAGAAAGGGAGCCTGCAAGCAAACCATGAGGTAGCAGTCCTCCACGTCTCTGCTTGAGTTCCTGCCTTGATTTTCTTTAAGTCTGGGCTAAATAAATGACTTCCTCCCCGAAGCTGGTTGTGGCCAGCGTTTTATTGCAGCAACAGAAAGCAAACTGGACCAGAAGTTCTGTCCTTGGGCCAAGGTTTTTAGGAGAGGCTTTGCTTCTTTGTTTTAGGTGTAGGACTCCGACACCGCTAAGTGCTGCTTGCCCTTGTACCGTTTCAAGTGTTTGTGCCTTTGCTCCGGAACTGTAAAGTGCCGCCTACAGATCTCGAGTGATCCCTTCGCTCTTCCTCACATGGGGAATTCCTGAGTTCTAGGACTGGTGTTATCTCCCTCGGGAAAGCTGTGGGTTTCCTCTTCTCATAGCAAAGTGAATGATGAGGCTTATCGTACTTTCCCCTTGTTTATCGCGTGATTGTAGTTGGCCTTTTCGGTCCCTCGCAGTCACGTGACCTGACTCATTGTGGTTTGACTATTTACTTTTCTCCTCCCATTAAAACTTCCCGCTAAGAATTTATTTTGTTGATTTAGTTTATCTTCCACCCTGCTTCATATCATTTGGGGAAGAAGTGAACTGTGTACAGAGATTACTTATTAATTTTTACAGAAGTTAATGCAGAAACCTTATCACTCAAATAGTGTCTTATGAATTTTTATTTGGAAGCTCACACCTGTTTATTTTGATTATCCGCAACTCACTTAGCCTGACTAAGTCTTTTCGCTCTGTTCATTCCTTCCCATGTTTGTTCAACGACTATTTCCAGCTTGTTGACAAAATCAAATCTATCACCAGTAAGCTTGAGCACCGTCTGGGAACTTCATTCTTGACACTGGGCCTAATGGTATCAGTGCTGCTTCCCATGTAAATAAAATGAAATTTAAGTCGTAGGCTGTCAGCTTTGACAGGAAGGAAAGGCCTGGTCCCTTCCACCCCTGCTCCTCTGCACCCTACAGGATTGGTTGCTCTGTCTGTCCATCACTGCGGTGACTTTCCTATACCAGCTATGGAAGATCTCGCTTAGTGTCTGTGAGGAGCCGTAGGAAGTTTGTTCCTCTCTAACTACTCTCAAGGACGGGGAGAAAATATGTCTTGAGAATTCCTTGCTGACACCCCTGCCCATGTGTACCATTTTGATCTACTCTTCCAAGATTTTACTCAATTCAATTTACTGTCCTCGTCTCCTGTTGTTAGGTTTCCTTCCCCGTGGCTGCTGGGGGAACAAGAGGTCTTTTATTTCGTTACGTGAGGAAAGGTAATGCAATATTAATCATGATTATTTTATTCATAGACACCACTGCCTCAGAAGAGCCTGAACCTCACCAGGGATGGGTCTTCCTGCTTTCAAGCCATAACTACATTTTATTTAGGAGTGGGTTCCTTATTTTAGGGATAATGACACTCGTTTTTTAATTTATTTTGTTTAATACCTTTGAACTACACTTATTCATTTTATACCACGTTGGGTCCTGGACTGAGCATAGCTGTTATATTTCTCTCTCTCTCTCTCTCTCTCTCTCTCTCTCTCTCTCTCTCTCTCTCTCTCTCTCTCTCTCTTGTGTTGAATTAGATTGGGCAATGTAGTGTGTCCTGATCTCAGGCCTTGATTCTGACAATAGGCGTGCTTGTGTGTGGGGAGAGCTTTATAAATTTGATAGACTTTGATCAGGGCTCCCAAGTTTAGTATCTTATTTGATTTTCATTGTTAAAGTGGGAATTTGAGGCTATCCACTTCTATAACTGTTAGGCTTGCAGGTTTATGTGTCTGGGGCTCTACTCTGGCACTGTGAGCACTAACTTGCCTGTGAATTAGACTGGAACAGTCTGAGTCTTCTTCATGAGACAGAGGTTATCTTTTCAGCCCAGACAGTCGCACCTAAAAAAATGACTGCCTGACTGGTAAAGCCCCTGGTCAGAAGCACTTTCATGTTGTATCATCTGTGAAGCTACCCAGTCCAACACACACACAGTCACACACACACACACACACACACTTAGCTGTAAACACACACGATACACACATAAACATACATGGACTCAATACACTCATATACACACAAACACACATACACACTATATATATACTCACATACACACTTAAACATAAACACTCACGTACAGGCACAATACACTGACATACACACATAAACATATGCACTCACACATATACACATACCAAGGTACAATACACTCTCATACACATATTAATATACACATGCACACAGCACACACACTGGGCTCTGTTCTGTTGTTATCATCTTAAAATTCTTAATAACTTTCACAAACAGTTCCTCAGTATCATTTAAGTGCGGCCCCCATGTGTTTTATAGCTGGTCCTGTGTATGATTCTGTGCTCACTTGGATCCAGCAGCATCAAGCGTATTCTTGAAGAAACAGATTTTTAAACACACCCCTTTTAGCTCTCATCAAACGCTAACGAAGCAGCATCTGTGGCGATTGGCTGCAGGATATGTGGCTTTTCCACTCCTTTAATCACGCTGAAGATCAATTTCTGGATTAAGTCAGCCCAGTTCTGATAGCATCTGGGCCTGGCCATTGCCTTTCGCTCCCCATCCCCCATGGCGTTATTGAATTCCCTGGTAGTGAAGGCCACCTTAACAGCCTGTGTGGCACGCATAGCCGCTAACAGGAAAGATGCTGTGGGAGTGTTCTTCATAACATCACCCACTGCCCACACTGTCAGACACAAAGAAAGACTTTCCCTCATTGTTCTCGGGTCAGAGACTGCCTTCCTGGCCAGTTTAATTGGTTTGGTTTTTAGACTCAGGATCATGTGATTGTGCCTTCTTTTTTGTCTTGATTGCAAGAGTACTTGGAAATATGTGACTTCCTACAAAATGCGTAAAATCATCATAGTTTGCATTTTTGTGGTAGTTTCATCCCCATTTTCATCTTATTGCGAATAGATTTGTGTGTGTGTGTGTGTGTGTGTGTGTGTGTAGACCAGGCTGACTTTCTCTGCTTCCGGAGTGACAGAGTAAAGACATCTGCCACCACTGTGTGGCCTGTCACTTTTTATTGTTAATTATTTGGTTTGAGATAGGGGAATGGCTGGTCTGGTACAGGTTGGCTCAGTCTCTCTATAAAATGAAGATGACCTTGAGCTTCTGATCCTCCTGCCGTCGTCTGTCTAGTGTGCATCATCGTTATTTTTTTATGCTGAGGATCAAACCCAGGGCCTCATGGATGCTAAGCAATCACAGCCTCTCCAATAGTATACTGTGTTTAAATAGCATGCTGTTTTTCTCATAGCATCTATTATTTCATAAGTTGCTTTGAATCTGTTCTAGAATATGGTGAGTTATTCTAATACTAATGGAATTTAATTCTAATAAAAAAGTTATTAAGTATGCCTTGTTCCTACTTATTAACATATGGAGGAACACAATTTCTTTAGAGACAAGGTCTTTCCATGTAGCCCTGACTCACCTAGGATATTAGACCAAGCCGGCATTGAACTCACAGAGATCCTGCTCCTGACTCCTGAGGGCTGGGATTAACGGTGTGTGGCAACATGCCTGACATGAAGGAAACATTTTTAAAGGTATGAGTGAGGTTTGAGCAGTAAGGGAAAATGACGAAGCTTTTTCTGTCCATAGATGCAGAGGAGCCCTTTAGAAGGGTGTCAGTGGACGAAGTTGAGAATGCTCAGATGGATTTTGATGCTGCAAATCAGTTATATTAGGCTTGACTTCATGGTTACTCTTAGGCTAAAAAACCATGCTTCTACTTCTGGGTGCTTCCTTATTTGAATATGTTGACATACTAGATAGCTCCAAATATTTAGGACTATTTAATATTAGTAGAGTTAAGAGCGATTCATGTAAACACAAAGAATATTGTTGTTGGGTTTAGAAAATTAAATTCTGTTTTAGTGTTGTTTTATGTTTATATTTGTTCAAGGAGGGGGGATCATGGATAAGAGAGTACTTCAGGAAGAAAAGACGTAAGTTGTGACACATAGTTGTATTCGTTGAATTTAACCGTGCCTTGTTGGCTCGTGTTTCTTGTTCCATTAACTGTCCACTCCAGAAGATTTGCTGAAGATCTGCTATGCGCTGGGTAGTAGGGATCGAACAAACCCAAACACCCTGCCTTCCTGGTGCCCACATGGCAGTGCCAGTGCTGAAATCACTTCTCTCGTGGATTGCTGGCGTCTTCACTCCTGTGGGTTGCTGGTGTCTTCACTCCCGTGAATTGCTGAAGTCTCTTCCCCTTCCCCAATGCTATGTTTTCACTTGGTTAAAATCAATCAATGCCCTGAAGCCTCAGCGCTCACCTGTTTCAGGCTTTCCTTCTTTCCCTTGATGGTCAAACGGCTGGAAGTCTCCCTTGACTTTCAGGTGAAGCACGCATTTCACTGATTGTGGGGTTATGTGGTATGCTTGATTTGGGCTAATTTACATAATTTTCTGATTAAGCTACATATTAGCCTTTTGGCCTTTGTACTTACTCAAAGTTGGAGGATAATTAGCCTGTACAATTTGATAGAGTTAGCATCTTTTCCTTCTCCTCCTCCTTTTCCTCCTCCTCCTCTTCTTTTTCTACCAAGTGCTGGGATTAAAGGCAGGCATCACCACTGCCCAGCAATTTTTTTATTTTAACAGACGCTTTTTTTTTTCAATTAATAGATAGTATATAGGTTTTCCTCTAGGCTAAATATGAATGTTATTTCCATTCTAACAGACACTGTGCCATTGAAAATTACTCATTTATATAAACATACATATATAAAACAATTATGTACTTTTATTGCAAAGTAAGTAGAAAAAACTCTAATCTAAAAGCACCTCTCAGTGGAAGACCACAAATCCTGAGCCTTGAGAGCCTCCTCGTTTTAACCCTTAGAAGAAGGCAGAAAGGGTGGCGCTATTCCAGGAATCATGCATCCAAGGTGCTTCTCTGTTGGAGGAGAGCCAGTCTATTCTGCAAGTCATCTCTCTGAGAAGATAGAGAAAAGTCTACAGTTAGCTTTGTTCTGACAGTGAAAGGCCTAAGGTGACATTTGCCAGGTAGCTTGCCAAAGGCTAAGGAGGCTTTGTGCTTTGATCCTGTGCTTTTTATTTTTAAGGCTCCTGTTATTAAAAACTCTCTGATAAGCTAAATAAGACAGTGCTCAGATACCCACTCTCCCCTTCTCTTTTTATAATTCTTTATTTAATATATATAATTTTATTTTTAATACATTTTAATTAAAATATAATTAGGTCACTTCTACCTTTCTGTTTCCTCTATCCAGTCCTTTCCATGTCCTCTTCTTCTGCTTCTTCCCATGCTCCCTCACTCTCAAAGCTGAAGTCATCATAGGTAGACTTGAAATGATGGCACTCAGAAAGGTCGTTGGAGACTTCTAGCCGCCGCCTTCACAGATGGACCTGCCAATGCCGCTGAGCTGACTCTCCTTGTCACAGTGTCCACGATGCTCTTTTGTTGCTCCAGAAAACTTGTCTCAGTAGTTGGAGGTGGTTCAGTATGAGAGTGCCAGGCCAGTCTGTATAAGACTCTGGCTTTGGTCCCTAGCACTGAGAAGAAGCGAAAGGAGGGAAAAGAAAGAAAGAAGAAAGAAAATGTGTTGTCGTTAAGCCATCTGTAAACATCTAATGTCATACACGTACTCAAATTACCCCGCTTCATTTGTGAGACATTTTAAAAATTCCTGCCTTTAGTTCACCCACACATGCAGTTTCCAAAAAGCAAAACTCATCTCTCTGCTGATGGTGCTGGTAGCTGCCAATCACAGGTGAGAATCGGTGTGCACAGAAAGCTCCTTTTCTGCAGTTTCTGTGCCTTTCTGTGGTGTTCTTAGGCTCTGAGCAGGGCTCTATTTGTTTCCTCAGCCAAAGCCACCTCGCCGTGAGACTTTATCTGCAGCTTTTGCTCTCTGTTGTCCCAGCATGCTTGTAGGAGTCACTGGTCTAACATTGCCCAGGAAAAAGTCTAGTAAAGAGCAGGTCCCCAACAAATTATTAACTGCTGATTAGAAACATAGACTCTATCTGGAAGGGACAAATAAAAAATATTTATAATACCATTATATTTGATAAATTACAAAAAGGCTCAATGACATCCCAAGGAGGACTTTTTTGTCTAAATGGTAACTGTGGTCTTAGAAAAAGGAAACGGCTTCTTCTGGTGTCAACTGAGAGTTCACGGGTCTGTGGCCAAAGCTGGTCTCATTAGGAATAAGGATTTTCACCTTCAAATTTTTGTCAAACATTCAAAGTCCCTAAAAAAGAAGCAGAAAGCCAAAGTTGAGTGTGATGTCACATGCCGGCAATCTCAGCACTTGGGACACAGAGGCAAGAGAATGGCTGCAGATTCCAGGCCAGTCTGGCCTAAGCAGTGAATTCTAGACCAACCCTGGTTATATAGGAGACCCTAATCATTTCCTCTCCCCACCCAGAGAAGCAGAAAGCTTAACTTATATTGTCTCCAAACCTAATTCACATGGTTATTTCAACTTTCTGGTCTATAAATTGCTCATATGTCTTCATTTTTATGAAGTATGAGATGGTAGAAAGAATTTTCAAGATACAATTAATTATGATCAAAGTAACTTTAGGATAAAACTAGTAATAATGTTGAACCAGAGATCAAAGAAATGCAGAAGTCCTTATTACCTTCCTAAGAGCTTTGCACTCTTCTCCTCGTTTACAGGGCTGGACTTCCACCCTCAGTCAGACCCTTTAACATGAGTGAAAGACACCTAGCTCAAAGTGTGATCCCAAATTGCTGACTGAGCTAGAATTGTCAAAAATATTATTTTTTTCAGATCACAGTCTTGAAATTATGACTTAGGAGATATTAGTGAGGTGAGTTTTGTGGGAACGTTAAAAGTCTCTAAGTTTTAGATGGTAGGGTAACTGAACCGATCAGACAGCCTTTCCTCACACACACACACACACACACACACACACACACACACACACACACACGGAAGAATGTCCACCAATACATACGCTAATAAACAATAAGGTGCTATGAGCATTTCAGTTGTCATCTTGAGATAATCTAGACTCCTAGACTGGGAGGAAAGTCTCAGTGAGAGAACACTCAGATCAGGCTGGCCTGTGTGCATGTCTATAGGGCACTGTCCCGCATGTGTTGATAGACATGGAAAGACCCAGCCTACTATGGGCAGCACCATCCCTTAGGCTTGGATCTTAGACTGCAAGCATGTGGTGGGAGTGAGCGGAGTGCCGGCATGCAGTAGCAATGCATTTCTCTGTCGCTGAGTGTTGGGATGGCAGAGCAGGCAAATGAACTTCATGACATTAAGTCCCCCAGTTAATGTTGTTAATACAGTGGAAGGGCCAAATCTCATCTTGCCCCTGGCGGGCTCTCTCATGCTGTGTTGCTTCTATTAGCTCCTCAGTTTGGGTGGGACATCCGGCATTTAGGAGGGACTTTTGTGAGAAGTTACAGGAGGCACAGCGACCGTGGCTGATGGGAAGACTGATACATTCCTCTGTCCAGAGCACAGGTGGGCTTTGCTGATGGTGGTCCAGATTTAAGGCTCAAATGGCTTGAACTGATGTCCCTGTTCGCGCATGCCCACTGCAGTTGTGGCAGCCCAAGCAGCGAGTCTGTGTTCGCGGCAAAGGGCGTACACTGGAAAGGTGGTCCAGACAGCTTTGTGCTCACGTCATTTTGTCTGGCACTGTGAAACGCAATTGCCTTTCACTGGAAGAGATGCTGGCACATGTTTTGTGTTCCAGTCTCTAAGGTAGAGGCAAGCATAGAAGGGCTGAAATCGCGTAGTTTTTATGTGACTCAGCCTGCAGTGTGTGGCACAGGAAATTGAGGGCCTAGCCCAGAAACTAGAATTGAAAACTTTAAAAGAAAATACATTTGTGTGTGTGTATAATTTGAATTGTTCTTTAAATAATCCATTGTTACTGTGTGGAGGTCAGATGACAACTTGTGGAAGTTTCCATTTCTGTAAAGTACCACATAGTGCACATCTTAAGTTTGATGCCGGGAATTGAACTCAGGTCACTGGGCTTGGAGGTAGGTGCTTTTACTTACTGAGCCATCTTGCTCTTTCATTGCAGGCTCAAAAGATTCATTGTCAATGCTCCTTCTAAGGGTTGTTGTACCAGAGGGCTGTTAGTAATCACTGGAGTTCTGTTTACTGATTTAAAGGGATTTATGGAGAAGTTAGCTGCAGCCACCAGCAGTGCTCTGTGTGTGGCCCTGATCAGCCCTCCATGGTAGGGCAGCTTGGGCCATCAACAACTTTGCCATTTACTTTTAAATAGCATTGACTAACTTGGGGCCCAAAAGATGAAATCAAGGTCCCAGATTCTGAAGGCTATAGGTGCCCTTTCCTTTTCCGGTAATTCAGTCAGCATAACTATAAAGAGCCATCATTGCTATGTTTATGCACATTTATGTAAATTCCTGGGTCATAATAAATGTAAAATAATGGTTTGCAGGCATTTTTTCCCCCAAATATCACATAGCATATATTTTAAGTTTAGGGCTATAACTGCTTTTGTGTTTCAACTAATCAACTCTATTGTTATAGAATAAAACCAGCCATAGACGAAATATAAATGAATCAATATGGCAACGATTCTATAAAGCCTTAATTAAAAAAAAAAAAAACAGACAGAGGTGGATTTGATGCGTGGGTTGTATTTATCCATTTCAGCTCTAGAGAGAGAGTGTAATTACCACAGTTGTCAAACTTGCACAACGTCCTTCTATGTCAGACCTTGTTCTCAGCCCTTTCATGTACTATTCTGGTCGTTGTTCCACTTCTGTGAGGTAGATACTATTACTAACTAATGTCACGGGTAGGAGACATTAACTTTGCCCGTGGTTACTGTAGTCAGTATGATCACAGTATGATCTAGATGAGTTAAGTCTGGCTTCACTGTGTGCAACTTAAAAAACAGTATTTAGGCATCCTTTCAGGAAAGAACAAAGAAACAAACAAACAAAAACAAACCCTTAAAAGAGCAGTACAGTGTTTCTCCGTGACCTATTAACTGATCCTTGGAGCCATTCATTCCCTTTCTCAAGAGTGACGCTTTAGGAAGTGGCAGCACAGCACTGAACATGGCTGGCAAGACCCCATCTCAACGAGTAAGCAATGATACACAGCTAAACCAGTAAGTCCATGAAGACAATATGTCCAGATGACGGTTTGTCTGAGGAGGTATGGCTTCTGAGAAATGAACAATGAGGTAAGCCAATCGTGTAGAGCTTAGAGAGAAAGGGCACACGTGGCGGAAGGGAGAACAGGTGTGACATCCTAAAGTGGGGTGAGCTTGGTTTGAGGGTGCACAGCAGAGTGCAGGAAGCCTAAGTTGCTGAGTGATGGCGGACACTGAGTCGAGAAGCCTCCGCATATGGGATCTTGTAGGCAAAGGTATGGCGCTTAAGCGATGAGTGTCACTGTGGGTTTAAAGAGGGAATGTGAGTGATTGGAGTGGTCGTTCAGCAAAACTACTCCGACTGCAATGAGAGACCACGAGAAAGCCTAGAGAGGAGCAGGGAGGTTGGGTTTGAGGCCAGTGTATGAGCCCAAGTGGGGGAAGCGAGGAGTTTTATCTGGAAAACAGGGCTGAAGAGAACAAGCGAAAGCACTAGATAGCATTTGTAGGTAAAAGAGCGGGTGGAGAAAGTGAACGTGGATGAGAGGGAATGGTTATCCAAGGCAGTTCCTGCGGTTTGGCTTGAGTATACCGCAACATCTCATAGGCAGAAAGGTCCAGGGGAGAGACACGTTTGGAGAGAAGAGGCCATGCAGTGCTCTTGGATAAGTTAGTGGGGTAGGGCGGTTAGATAGCCAGATCAAGATGTCCATGGACAAGTATATGGTGCTGGATTATGGAGCAGACATGATGGTTAAGATGAAGATCTTAGGGCCAGTGAGGCAAATTGGTAGGTAAAGTACTTGCTTTGCAAACCTGAAGATCTAAGGTTTGATCCCCACAATCCACAGTAAAAGGAAAGAATCAATCCCCAAAAGTCGCCCTCTGACCTCCCGTGCATGCCTAACAAATAATGTAATTTTTAAAATTCATCGATGAGAATATTTCCTCCTTTATATAGCAGGAGACCAAAGTGAAACTAGCTTGAGACATTTGTTATTGCATATAAGAAGCAGCCTAGATGCAGACTTCTGGACTGATTCTTCCAGCACTTCAGTGAGGTCTTCAAAGATGAGAGCATTTCCTTCTCTTTGTTATGTGTACCAATGCATTCTGGATCCTTCAGTGGAGTTCTGCATGGCTTAAATCAGAGCTGCAGAATTCATCACCCATATCTGAGAGGGAGAAAAAAAGAACGGGGAGACAGACATAGAGAAAAACAGACAGGGCAGAGAAACACAAGGACACATGAGCACGTATGCACGCACACACATACCCAGAGAGAGAGAAACAAACTCTCTCAAGAAAAGAAAGTTTCTTTTGGAGAACTCAGAACTGTGCCCTGAAGAATGAACTAGAAGGGCAGGAGTCAGTGAACTAGAAATGTGTGGCCAGGAAGGGAATAAAGACCAAGGCCAGCTGGCCTGGGTCTGAAAAAGCATGGGATAAAACCGGACTTGCTGAACATAACGGACAATGAGGACTACTGAGAACTCAAGAACAATGGCACTGGGTTTTGATCCTACTGCACGTACTGGCTTTGTGGGAGCCTAGGCAGTTTGGATGCTCACCTTACTAGACCTGGATGGAGGTGGGTGGTCCTTGGACTTCCCACAGGGCAGGGAACCTGGATTACTCTTAGGGATGATGAGGGAGGGGGACTTGATGGGGGAGGGGGAGGGAAGTGGGAGGTGGTGGCGGGGAAAAGGCAGAAATCTTTAATAAATAAATAATAAAAATATTTTAAAAAAACCCTGAGATTATCAAAAAAAAGAAGAAGAAAGAAAAAAAGGTCACATCCCCAAAAGCCAAAGAAGTGTGGGGGAATCGTGCAAAATGCTGTTCACACTGAGTGTGCAGCAGAGTGTGCTTCCTGGGAGCCTTTAGAATTCAGCAGGGCTGTTGTCGCCCTGCAGAGCATTCGTTCCAGATTATGGCTGGACGCAGGATACTAAGCACAAGCACAGAATCCAGATGCTGTTGTGTTATCATCCCTGGAAGAAGGGCAGGAGGTAGGGAGAGCGTATAGTTCTTTCTTATTACTAATCGTGATTGATAATCGCAATAGGTGGTACTTTTCCATAATTTATCTAATTATACAGGTAAAGGACTCTACCACACATACATCAATATACAATGGTTTAACATGCCACAAGCTTGGGAAGAGAAAAATGAATACAAGAATATTAAAACCTGATTACTTTAGCCTTCTCAGTACTTCTTCATACCCGAGCATGATCAGCTCAGCTACATATACGGCAGCCCCGTATCTCTCCTGACCACAGGACTCTCAACAGGATGTCCACCCACATCCAAACCCTGCCGTGCTCACCCTGGGCAGATGAGTAGTGGATAGAACACTAGAATACTCATTCTTCAAAATCTCTTAGCCAAGCTCGGGGTGAAGATGAAGTCAGATGTTATTTAGATGAGATGCAGTTGAAAGGGAAAGGGGTGTGGGAATGTGGCGATGCCAAAGCCCACAGGTATTCCTGATGTAAGGGTATGAGGGAGGGTTTGTGGAGGTCAGAGGATGACTGGCAGGGGTTGGTTCTCTCCTTCCACCACGTAAGTCCTGAGGATCAGAACTTGGACCGTCAGACCTTACACAAACACATTTACCTCAGAGGTCCCTGACCTCTTTGCTTACAATTCTGTTTCCTCCTTAAAATTCTGAACTCCTTCAGTGGAAGGATTATGTTTTGTTTACTTTGTATTCACAGAGCTGAAATGGAATGGCATATCTGAGGGAAAATGTCAAGCAAATGTAAAAAGGAAAGGTTAAACGGGATAGGTCAGCCTAGGGCTCCAGTTGCTTAGAGGAAGTTAAGGGTGTTGCGTCTCTGTTGGAAGCTATCGGTCAGGATGTGAAGCATGGCACGAAGACCTCCATGTTTAGTCTCTTAAAGGGACATGAGCTTCCCTAAACTACTGGTTCAAATGGGGTGGTTTCACTTCAGGGGGGATTTTTTGACAACATCTGGAGATGATCTGCCTTGTCACAGCTGGGAAGCATGGGGCATTCTTGGCATCTAGTTGGTGGAAACCAGTGGTGGTACAAACATAGAACAAGGAACACATACAGCAGGTTCCCCAGGAAGCTCAGCCAGGGGGCAGTGGCATTTGAGTGGACCGTGACAGACACTAGCTAACACAAGAGGCGATACAAGTCGCAGCCGGGACTTGAATGAATGACCACAGTCAAGAGCTCCGTGCCATAGGAGGACAAATGTCTACAGACCAAAGAAAAGGGAACACTTAACAACGTTCACCACGAAGGGTATTAAATGCTAATAGTGTTGAAGCTGAGACACTTTGTTTTAATTCCATATTTCTGTGATTTTCTGACTAATAACTGGGCATTTCCTTCACATTTCTTTACAGTAGAGTCTATCGTTACCAAGTAAAGTTACCCAGAACAACAGAACCAGTCCTAGATTTCGGGTTCACACGGAGCTATAAAAATGCCCTGTAAAGGGTCTGTGTGGACTGTCCTGCCCCTTTGGTCATAAGTAAGTTGAGTTCTATTTGCCTGTGTCTATTTCTCTGGATAGAAACATCATCATTCTCTAGCACACCCAGAGTGTACCAGGAGCCATGAGTGAGGGGCGTGTAGCATGTGGGGCAGCATGTGCTTTGTTCTTCCCCCAGACTATCCTGGATGGCCAGCACCACAGCGTACCACAAAGCTGTGCCTGCAAAAGCTCCTGTTTGTAGCAGGCTGGTGTCCGACAAAGGCTCCGCACAGCTGTACACAGTGGGGCGATTCCCAGGATCAGGCCTGGCGTGTGTGGATTGTTGCAAATCTGGCAGATTTCTCTTCAGTCACATCTGCGTTCGTAGTTGTGACATCTCTCATTACAATTTGAAATGGTAATCTTGTTTTTAATGCTTTAAATTGCCTTCAATAGACTTGGTGATTGAACACAGTAAATATTTTTTTTCCTGCGAGACTAAAGATAGTAAGAGCTCTGTGAAGCATTCCTTTTCCCTCTCTTTGCAAACATTTGTCCTCCTGTGGCACGGGAATGACTGTGGCCATTCATGCATGTCCTGGCTGCGTTTTCTAATCACCTCCTGTGGTAGTGTTCTGTCAAGGTCCACTCAAATGCCACTGCCCCTAGGCTGAGCTACCCAGCCAACACTCTATGTTCCCTGATGATATTGTGAGTTAGAAATACTCTGAGGAAAGTTTCTGGATTTGGGATAGGAGGTTGTCTTCAGGACGCTGCCCTGTCACACGCCTGGACTTCTGCACCTCTGTCCCTATGACAAAAGCTCCTCTAGAAACACATTCCCAAGGCCTGATATTCCCTGATCATGCAAATTAGCGGGCCTGCTGTTTCCTGTTCATGCCAATTACTGTATCAAAGGTTGTGCTTCTCTTACGTTTTCTGTGAGTTCCCATCTCTAGAGTGCTGTGTTAGAAGAACTGATACAGCATGAGATTGATGGTTCTTACCATCCAGGTCTCAAGAATGAACTCCTGTACCATGTGCCTTAGAGTTGGGGGGAAATTACATTAAAATAGATATATGTATATGCACGTTTGTGTCTCTCTGCTTCTGTTCTAAACATAAATATGATGCTAAATATAGTAGTTTAAAGCAGCCATGAAAAATTCCAATTATTTTTCAAGTTCATAATAAGGACAAATGGATCAAGAAATGCTCAGCCCAGGATAGAGTTCACAGACATTCCAAAGACCAACTTTATACATTTTCAGGTCACTCCACATTTTCAGAATGCTGCTAGACACTATCTTGCCTACTAGTTTCAGAATAAAATAAAGATATCATATAGGAAGAAACTAATTTTTGATCCTGTGTTTACTCTGATTATTCCCTTAAGAATGCTTTTTTCTGGGGTAATCTCATATAGAAAATATAGAACAAATATCTACCTTCTTTCTATGTGTTTGGGGAAGATTTCCTCATAAGGAGCGATCTCCCTTGTGGGGCTGGGAGGCAGCAGCTGAGGGAGCTCAGAGCCTGCCTTGGAGTGTCCAGGTCAGCTCATCTCTTTTGACTTCTACCACTCCCTGGTGAATTCTGGGAGTTCAGCCTTCTGCCAGTTCTCCCATTTTCATACCAGGACCCTTAAGCTGTTAAAGATTTAGGCACCATGTGACTGAAAACACTGTCTCTCTCAGCGACTCCATCTAGAAGTGAACCGGGAGATCTTTTAAAGTCCCGGAGCCTGAAGCATCTGTTCATGGAGAGTTAGACAGTAACTAAGTGTTCTTCTTTATCTAAAGGGGCGTGTGCACACAAGTGTACATGCATGCTTGTGTGTGTGTGCACGTGCGTGTCTGTAGAGGTCACCGAAAGCTTCTGGAAGGGAGCAGGTGCTGGCTGGGCCCAGTGCCAAGAGGACCACAGAGGCCAGCAAAGGACGGCTAGAAGCTGCTGTTTCAGCGCCAGCCAGCAGGGGACTGCCCCCAAGCAGACTGCTCAGAGGGCAAAGGGGGTTCATGTCGCAGAGGCTGGGGGTTCTCAATCAGGCTATAAGAGCTGTGAATCAATCATTGTGTTGGCAGAAGGCCTGGTGGTGACAGAGGCTTAGGCTCAACACACAAAGCGAAGAGTCTGTGGCCCCGCTACAGAATGGATGTTTTCTAGCGATTCTTCCCTTGAGCTGACTCGCAGGATGAATAGATGGCACAGACTCCTAAGCCTTTTGTGGAAGACAGGCCTACTTTGATACATTCACCAGTAAAATTAATTCATTATTCAAATTGCTAAGAAAATGACATCCGCACAATCCGTTTTTATTTTCTGGTAAGTGCACAAAACACTCCATGCTATTTTTAAATTTTAGAACTCTGTATAGTCTTAAAATAAGACCACAGATTTAGCTACTGGCTGACTGAAAATGTGTTCTTCAGGAATAACTGTGATTAATGCAAATTAGGACAGGAGAGATTTCAGGAAAAGAGAGGGGACCGGAAATGTCCAGTCCCAGTGCTCAGCTTCACATAGTATTAATTCAGTTGTCAGCGTTACACAGTAGACTAAAAAAATTGAAGCCAAGTCTTCTCTTGCTCCAAATGTAAAAGGAATATGATTATATTTTAAAAAATATGATTCCCTACCCAACCCATCTAGCCAGAGCAAGGAAAGAAACAGGTTTGGGAACTAATAGCCATAAGAAGACTTTCCAAGTAGACTTCAGGGAGAGCTCAAGAAGGGAGGACGGACAGATGGCTGGGAATCTACCCACAGTGAGACTGATGGTGCTGAGCAGAGGAATGTTCCTGGACTACACAAAAGAGGCCCTTAGCTGACCCCAGGGAGTGCACATGAAAAGAGAAAACACTAAAATACAGTGTGTGAGGACCCTGCTTTCAAGGTACCAGCCAGAGGAGGGGTGACTTCTGGGTAAGATGCCAGACTTGATGCTGCCTCTGCCGAGCCCAGTGAAGATGAGTCCCGATTGGAGAGAATGAGATGATGAGAAATGAGTCCTCAACCAGGCCCTGGATTGCCTAGCACCTTGTTCTTGGACACCCAGCTTCCAGAACTGAGAGAAATATCTTTTTCTTTGAAATCTGTTTATTTGAGAGCTATTGTGTTTTGTTATAGCAGCCAGAGCCGGTCAGTGTGACAGCATCTTTGTTTGCCAAGCCCACTGAGGAGCGAGCTGCCCATTAAAGCTTGATCTCCTGTCCAAATCAAAAGTCTGGTTATCAGAAATCATAGTCACGAAGTTGCTTGAGCAGACATGACGGTCCAGCCGCTCCTCCAGAGAGGAGGATCGTGTCCTCGGCAGCTCTGCTCATCAACAGCTGAGTCCTGCTGTGGACTTTACAGTGGGATGTGTATGAAGGCCTTGTTCACGCACGTCATAATGGCCTCATTGTGACCTCCTATAGGAGACCTTGCTGGAGCCCTCCGTACCAGGAACAATCATAGTGTTTGTTGGTTTCTTCTTCTTATAGGCGTGATGCATCTTGCTTCCCCCATCTTTGCTTAACCCTTAGAAAGTGGGAGCTAAATTTGGTACACAGCTCTAATAAAGGAAAATGCTAATTTGACTCTTTGCTTCTGTGAACACACACACACACACACACACACACACTTTATTATAGTTCATCCGCTTTAACTTTGACACCAGCCTTCAAGGATGATGTATCCTTTTATGACTTGTATGTCAACTCTCTAAAAACTCTCTCTACTCGGAGAAAACAATAAAAATTTAAAAAGGGGGCGGAATTCGGGTAAAATGGGAATAGTAGTTCACAAAGTTCAATAAAAATCCCAGTAAACAGCCCATGACTATGGAGCCCATGTGTATCGCAGGCCGGGGCCAAAGGGCACATGCATCGCAAAGAACACTGCTCTGTGCTTTGGGCCGTTTATTTTGAGTTGAAGAAACTATTGCTAGAATCAGTGTTTCCTGTGTGTTCTCCACAGGACCTTAGTCTTAAATCTCAGACTTTGGGACAAATGGCTGAGGTGCCTGTTTAATGTATCAAAGAGAACCTGGTTGCCAGGTCCTCCCAGCATCCTTCAGTCCCTGGCAAACCCCTCCCTCCACCCTGAATTCTCAGGTCCAGAGGCTGGGCTGCCCTTCCCCCAAAGGCTCCTATAGAATCCAGACATTTTGGTTACTCGACCCTTTTGTATCTTTGGCCTGCTGGCTGCTGCACCGAGTTCCTCTCTCTTCTCTTCCCCTTTCTCTCTCCACACATGGCCCAAGAGTCGGGTCATATCTACTCTGGACTCCAAAGATGTCCCTGCGCCTGTCTCTGGCTACGCTTTCTCATGTATCTATAATAAATTCTCCTCCTCCGTGCCTAGGAGCAGCCATGTCCTTTCCTTTTCCTTTCTTTTCTTTTTATTTCCTCATCCACTTAGTTCTTTGCCAGGGTTCTGAGGTATAGTGTATTGGGGCATCAAGGACTATGTCTAGCTTTTTCAAACCCACACTGCGGAATTTGAAAAAGTCTTTCACTTGAGTGATTTGTGACTCTCCAGGAGGCCGGCTCTGTGGTGCACAGTTTCCAAAATTATTTGCCTGTTTGTTTTTTTCTGGAACATCTCCAAGAGCTAAGCTTCTTTGAGAAATTCTGGGATAGAATATCATCATTATGGATATTATTATTAGAAAGGATTTGCTCTTTTTTCTTAAAATACACAGGGCAATGTCTTTGATATTTACTGCTAGGATTCTTAATTCCTAATTTTAAAATTTAAAGTAACAACACATAGTAAAAATCCCAGAGCTTCAGGTCTCAGTAAGAGACTCTGTCTCAAAAAACAAGGTGGTGAACACCTAGGATGGCACTCTCAAGGTTGGCCTCTGGCCTGCTATGCACACTCACACATATGTTAGCACACTCGTGCATGTGCAAACACATTCAGGCTTTAGAGGCATGTATAGTATTTTGTAGATTTATTTCGTGAAGTCTGCTTGTCTTCTTTCATCTTCTTTCTTTTTTTTTTTTTTTGTGACAGAGATTCCTGTGCCCCATCCTGGCCTTGAACCTTGATATGTACCAAAAAATGGCCCCAATGTTCTGATCGTCTTTTCTACCTGAGTGCTGGGAGTGTTAGGTATATCACCATGGCTGCACTATCATCTAGGCAAGCACTCTGCTAGCCAAGCTCCCTCCCTTGCTCTAGCGAAGTCTTGTACATTTAGATTAATTTAATGTTTAAGATTTTCAGCTGTGTGGAATCACTGAAAGCATGCAGATCGGATGATATACTTAGACTTCAGTAAGGTACAGTAGTGATGTAATTAGAACTTAAGATCAGATGTGGTTTCAGTTTGTGACTGGCTCACTACATAGGTGTTATACTAGACATGCCCCCTTAGGAAAGTTACCAACTCTGGAAGCACTGGCTACTTGGTGTCACGTAGGTGTTATAGACTTGTGAGATTAAGTCCATTAATGTACACATCACACACTCACATCCATACACATTTATAGCATACCCTGTGATATCATATAGGAAGTGCCTAATAAGTTGTAACAATTTTAATTGTTGTATATTCATTAAACAGTTATTGATGAGCACCTGTTAAGTAAGGGTGTTGTGTTATACATGACTATTTAAATCTGGAATTAAAGTCCTGTCCAAGAGCATGTAGTCAAGCAGACAGGTAGTAGTATATAAATGTATAGATTAATATAAATATCTATTAAAGTAAATGTAAGTTTGTGAGCTGTGGATTCTCAGAGGACAGTCTTGTTGACTCAAACAAGACGGGAAGGTGGCACTCCTGAAGTTTTCTAGAAAATGGGACATTAAAGACAAACTTGAAAAGCTGAGCAGGCGTTTGTCACAGAAATGACAGGGCCCTGCCTGGAGGTTTCAAGCAGACTTAAGGCAGAGCAAATTGAGACAGATCACTAGGGGAGGGGAAAGAAACATGGCGGCAGAGGTCAGCAGTGGCTGAATCATAGAGTCTTCCATCCAAGAGACACATTCTCGAGTTAGAGTCAAGCAGTGGGAACAGTGTGTCGGGGGGGATAAGCAGAGAAGGGACCCTTTCAGAAGTGATGCAGGGCAGTCCTTACCAGGGGCTGCTGTGTCCACCATTGCCTGGACTCTTCCTTAGAAACACAAATTATCAGACCCTGCCCAGAACTACTGAATCCGTCTCTGAAAAGGCCTCCAGTGGCTTGCGTTTGGGCAAGTTCTCCTACTGGTTGTCTTACGTGGAAGCTGGAGAAGCACCTTTTTAGAGGATCACTCTGGCTCCACAGAGGTTATGTCAGGGAGAAGGGTGGGTGCAGAGGCATTCTGCAGGCAAGGTATGATGGAAAAGTCTATGCTCAATAAGTATCAGCAGAGAGGAAAGAGGAGGAGACAAACGGCATAATCCTAACCAAGTTTGCTGTATGGAGCCGTAGTCACTACCTAGATGTTAAGAAAAGAGAGGCTGTAGGTATGTATGTCTCCCATGTTCCCTGAATTACCCAAAGTGGATACTATTGTGCATCAATAGGAGGATGGTAGCAAAAATTATGTGCTTTATTTTCTCCAGAGAAAGAGACTAAGTTGTGATGATTTTTATTTTTGTTATTAGTATACTATAAGAGCCAGATGGTGCTACATTTATTACTGGATGTTGAACTTATGGTTCCCTCCATGCCCAACGCGTACGACTGACATCTTGCTTGTGTTACATATTTAGGCTTCATGAACATCCAAAGAGGAGCATCAGGAGTAAATGGACATAAGAGGACAAAGCCAAGATCTGGGTTAACATCAGATGCTCTGTGGGCCTGTATCTGGGGTGCTTATCTCTTAGGTCTCAGCTCATACCATTTCCTCTGCACCATCCCCACACCAGACGTCCTAACCCACTCGAAGGTCTCTGACCACACGTACCGCTACAACCCCAGGCCTTTCTCATGCCTTTGCCTCAGCTGCGGACATTCCTGCTCTCCTTTCTCTGCTTGGCTCTTCCCTTCTCCCAAAGTCCTCCTGATCTGTCAGGACACGACTACACAGCATCTCCTCAACACAAAAGATGAATTTCATAGAGTCACTTTATTTAGCATCCTGTCTGCTCCTTGGGGTTTAGGTGCCCATGGTCATGTCTGTGCGCTGTGTAGTCTTTCAGCATAAACCCTGGCACATGGTTGACAGTAACAGTCACTCGTAACTAATTGTCGAGTGTATTGTAGAGAATGGTCATAGGGAGAATTCAAAGGAAGACTAAGAAAACCTGGCATGGGAAACAGGCAGAGTGTACAGAGAGTGGAGACATGGAAAGACAGAGGAAACTTCTAGAAAGCAGTGGTCAGTGCTGTCAAAAGTTTTTAAATACTCATCTAAGACACATATTCAAATGCCTACAGAATTTTGTGCCTATACACAATGGTCAGTGGTACTTTTTGCCAAGATGGCTTCACCGGTGTCAAGTTTCAGACAAAAAGCTTACATGGATGGCTGGTAAAGGAGGCGGCACATGCAGAGAAAGGGAGAAGATGGCCTGAGTTGAGGGATGTTTGCTGGAGTGAGATGACTCGTTACATAGATGTCGCAGGATAGAGCCTGGCCTAGTCAGGATTCTGAAAGGAAGAAGAAGGTAAGTGGACAAGTTCCAGCTTGGAGGAAAGGGATCAAGGTGCATGCAGGAGCCGTCTGAAACTGGAGAGCTTGGTGGAGATGGGTTTGACGCAGACAGGTTCTTAGGGTCATGGCCAGAAATTTACAGAGTAGCGTATAGACACCTTCATTTCTCACTGAAGCAGGGTCAAGTTTAGTATGAAATCCTCTGTCTCTCTCTTTCTCTCTGTCTCTGTCTCTGTCTCTTTGTGTTTGTCTGTTAGTCGAAACAGATCTTTTTTTTTTTTTTTCTGGGAAATATTCTTGTAGCTAAGAGTAAAGGTACTAATTGGTCATTTTAAGACTAGGAAGAGGGACTTTACCAAAGACACGGTATGTTTTCTCAGAAGGAAACCTCAGCAGTGTTCATAATGAACTGCAAGGGTAATTGATTTTTCTTTTTTAAAAGATTTAAAATTTATATTTATTTTATGTGTATGAGTGTTTGTCTCCATGTTCATATGTACATCACATGTGTGTCCATGGAGGACAGAAGAGGCATCAGATCTCCTGGAACTAGAGTTATAGACAGTTGTGAGACACTGTGTGGGTGCTGAGAGTTGAACCTGGGTTCTCTGCAAGAGCAGCAAGTGCTCTTAACAGCTAAGCAATCTCTTCAAGTCCTTGATTTTCTCTTTTTTTTTTTTAATATTTTTTTTTTTTTTTTTTTTTTGGTTTTTCGAGACAGGGTTTCTCTGTGGTTTTGGAGCCTATCCTGGAACTAGCTCTTGTAGACCAGGCTGGTCTCGAACTCACAGAGATCCGCCTGCCTCTGCCTCCCAAGTGCTGGGATTAAAGGCGTGCGCCACCACCGCCCGGCCAAGTCCTTGATTTTCATGAGAACTTTTTATTCCATGGAATGTCAAGGGTTATTTCTAAGTAGGGTATCGTGCCTCTTGGACTATCATGGAGGACAAATTCTTCTGAAAATGCTCACCTTTCATAAGTCAAGCACGTTAATTCAACCTCTGTATTTCCATACTATATAAATGACCCAAGAACTCAGTAACAATGCAGTCTGTGGGAGCCACCCACATTGTAGATGGGAGAAGACCTGAATGATTTTATTTCTTTGGTTGAGTTTGTCTTCTCTCTTAACAATGAGCATGGACAAACCTTCCTATGTTATCTCTGGTTAACTGTTAATCAGTGTAAGAGCCAAGGTGTGTACCTTAAGAGCCATGGCTTTATGTCTTAAGTGGCACTATAATGTAGTGGTAAATGTTAGTACTTACTGAGTTTTAGCTTAATGTCATTTATAGGTTACAAGCTTCTTTAGAATAATATCATTAAATCTTCATAATAATTCCAAGAGGTAGAAAATAGTTGTCTTATTATGTAAAAGAAACCAACATCTAAGAAGAGGCACCTTGAAGGTGGCATGGAATACCCCAGAGTCTCCTTTCTCATAGCACATCCTAGCGTGAAATTAGCTTCCACTTTGGCTCATCCGAAGCTTTCCTGTTTGGCGCAAGGATTATAAAATAATAAAATGTGATTTGTAAAATATCATCAAACATTGGTATCTACAGGGAATACATCCTTCCTGACATCACAAGTGAAATGTTTATACAGCTGACTGGCTTCCTGCCAAGCCATATCTTCACTGAAAGGCATACGCCTTTATCTTTCTCACACGATGGACATTGCTTTTCTTAACAAAGAAACAAAGCCGTTGCTCTGTCAAAAAGTTAGTAATAGTGATCATCAACTTGGCAAAGCCACTTTCGCTGGACGCTGAGTTTAAGCCCCTCAGTTTGAATCACATGCTGTGTGGTACAAGGTGTTGCCAGGTGTTGCATACATTGCCACACATTGTATTCGTGGCAACAGTCGTGGGTTTCTACCATTTCCTGAGTGTCTAAGAAGTGCTAGTATTGTTTCTTAAATTCATCTCCATCAGACATTTCAACCAACCTGGGAGGAAGTGCTGGACCCTCAGCTGCTGAGAAGCATGTGTCATTCACTCAAGGGGAGGTCCCAGACAGGAAGAGCATGGTTCAAGGTTACTTATGTTCACGTGCAAGCAGACTCCAGACAGCCATGTGCTCTTCCTTGGGTTGAATGTGCTGCTTTCAGGGGTGGGGATTTTCCTTAAGGACAATTGATGCAGCTGGCCTCACCACTGAGTAGAGAAAATGAAAAGGAACATTTGACCACTGGGTTGTTTTTTCCCCCAAGTCTTATTATAGGTCCTGGAAAAATACGTGTGGCGGTTTAAAACAGCCAGGTGTTTGGTGAGGCCAGTGATGGAGGGCAGCTGGTCACGACATAGATGGGGAAGGCATCTTGCACAAAGAGGATAGTAAGCCCGAGAGAGGTCCCAGGACAGCTCCCAGTGTAGGAGAGGCTGTTGACAAGGCACTGATTTTGTCGGTGAATTAACTAAAATCCATTTTCGAAGGTGCTGGGTCTCAGAAAAATCTGTTTTTAATAATCAGAGCTGGACAGCCAGTTCAGAATCGAGTGGTTCTCCTGAGGCTGGTGGGCCAGCGTTGACCACGCAGGGCCCCTTCCTGGGTGGGCTGCGTGGTTTGAGAATACTGAGCACCTCAAGTGAATGGAACCCAAAGGTCAGGTCCGGTTTACAAGGCAAGTCTCGCCAAAGGATGGGGACCCGAGAATGTGGACAAATGCAATGTTTTTATGGACTAATGGCAAAAATAATCCAAGATGCTGTGTTTTGGATTCTGAACTTTCCATTTAACAAAATTATGCAAGAATCGCTGTAGGTTTTATGCTAAAAGGCATAAATTCAGTTACTTTCTGTCTTTATTTCCACTCTTGCTCCTCGTGACTTCACATTCCCGAAAAGACAAAATCATACCACCATCAGACTAGACTCACAGCACATAGGCCCTGGGGTGCCATCCTTATAGCCCCTCAGGAGCCGAGAGACAACGTTATCACCATTCTACAGACTAGGAGCCTGAGTCATAGGCAGGCAACTGATCTAAACAAAACTAAGAAGTTTCTGACACCTGATAAGCACAAAAATTGGTTCCACCTTGTCCAACTCGTGCTGCTGGCTGTGGCAGCTCATGGCTGGAGATGGAGGTGAACTTGGGACAGACAGGAGAAGTGGGTGAAAGGCTAACAGGGACTCTAAAGGTAAAAGGCTCTTTTAAGGAAGAAAAGCAGAATAGTCTCAAAAGAAAAAATAAATTGTTATGAAATGTGCTTAAAGTCTCTGAAATCGGGCCAGTATTTAATTGCTGCTGGGACATCAGAGCTGAGGATGCACCCAGTGCCTCTTGAGTTAAATTCTTGTCCCGTATCCTCGAGTCCTCAGCTAGGTGATCTTAGCCAACCCTGAGAAAACCACAGAGCAGTAAAGAATCAGAGAGAGGAGATGAGGGTGGGGACAGCCAGGGACATGCAGGAGGCCCAGGCCACAGAATGGTGCTGTGGCCTGTGTGGTGTGGCCATCTGTCATGGCCCATAAACCCTCAGGGTTTTGGCTCCCAAACCTGAAAAGTTTCACATCTTTCGTGGGGTCCTTGGGGAGACATTAAGCATGCTCCCTCCCCTGGCACAGCAGCGTATTTTACACATATGTTCAAATCGGTCCCCTGTCTCCTGGGGAGCGACTTTTCCTTTATTCATGTCCTAGGCACAGTGAGCCAACCACGGAGCCAAGGTCATCCCTTGCCCATCTCTTCCCTGTCCCCACACTTGCTCACGCTCTCCCTGCCCCATCTTTGCTCCCGAAGCAAAGGCCCTTCCCTGAGTTCATGCTCCAGGTAAGAGCTTTTTCTGTTTCTTTTCCTGCTGCCAGTCATGGCAGGAGAACCCAGGGAAAACATAAGACAGTCTGCCAAGAAGCTAGAATAAGAAGCAGGCTGGTTTGAATGGAGAAGGGAAGCAGATATGGTCTTTTCTTCTGAACTGCAGCAGAGGGCATGGCTGGGGCAGTAGGTAGCTGAGCAAGAAAAGAAGTAGGGGCATGAAGTGACTGAGGCTACTTAAGTAGCCAGGTGGGGCTGAAGGCTGAACAATAAAGTGCAGTCCCTTCAAGTCAGGACCCTGAATTCTCAGATGCAGCTCTAGATTAGATTCTGCCTTCCCAGCTTGCATTAATCACCTGGTGCCACTCGCTATTAGAGTCCTTCACACGGGAAGTGGGGAAGGGGGTGTGCTCTCCTGCTCACTTCTCTGCTCCAGTGTGACCTTGGGACTGCCCTGTTCCTGTCCATTTGCCTACCTGAAGAGGGAAACCCTCCTTCCTGGCTCTCTCTGTCTGGGAGGTCACCGTCTCTGTATGAGACAGTGCAGACAGTTGCGGGCGGTGAAAACGCTTTAGAGGAGAAATGGCAGACATCGGTCTCCTAGCAGGAAATCACAGCAACCTGAGGCAGGCGGGGTGGAAGGATGGGTGTAGGCGTGTATGTATGTACTGTGGACCCCAGCACTATCATTGCAGCAGCGTCTGTTTGGTTAATCTATCAGGTAAAGCTTCAAGACTGATCACCGGCCTCCAGCTGGGCTTGTGTTCTCCATGTATCCTAAGATGTGATGACAGCTGTGTGGTTTGGCGCGACCATGATGCTCAATGTAGCTGCCCACCATCCTTCTCAAGAGAGCTCTCAACCTTCCAGATGTGTGTTATTCTCATGCGTAATGAGTGACAGGCCAGGGAGTCAGGTTCAGTTGGTCTGAGTAGAGTCTGCTCACCAATGGTTCTAATTCATAGACAAGGATACAAATCAAAGGCTTAGAGATCTTTGCTAAGGTAAAACTTAGGATATTCCTTAGGCTATTGGGCCAGATAAAAGGGCATGCTCTCATGACATCACTTCAAGGAGAAGGCACCAAAAATAAATGCAGGTCATTCTGGTAGAGGAAACATGATTTAGAGGAAGCCACAGAAACCATTTGATCTTGTTCCATTTTGTTCCTGTCATTAATCTGTTTGCATGAGGGAATATTATGGTCTTTGTCTCTCAAACTCAGACACTCATGGGTGCTCAGAAAGCTGAAGGCAGAAAGTGCAGCTTTATTACTAGCAGTGTGTCCACCGCTATCCCTGGAGATTGGACAACAGAATAATCTCAAGAGACAAAACCCACCCCTTGCAGTGCACATCAAGATAGACAGCTTCATTCTATCACCCCCTGATCTCCGGATGAGTAGCCAGAGAATTGTGACATGGGAGAAAAGAATGTCTGTCAGAGTCACATGTGATCTTTCTGCATATTGGGACAAGTAAGCCACTGTCACAAGTTGACCTGGTTTTGGCTCAGGATTCCCCTGCCTGGACATATATGAAGTGGCATCAGTGGCGACGCAGAGGCTTTGCCAGGCTTGACTGTGCCCCGTGTAATCTGCTAAGTCAGGACTTTACACCTATTGTCTCATCTGATCCTCACCCTAGCTCTGGAAAGTAAACGCTCTTTTCCTTCCGCTGCAGGCAAAGACGTTGAGGCTTTGGTTGTGCAGACATACTTAGCCATCTTGCTGTTGGCAAGGGGCAGAGCAAGGATTTACAGTTAGATACGTGACTTCAAAGTCTCTGCTCTTGACCCTCAGTTCCTGTTTTTGCTGCGGAGACTTCCTGAAGACAACCATTCACTTTTCTGCTCCTTGGTTCATTCCTGCTCAGAATCAGAACCTAGTCACGTTTTGTCAGTTAAAAATGTGTCTTTCTCTAAGGGTTTGCCGGTGTATAGGCGAAGGTCAAACAGTAGCCGAAAGCTGAAATATTTCTTTATGCAGTGTAAATAATCCCAGAAGGAAGTGTCAACAGCAAAGATCAAACTCATAGAGTGCTGCATGTCCTCCTGTGTGGGCTCCATCCTCTGGCACGGCTGTATTCTCTGCCTTGAAGACTTGCTTTCATACTCCTTTTTTTTTTTTTTTTTTTTTTTTTTTTGGTTTTTCAAGACAGGGTTTCTCTGTGGCTTTGGAGCCTGTCCTGGAACTAGCTCTGGTAGACCAGGCTGGCCTCGAACTCCCAGAGATCCGCCTGCCTCTGCCTCCCGAGTGCTGGGATTAAAGGTGTGCACCACCGCTGCCCGCTCCATTTTTTTTTGTACTCCATTTCTGTTTCAGCCAATAATTGTTTCAACATTTGTCATTTTGCAAGAGATATTTGAAAACATTCCCAATGTTACCATTTATGAGTTATGTGTAACAGGCCTGGACATCTATGCCTGTCATCACGTGGCTAAATTGGACGGAGACATGGTGTGAGCTTCCTTGATCTTGACTGTCTTCCTACCGAGCAAGGCAAAGTTGCCAGGACAAGAGGACAGCAAACGTTTTCCTAATCTGTATTTGAACATGTGTCGGTAGCCATTCCCACGGTCTATCTTCCATTATCCATTATCTGACACACTCATTGTGCCTCTCTGGTTTCACAGACCTGCAAGTGCATGCTGGGTGCCTGGTGTGGACTTCATAGCTTCCTATGCTTGCTCCATTGTTCACAGGGCCAGATGTGGAGGCTTTTTCCCTGGCAGAGAAGTATATCTGCACATTACAGAATGGGCAGTGCTCCTTTCTTTGGGCTCCAACCTGAACTTGCAAATGTTGTCCCTGTAGATTTACAGAGTCTCTGACATCTCTGAAAACATGTCACAACTTCTGCATCTTCTGAGGTCAAAAATCCCAGTATAGATAAATGTCCTTGAAGCTTTCATTTCCTTTCAAAGGTGCTCCTCTGCTGAGGCCAAGAGGGCATTTTACTCCCGCAAAGTAAAACACACAGCACCGTGTCTTTCCGTGCCTGCAGCTCCTCTGCTTTTGGACTCTTGGACAAAAGGGCGTTGAGAGGTCCTGGGAGGAGGAAGGGAGATGTTGCTCTTGGCAGAATAGCAGGTGCAGTCACTTGCACTAGGGCAAGATACACATGGCAGGATGTTGGCCACATCCTTTGATGAAGGGACTGGGTTTTCCTTCCTTGTCATTATGCACTATAATTTATATCATATCTTTATTTAATTATAAGTTATAACTAAAATGAAGTTTGGAATAGATGCAGAAATATTTACAAACCTGAGAGTGAGCAGAGAGCTTGCAGTGGTCCTCATGCCTATCTCTTCTACATGTGCAACTCAGCAGGATCACATTCCCCTGCCATTTCCCGTGCCTGCTTTAGCCACTGAAGTGCTCGTGGAGGGGAAGGATGCTTTCCTGGGCAGACACAGCAAGGCAAAGGCAGCCACTGCTTTGTTGCTCTTTCTTTTTGCTAGAATGGCATGCGGCTTCTCCCTCAGCCAGGTCCCGAAGGACTTCTCCTTAATGGTACACATGCACTTCTAGAAACATCAAAAAATGTATTCCTATTAGAAGTTACCAAATGTGGACATTATTGGGATTATTAGTGTATCCTTATTTATCAAAAAGCATTCTGTTTCATGTTCCTTTATGATGACATGAAGAAATGTAAAAAGGAAATTGTTCCAGAGCAAAAGAATTGTTCTTTGACTTTTTGTTTTAACCTTGTGATTGTCTGGGACTAGTAAATGCAGGAAAGGATTGAAATGATGCTGAAATTCCCAAGCTGATGGTTCTGCTTTCATTTTTCATTTTTATTGGGGTAGATGTACACAGTATGAACCTTGTATTTTCCGCCTTTCTGGGGTTGACCAGTTGACCACTTCAGTTCCTCCATAAAAGGGGAGTTGCATTGTCCCTGTTCATCCTCTGATGTAATTATTTAAGTCTACAGACTGGGTGAATAACAACTATAGCAGAATTATTTAGGTTCATGGTTGAATCCTCCAAGCTCATGGGTTTGCTGACACATGCCCTGATGTAGTACAGAGTATCTCATGCTAGGAGATAGAGGGCCTTCCTGCAAAAGAACTGGTTAATCTCACTACTCCAGACAAAACAAAGTAACCCAAAGCCATTAGCTACTGAATGAAGTTATGTATCCATCAAGACAGAGACCCAAAAATCTCTGTGGGTCCCGTATCTTCATATTGCAAAATAGAGTTTAAAGTTCAACATGGGTTTCAGAGGGGAAGCCTACAAATCAGATCACGTGCTGTGGGTGCTGTTTGTGTCCAGTTTAAAGAATTCCCCTCCTCTCTTTTCTTCTCTTCTTCCTTCTTATGTCTCCTGCTACTTCTCCTGTAAAATTATTAGATTCTGGGTTTTGCTGGCAATCCTATGTATATATTTCCAAATCAGTGTTTGTTTCAGAAGCGAGAGGGATAACAAAAGTTTGCCCTGGGGACTGCTTCTGGCTGGGGTCAGCGCAGCCCACATGGGGTCAGTGTGTCCCACATGCTTCCCAGGCCAGAGGTCAGCAACCCTCCCACTTGGAATGCCAGAACTCCCAGCCTCTTCTTTTTCTTGGATCAGTGGTTGCAGATGCTTTCAAACCCAGAGTGGCCAGGTCAGCCCCCTGCTGCTAATGCAGTAAGGTGGGAGTGGAGGAGCTGATCTATGAGTGGAAGGGGAGAGATGGTTTTGATCATTCTAACAGTGCAGTTGGCAAAGGTTGGGCTAGTGGCAGCAGGTGGTTGTGGGCTAAAAGCATGGTGATAGTCCAAAGCCATGGAAAACCATCCTTTGGATGAATAAAGATGGAGGGAGATTTATCCCTCTTTTCACAAAGTTACATGTCAGAGGTTGTCCAGAAATGTTCAGCTTTTTCTACAGATTGCTTTCTCCCCCTGCCCCACAGAAACTTCTTTGTTAGAAGGATATATGTAGTTACAGGAAGACGCGAGAGAGGCAAGGGATGAAGGAAGGAGATAAGGCGGCGTCAATTAGAGGATGTGAATCTAAGTGCCTTGATGTGGTCCCTGATCTCTGTGGGGGTTGGGAGCCTGAAGAGGGGATAGTGAGCCTTTAAAGTCAGTGCAGGCATGCCTCTGGAGCTGCAGCATGCTTGAGGGCTAAAGAGATGGGGGGGGCTAGGATAGTGGTGGCATCCCTGTCTTGTGACCATGCTGGAGTTTTTGTTTGGAAGAGGCTGCTCTTTAGAAAGAGCAACAGGAGGTGTCATAACAAAGGACTGAACTGGCATGACAAACCTGGACCGTGTGCATACTTCCCCATCAGGTATCATGTATGTTCCAGATAGAGGGCTGTGACGTATATTCCATGTAGGTAGGGGGAGGGGCATCCTGGGCAAAGCCCTATGGATGGAAGAATCTTAGAATGAGTGCGGATGAAAGCCACTCATGGCTGGAGTGGGGAAAGAGGGTGATAGACAGGTTCCTGTGGGGAGCAGCAGGAGCAGGCCATGGAGAGAGTATTGTGACAGTGGGGGCCAATGTCTTGTCATTTTCCGTGGAGGTTGTACACATCCTCCTTTGACCTTCTCGGCATAACACTTTAATAAAGAGTTTGGATTCTGGACTTCAACTACAAGGTAGCCCAGTTCTCCCACTTACAAGCTACTCTGATTGTTCGAATTAAAAAATATCTTCCCTAGGATCACAAATTATAGGCTCAATGTCCTTTATTTATGGCTAGAAACCAAATATGAGTGAGTACATCCCATGTTCCTCTTTTTGGGTCTGGCTTACCTCACTCAGGATAGTGTTTTCTATTTCCGTCCATTTGCATGCAAAATTCAAGAACCCAAAGAAAAACATATAGGCATCCTCCTGAATATTAAACTTCATCAGGCGATGAAAGGAGACAGAGACAGAGACCCACATTGGAGCACCGGACTGAAATCTCAAGGTCCAAATCAGGAGCAGAAGGAGAGAGAGCACGAGCAAGAAACTCAGGACTGCGAGGGGTGCACCCACACACTGAGACAATGGGGATGTTCTATCGAGAACTCACCAAGGCCAGCTGGCCCGGGTCTGAAAAACCATGGGATAAAACCGGACTCGCTAAACATAGCGGACAATGAGGACTGCTGAGAACTCAAGAACAATGGCAATGGGTTTTGATCCTACTGCACGTACTGGCTTTGTGGGAGCCTAGGCAGTTTGGATGCTCACCTTACTAGTCCGGAATGGAGGTGGGTGGTCCTTGGACTTCCCACAGGGCAGGGAACCCTGATTGCTCTTCAGGTTGACAATGGAGGGGGACTTGATTGGGGGAGGGGGAGGGAAATGGGAGGTGGTGGCGGGGAGGAGGCAGAAATCTTTAAAAAAAAAAAATCACAGATCCCTAGATGATTCTCAATCCAATCAAGGTGACGATTAAACTTTCCAGACATTAAAAAAAATAAAATAAAATAAAATAAAAATAAAAAATATCTTCCATAGACTCGTATTTGAACACTTGGTCCCCAGGATGATGGTGCTGTTCTGTAGGTATGATGGGACACCATAACCAAGGCAACTGAGCAAAGAAAGAATCTCTTTGGTTTATGATTTCCGATAGTTAGAGTCCAATGGCAGAGTCAACGTGGCAGGCCTCAGATGGAAGGCATGGCAGCAGGAGGAGGAAGTTGAGTACTCACATCTTGAGTTGCAAGCACAAAGCACAGGTAACAAGCTAGAAGCGTGAGGCTTTTTATAATCGCAGAGCCTGCCCCCTGTTCTGTACTTCCTCTGACAAGGCTCCACTGCCTAAATCTCCCCAAACAGTGCCATTGACTAGGGACCAAGTGTTCAAATGCCACAGATTATGGGGGATTAGCTCTCAATGAAACCACTCTGGGGAGATTATGGGAACTTTAGGAGGTGGAGCCTTGCTGGAGGAGAAGTACACAGGTAGGGAAGAGCTTCGAGTTTTCAGGTTTCTCCCTGCTTTGTATTTCTATTGAAGTTGTGATCTTTCAGCTTCCTGTCACCATGCCTGCCACTCTCCACCCTTGCCTTCCTGCCATCATGGACTCTTGCCATGTGGGATTTCCCCTTTGTACAAATGCTGTGAATACGATTGGTTAGTTGATAAAGAAAACTGGCTTGGCCTGATAGGGCAAAAGAATAGAGGTAGGCAGGGAAAACTAAACTGAATGCTGGGAGAAGGAAGGGTGGAGTCAGAGAGAAGCCATGTAGCCCTGCCAGAGCCAGATTGAACTTTACCTGGTAAGCCACAGCCATGTGGTGATACACAGATGACTAGAAATGGGTTAAATTAAGATATAAGTGTTAGCCAATAAGAAACTAGAGCTAATGGGCTAAGCAGTGATTTAAATAATATAGTTTCTGTGTAATTATTTCGGGGCTGAGTAGCTGGGAACCAACAAGTGGCACTTCCTGCTAAACTCTTCCCTCTTGCCATGGTGGACTCTGCCCTGCTGCCATGATGGATTCTTCCCTCCCCCCATGGTGGACTCTTACCCACCTACAACTATGAGCCAAAATAAACACTTGTCTAAAAGTTGCTTTGGTCATAGTATTTTATCACAGCACAGAAAAAGTAACCAACACAGAAGCATAAGCAAGTTACTAAGTCTCTTGGGGCTTCCATTGCTTTTTGTGTAAAATGGAAATCTACCGGCACCTACTTCATGCTTGTCAGAAAATTGATATGCTGATAGCTATGACGTTCTGGGCACAATGATAATTGATAATAAGCACCATATAAATATAATTTATTATTATTATGATTACTGTTATTGTCATCCTGTATGGGCAGCATCACTGTTTCTTAGATGTTTCCAAATCTGTTTATGAATTTAAAAACTCAGGTCTATTACATTCAGGCTAAATAAATGTTTGCATTGTGAGCAGATTAAAACCTAAGGAGGACAAGGAACCTCTGGTGTCCTTTTAAAAGATAGAACACACTCTTCACATAAATTATCTTAGGAAGTCCCCTTTCAAAGCCAAGAGACTAAAATGCTTTCTATTTTGCCCAATGGTGTTCAAGATTTTTGGAAGAGGGGGTTTTGTCAATGTGGTTCAGGTGATACTTGGGTCTGACAAGGAGCAGAACTAAGCCCAGGTCCTTTTATCACTGTGTCATGGATGCCACTGGGCACTGGTGGGGAGTCAAAGTCAGGAGCAACTTTAAACATTAGCCAGGCATTTGTTCTGATTTAATTGGCTGCTGGTTTCTGCATAAAGTGATCACATTGGGGGAAAAAAAGAGCTGCCAGCTTAAAAAATTAACAGATAAGCAGTTAATTTAACTGAGACAGTTCTGTGAAAACCGTAAATACCATCTGCAGTTTCCTGTTTGGATGATGGCAACACGTTTTTGCTGAAGTATTTTTTTTAACTCTTTCCAAAAAAAAAAAAAAAAAATTAAAGTAATAAGCATCTTCGCTTTGCAGCAGTAGGTCGGTAACACTGTGAGTCACCCTGCCCTCCCTGTGGGCTGCACTCTCTTATTAAACAAACCTTTATTGAAAGCTAAGTGTGCACGAGGCCCTGTGATGGATGCTTTTATGTGGAGCCTCATTTAAGCCTCATGGTAATTATGTGGAGTCTTGGGCACGTCTTGAGCTGCTGGCCTTTGGATCCCATCTCACCCCAGCTCTCTTCTGTTCTGTGTTGCAGGAGGGGGTGGCACTGGCATTCAAAGGCCCTGGGGAGATACAGGAAGCCAGTTAGAAGGAAACCATGTTGTTCAATCCCCCTGCCCCCAGCCCCTGCTACCTTGGGCTGCATCTTCTCTTTGGCTCCACCTCCCATGAGCCTGGCAAGCTTGGCTTTAGTTTCCACTGGTAGTTCCGCCTCAGATTCTGATAACATTTCTTCATCCCCTGTTTTCTTCCATCAAGGATAGTGATGCTTCCTGCTATAATTCGGTTCCGCGGAGGTCCATTATCTTGTCAGGCCGATAGTCAACACACCTGAATAACCGCTTCTCTGTTTGTATCTGCTCTATCAAAAATATCTGAAGGGGCAGGAGGCATGAATTTAGCAGTTAAGGATGCTCACTGCTCACTGAGAATGGACCTGGGCTCCATTCTCAGCCTCCACAGGGTGGCCCCAAACCGACTGTACCTCTAGGTCCAGGGCTTTGGATACCCTCTTCCACTCTCTGCAGGCAATGCATGGGTCACACAAACTCACACAGGCTCACACACATACACATCCATGAGAAATAAGCAAACCTTTAAATGTATGTGAAGTGATGTTTGTGTTCTTGTCTAGACCCCAATTGTTATACTACCATGTAATTGCATCTGACTTTTTGACAGATGAAGAAAGTATGAATTATGCAGACTAAATATTATACCACGGAGCCAAATATCCCAAGCCTACCAATATTCTAGTCATATTTTTCTACTACTGTATTTTGGTGGCTACATAGTTCTCTAGTAAGGGGACAAGTCTTTGTCATGGGTGAGATCCCATTTGGGTCATTGATGTCATGATGGGTTTGTCCAGTTAACTCAGCTACATTGTGATCTCTTCCTGCAGGGTGAGTCTGAGCATCAATGTGTGCAATCTCGAGAGAAGAAACTATGAGCCCTTGGGCACTGCGTCATAAAGATAGCTTTTAGATCACTGCTGTCTCTTTCCACTTATTTAAGACTTGTCCACAGCTTCATCCTGCATAAAGAAAAGGGGTTCATTGAACTCCCAGCATAAAGGCTGAGAGATGGCGTAGCCCCAGCTATTTGGTCTCTAGCAATGGCTTCATCACAGATGGCAGATTGGCAGAAACGTGTGCAGGAGGGAAGCACCATATGATAACAGAAGCAAGAGAACAAGAAAGGGGGCACCTTGCTCTTCTCCACAGCCCACTCTAAAGGGAACGACTCGGGGTCCCGTGAGACCAGCTTTATCCCTCAAAGGTCATGTCCCCCCATGACTTAGTCACCCCCACTAGGTACCGCTTCTGAATGTTCCTCCACTCCCCAGGATGGCCACGGGGAGGACCAAACCTCTAACTTGTGAATCCTTGGGAGGCCAAATCATTAAAGCTCAGTCCTGTGGGAGCTCTCCCACAAATCTGCAGGGCTGCCCTGAACTGACCACTCACCCAGGACACATGATGAATCTTTATTTACCTAAACTTGAGTAGAAAATAGAGACCTTTGCTTTTCACCATGAGTTTATTCAGAATCAGACTGGTGACACTCCTACGTTGTAGTCAAGTCCCATACATGATCCAATACAATACTTTGGGCATTATCTTAATTTTAAGCTTAATTTAAAATTCCTTGCATAGGCCGGGCGATGGTAGCACACGCCTTTAATCCCAGCACTTGGGAGGCAGAGGCAGGCGGATCTCTGTGAGTTCGAGACCAGCCTGGTCTACAGAGCTAGTTCCAGGACAGGCTCCAAAGCCACAGAGAAACCCTGTCTCGGAAAAAAAAAAATCCTTGCATAGAAATAAATCATAAAGTGTTTTTTAAATACTGATGGAATTGTAAATGGCTTTAATTTACTTGTATAAGTTCCTCTTGTGATGATGGTGGGAGTCTAAAAAAAATTAAACCAGCAAGTCTCTGGTTTCTGAATTCTCTTCTTCAACTGAATAATAACAGAGAAAGAACCAAGTAATAGAAAATATCAGAGTCTGTATTAAAGTGTGTGTGTGTGTATGTAAATACACATTCGTGTGCATGCACAAGCACACATGCATGCACATGCTCATGTGTGCTAAGAAAAGTGTTAGCCAGCAGAGTAGTGAGTTAACCATGAATTTGAGAAAGTAATTAAAATTATGTTGGTTAACCTTCAAGATGTGATTATAGTACTGTTAAATATTGCTTATAGATACTATATGGTGTTGATGTTTGGAAAACGTCAGTGCTAAGTACGGCACTTTGCCTTCAAGCTGAGAGCACCAGGGAAGCAAGGGAGGACTTTATCTAAAGTCCTCTCACGTTTCCCCAGATGTGATCAGCTACCAAGAAACACGATTGCTGGCAGTCTTCCTGAAATGTCATGAGCCAAGGCAGGTAAAATGAGAGCCTGCAGAGCAGATTCCGCAGCTAGAGCTCGGAGGAACTCTCTCCCCGGTCTCCGCTCTCCCCTAAAACCCATTTACTCCCATCTAAGCTTGCCTGCCTTCTCCGTGCTGCCCTCCCTTGCGAAGAGGGCATCGAAGCCTCAATTATCCGGCATGTCTTCGCATTTCACATTTTGCCTGGCTCCCATGTGCGCGACTGTGTCAACAAAGGTGTATGCTCCTAGAAATATGTCTATTTTTTGTTTATTCAGCAGGCTGAATTGATGACCTACAGAGAGAAAGTCCCAATGTCCCTATGATAACACTATATCACAGGAAAGTAATGAAGCGTTGAGCTGAGTGATGTTGGGATAGGGGTTGCTGGAAGCCTGAGGTGGCGTGGAGGTGGGATTCGCAAGATTTGATTCTGATTGGTGTAGCAGGTGAGGGAAGGGAGAGAAATTAAGGATGATTCTGAGGTTTGCAGCCCTTTAGACTTGGTTTTCCTCTTATTGTATTCCATCCAAACAACTTCCTGCCTGTTGTGAGATTTAAAATCCTAGGGGAAACTACCTGATGTGCCATCTTGAAGAGCCCAGGGCTCATTCCCACCCGAGACCAAAAGCAGTAACAGAATCTCAGCCATTCGTGTTACTGGCCATATCCTGAACCCAGGGCCTGTGGGGTGTGTTAAGGACCTGGTATTACTCATGACACTAAGGGACTCCACACAGACAGAGATTTCGCAGACACTTTTTGCATCTCTAGTGCATCCTCACTTTGTAAAGATGCAGAGTCAGAGTTCAGATGAGGTAACTGTCTATCTCGGTTCACCTTGGGTCACAGGTAAACCATTCAGGGTGACTTTGATATCTAGCATTTCCTTTCAGTCCCTAAGAGCACTTTCTCCCCTTTGTGTCCTTGGCCTCTTGAGTCTTTCACCTGCAAGAGCTGTTGCACCTGCTTTCCATGCCAAACTCCTCATCTTTGAAAGTTCATGATCCCAGCCTTGTGCTGCTTGATCCCCTTTTGAAGTATTGGGTTATCTGCTCCTCCTTCCCCTGTGTCTTTCTGGACAGAAACTCACTGTATGGCCTGGCCTAGTCTTGAAATCATGGTCCTTCTGCCTCAGCCTCTAGACTTCTGGCTCCATAAGCACAGGCCACCATGCCCAACTTCTGTGTTCTTTTTATTTCTTTATAGATCACAGCTGATTACCCTATAGTTTACCCACCTGAGTTAGTCTTGTCTCAAAGCCTTTGAGAGAAGAACTACCTCCTGTTCTTGGTTATCCTCCACAGCACCCCTAACGAGGAAAATACTTGTGTGTAATTGATTTCACGTGAAAGCTGTGCCTTTGCCTTCCCTTACTATCTTCTGGGCTTGGGTTACTTGATCCATATGTATTCAGTGACTGGATTGTCATCAAGTCTGTGAGCATGCGATGCAGAGCTCAGAGAGAGCCCCCCCCCCATAGCAGTGGTAGGGGACGGGCTGGCAGAGGTTGGTTTTTGCGCTGGATGAGTGCATTTGTTAAAAGTGACCACAAAGTAGAGAAGCCCATCCCTCCATCTTTATTTTCTGATATGTCTTAAAGCAATGCAACAGGAGAGCACAGGCCAAGAGATTTCTGGTTTAGAATTTGGGTAAGGTGTTTTCTGCCTTGAGAACTCCAGCTTCTCTATTGGTGGCCGAGACTGGCTTTAGTGCCACCATCCAAGTCAGAAACAGTTAAGCTTTGAGAACAGTGAGAAGTATCTTCCATTAAGAGCACTAGATATCAACAGCCAATTGTCTTTGGCCATCCAACCAGGCTGGCTCATCAGGTGGCAAGCTCACCTGAGAGACGCTGTTCCTTGGCCTGGGTCATGGAGAACATCAGAGGCTCAATGGGACTAGTGATGGGTCGTGAGATGCTGATGGTGCTTTCTCCATAGACTATAGCAACTAAAGAGACCCAAAGCCGAGCTTCAGGAAGTTGTGAGATGAGGATCAACTTGACACTTGGAAAGCTTGTTTCTTCAATGTGCAAAGGTCCATCAGGCGTTCGGTACCTACGTGGTTTGACACAGCTGCCCGTCATCATCTCCTAAGGGCAACGCCAGGCAAATCAGAGAAATAGTTTAGCAGCATGGTCATCCCACCAGCGCCGATCTTTATTGATGTTCGGGAAATAACAACAGTGATGCACACATAAGAGAGATTTAATTGGGGATCTTGTCTCATCCCAGCAACACTGTGCCCTTCAAACACGAAACAGTGTGTAATTAAAGCTGTAATCGTCTTGAGAATAATTTGAAAAGGTAATAAACAACTTGAGTTCGCTGAACACTTTAGTCATACGAGCAGTGCTGAATCCCGCCCCATTTGATCTTCACAGCTAGTGTAAAGGACAAGACTGGTGACCAGTTTTGTTGGCAAATCTCAGGTCACCCTAGAGTCATGCTTTCCGAATTCAGTAATTCCTGTCAGAACCGGAACTAGAAGCCTGGCCCTCCATCTAGCAAGCTGATGAAATTGTGAAATCCAAACAACCTTGTCAATACTCCCCACCCCAACTTGGTTCATAAAATTGTTCTTAGGTAGTTTGCTTGGTTTCAGGGTTTCTAGCTAACGCTCTCTTAGCCAGCGGTTTTCTAGTTAAATCATTATGCAAAAGGTACAAGGTTTAATCTTTGGGCTTTAAAACCGTCTTTTATCTTCGCATTACGGTACTGTCTCTGTAGCTCTTAAGAAGAGTCTCTTCCACCGATACTTCTGTGTATTTGAATGTTTGGATTTATATAAATAGATATTTTAATTTATATTTGCTATGGCCAGGATTAGTTCAAAGTGTCCAATGGTTGCGCGCTCTTCTGGGTGTAGACTAGATGCTTTTTGCGGCACTTCTGCCTGTGCTGAGCTGTTTGGGTAGCAAAGCCCACTCTGAGATGTCATGTTGCTCTTTCTTGTCCTGTCTAGGGAGGACGGTCACATTTCATGGTGCAGAAATTCTCATGTGTTCAATTCCGAGACTCTGCCTGAGACCAGTGTGTTGTGTTGGCTACATGAGCCACGCTGTCTTAGGAATTGAAAGTCACCTCAGCACAGACACGTTTTGGGCAATGATTGTAGACTGCTTGTGGCATCCAGCATAAGGAAGGTGTTTGTGCCAATCAGGTACTCTTGTTAGCACTGGCTGTGGGTGCCATAAGCGTGGAGGTGAAGCTGGACACACTAGACTGTGATAAAAACCGTTGTGAGAGTTAATCAAGATGGTTCAGATACATCACCTGCAATGTTTGGCTCATAGGACACAGTCTGTAGCTAGAGGATAAGCTATTGTCTTTCATAATCAACTTTGTATTCCTATGTCGCAGATTAGAAAATGACAGTAAGCAGAGAGGTTAAGGAATTGAACCAAGGTCACACAGCTGGTGTGTGTTCACAGCAGGCTTGGACACCTGACTGTCTCTCACCCCCACCCACCAAGCATATGCATAGCCATCAGGATAGCCAGTAGGGTGGAGAGAATTCTTGGATCTTCTAATGGGCTCTAGAAATCCTTCCAGATCGCCATTATGAAAATTAATTACTGAATCATTGGACTGGAGCAGGTGGAAGTGCATTTAACAACCTGCAGGTTAAGCCAGGTCTTGTGAGAGAATGACAGACAGACAGACAGACAGATAGACAGAGAAAGAGAGAGGATTAATAAAAGCACACTAATTTATTAGACACTGACATGTAAATCAAAAAGTTGGAGCAATTTTAGGTAGCATTTGAGGAACCCAGTTCCAGGAGCATTGCAAGGACAGCGCTTCACGTATAGATGGGATGCAGTCTTTCTGGTAATCATAGCAAAGAAAAGAAATATGCCAGGGATTGCCCAGTATTCTGTCTACCAGGTCAATGGAATGCTTGTGGTGTCAGATAATTTTATGTCAATATGAGAACTCCCTTCGCTCGGACCGCAGCCTGTCTGCCTGGCTGGCTTCTTTGCCTCCTAGGTCTCTTCATTTTGCATGCAGGCTGCTTTGGAAACGAGTGCCAGCCCTTTGAGGGTGGACCAGGACAGAGGAGGGTAGCCAGGGAGCTAAGAGAAGATACAGCTACAGGATAGGGATGCTGCTCTGAGTATCGTTGCTTGTTACAGGGGAGGCTTCCCGTCCAGCTCCCAGACCCCACAAACCCCACAGATGGTCAGAGCAGAGGAGCTGCAGCTCGGGGTGTTTGCGGTCTGTCAAGACAGGCTGTCATGAAAGCGAGTCCCCTCAGAAGCTAAGCCTGAGATTAAGAGAGCCTGGTTGATTGTGTTGGCAGCTGCTGCGGTTCACCCTGGTGCAGAGCAGCCCGGCACACGTCTGGCTTGATTTGCTCTTTGGGGCGCGGCCCTTGCAAGGTGGCCCCTCCCCCAGACTCTTTGACATTTGTCCAGAGATTAATTGGGCCTAATCCCCTACTTGGAAGACTAGGTTGGAGAGTTTGTATTCCAGGAGGGAGAGGGAGGCAGGCTGGGACTGAAGAGGCGGCGAGCAGTAATGAAGGCACTGGGGCTTGCCGGTCGCTGGCAGAAGAAAAGAGCAAATATCTGCGCTGTTCCTGGATGAGGCTGACAGGTGGGCAGGGAGGCGGCGGCGCCTCTGCACTGCCCGCCTTTGCCAGAAGGTCTGCGCTCAGCAGCGGTAACCACTCTTGACAGCACCAGCTGTCACTCAGGGAGGGAGCAGTCCCAGGACACCTTGGCCTGCCATTCTCTCTTTTGTACCAGGGCAGAAGGTGGGAGCCCCAAGACAGGCCATCCTGACATAGGAAGGCTAACTTTGCTGGATGCTTACACTTAAATTTTGTACTGAATGAGGCATGAAAATAAATACCGCTTATTTTAGATTTTTTTTCCTAGCAGGAAGACAGAGGAGCAAAGGAGAGTTTCCTTGTACTTCACAATAGCTTATTATGTGTCGAGGTAACTATCCTAAACATTTACACTATAAATGTCTCTCATTCCTGATAACCATTAAAGGACAGGGGCTTGCTTTGTTTCACTTTACTGCATTAGTAACTTGCCTGAGGTCATTAGTAAGGTGTGGCACTGAGATTCAGATTCAGTTTTCTGGTTTGGGATTTTCCATTTCTAGGCACTCCGCTAGCCCGCACAGCCAGCAGATAGAAGGGGATGAGCATTTAGCTTGGGACATCTCCAGCATAGAACAAGACTGTAAGACATTTAGAAGTTCCAGCAGAGAGTACATCCAAGAAACAGAGAATAACGAACAACAGGAAAACCTTAGAGTCTCCTAATAAACTCAGAAAGCTGTCCGCCTATCTTAGTATAGGTGGGAATCCCCTCCAGCTAATGACTGTGCCCACCGGGCGCTGTTTCTCTGTAGAACGCAGCAGACACTAACATAATGAAAGGGAGGTAAGGTTAATCAAAGAGCACATAAGGAGTCGGTAGGATTTATATCGACCGCCGTCATGAAAGCATTAATAAAGGGTCACTGTGTGGCGAGAGGCCACCTACAAAGGTTTGAGTGTCATCTGCTCATCCTTCGTCAGGTAAGATAACGAGGGTACAGCAATTGCTCTGGAAGAAAACTGAGCTAACGTGCAAGTGTCAGAACAGTGATGAGTTAGGGGCGGGGCTTTGTGAGCATCCTGCCCAGTCTTCAACATGGAAGCACCCTCTTCTTCCTTCTTTCCTGTCATGACTGTCACGACGGTTTCTCCAGCAGGGAAGGCACCTACAGCCTACCTTCTCCCTGCCAGACCCCCCCCCCCGCCTCCCCGCTGGCACACATGTGCCCTGTCTGTGAGGTCAAGTCTCCTGGCAGGAGAAACCACTACATCCTTCCAAGAAGGTTGAGGAGAAGGGGGAATAGATACACTGGACCTGCAACAAGTCCTAAGTGTCAGTGTTAGAGTAACATTGTGTCGAGGAAGCTGGAACTCAAGCAGCTCAGTAACCCAAGACCAACAAGTGACAGAGCGGCTTTATGGGACATGTGCGTTGTCCAGAGTGGTATTTCCCTGTGGCATTCAGCTACTCACCGTGTCTCCAGGGCTAGGAGGATGGTGAGGGGAAAGAAAGGAAATCCTCCTCTCTCAGCCCTGGTCTCAGGATTTCCTTCCTCTTCTATGCTGCTAGGCCATTTTGTCACATCCAGCGCCAGCCTCTTTGCCAGAGGGGAAAGCACAGGGGATGTCCTTATTTCTTAACTGCCAGTGCTGGGTCATTACCCCCACCCAGCTACACAGTCCTCCAACCTGTCGCCTCTGCTAATCATCGCGCTCATATCCTCACCGATCACGGAGATCTGAGAGTGGCTGCCGCTGCTGAGCTCCCAAGAGAGAAGACCACTTTGCTGATCTGCACGAAGCTCTGTGACCTGATGGGTCACAGAAGTGGATCTTCCCATGCAGTCCAACACACTTGCTTCAGTCATTGCCACCGCCACAGTCACTGTCACCAGACCCAGAAAAACTTGATTGTGGAATCTTTCAAGAAACAGACTGTTTGAAAACCAAGAATTCCAAACTCCACTAAGTTCCTACTTATAATTTGATGATCAATTGCCAAAGCTTTACCCCTGCATGGATGAAGTCTTCAGTATCAGAGAAAATGCAGAGTGGTTTTCAAACTATGTTCATTTTTGCATGAAGATACACACGGTATGCTAAGACCACCATCCATGTCCCTCTGACTCCACATGAAGATACACATGGTATGCTAAGACCACCATCCACACCCCTCTGACTCCACATGAAGAAACACATGGTATGCTAAGACCACCATCCACACCCCTCTGACTCTATCTCGACACAGCTTAATTTGCTAGTGACAGGAAACGAGACCCAATGCCCCCTTCTTCATAATGCTGTGGCACCTAGGGTACATGTGCCCCATGGAATGTATGACAGGAATTCCATAATGATCATCCTTTTCACTCCCTGCCTCATCGCAGGCTAACCTCCTAGATTTCATGGAGCACATGGAACATGTTTTAACTTACTCCAAATCTTAGCAGATTATCCTTCTACTCTACCCAGCCCTCTTTCCACAGAGCAGTCAGAAAGAGCTGGGGAAACATCAAGTGGACTGTGTCAGCCTCCTGTTTTAAACCTGTCAAAGTCTTCCCAGTGGCTTCAAATTGATTGTGCATGCCTGCCCAGGGCTCCCCAACTTCTACAGGCTATGGTTCTTATATGGAGTCATCACACCACGGACACGACTCCTCCAACACAGACATGTCATACTGATGGTTGGAGACACATTTAAGAGGCTACTTTGTTCGCAATGGGAAATTAATTGACATTTCTGATGTCTGTTAGATTGTCCAGTGTGGCATTTTTGTTGGGTTTCTGCAGCACCGTGTTCATGCAGGGATTTGTCAGACAGCATTCAGGGAGTTTTTACTTTATGTCTATAGGATCAGTTCTTTGAAACGGAAATGTAATTTCCCAAATTGTAGCCTAAGGTGATAATCTTCTAAATTCTGTCTCCTCTCAGTGAAGGGAATGGAGCCCTTGTTTGTTTATTGTCTTTGAATTATTTATAGACGTAAAGCCACCCACTGAGCATGGCTTCATCTGCCAGGTGCATTGGGTCTCAATGGGTTGGAAATGAAATGTGGGGTCCCAAGCAGGGGACGGCCTGGAAACCACACTCACAGTTTATTTGCTCACAGATGTTCTCATAATAGCATCTGAAATTTGAGAAGCTGCTCCTCTCTTGACCTGAGACAAAGAGAGTTGTGTGGGTGTTGGGAAAGCCAGGGGCAAACGGACTATGAGCAGACTTGGGAACGGCATGCTCACCAGCTCCAGCAGGAGAGGCAGTTCATTGACAAGCGTATCGATTTTCCGTTCCAGAAACAGTCCAGGGTGTCTAGCTCCTGATGAATCGTCAGCAAGGGACTTGTACTGAAGAATGCACTCGGCCTTGATCCTAGATGATGGCTCAAAGCTTTGGCCATTGATTTTGCCCCTCTGCCAGCATCCTGAAGAGCTGTAAGGAAATCACTGTGTGGTGTCAGGGTCATGGCATCCTCTGATGCCTAGTGACACTGGACACGTGAGCTGTGTGCTTCCTCTCGGCTTGTGGCAGAAGTGTTGCTCCATGTTGGCCGTAGTGACCATCGCTTTGTGCAACTTACTGAGTTCTCTGTGCTCACGCAGGAAAGGGTCTGATGGAGTGAATCAAAGAGAGATGCTTGATGGGTTTACTCTCCCTCAGCAAGTGTCTCAGAGGTGTGTTGTTTTCTTCTACTCACGGCGCTCATGGGAGCATGGTCCACACCCAAATGACAGGAGACATCACGGCTGGGGTTTTCATGTTCTCAACAGCTGGAATTTCCTTGGGCTTGACTGCTATATGCTTTCCATTTATTATATTTCTTCTGAAGGTATCACTCCTTAGCCCTTCGCTGAGATCGAGTTTAAGACTTAAAGTATGATTGAAGTGAGCGTTACTCGGAGTTATCAGAACACAATGGTCCTCCTTCTCTGTTGCCCTCATCGCGTGCTGCTGCAGACCACAAAGGGCCATGCTAGAGTTTTCAGATCATAAACAGTATCCTCCTACAATCAGCAAGTCTCTTCTTTTCATTCATTTGGAACTTAAAATGAACATATTTGTTACTCAAATTCCAGTATGTCTCTGAAAGTGTGGCTCTGTCGATAGTAATGAAAGTTCTCACTATTGGGGCAGGCTAACTACTGTATGAAACAATCCCCCCATTTTAGAAATGGAAGACGATAGAAATGTATTTGTTACTCAGCTGGGTATGAGATGAGCTGTTACGACCAGCCAGCTGGACTCTTGGGCCCCCTCGGCTTCATGACTTTTCTCTTGTTCAGATCCTTTGGTCTTGTCCACTCAATTGGTGACTTTATGCTTTAAACGCGTTGATGGGTCAACCAGGACAAATGCACATTAATCTGCTTAATTTTATAGTCAAGGATTTGGCCCTAGGACCACACCTTAATGTGAGGGAGGTGAATAAGCTTATATGGAAGAAGACAAAGAACACAGGTATTGGGAGGAAATTCGTGTTTGCCATATAAGAGGATGTTTAAAAGAACATTTAAAATTATCATAAACTCTGTAGGTTTAAAAGCTGCACATTCTCACGGAGCATCGATTGCGAGAACAGACGTGGAACAAGGTTTGTCGAATGACTGAGTGCACACTTCTGTGTGTGCTCATGAGTGTGTCTTCAGTGTCATCCAGAGTCCACTCAGGAGCATCTGACACGGAGGCAAAACTTGCAGGAGGGTGTTTGGTGGCTTCATCTCAAACACTTCTGTGTTTGAGGGAAACCAACCCACTTAGGGAATAGCAGTTATTTCTGGCATGAAGTAATGAGTGGACCCTGTTTTCCTGGAAGCCATGGCTGATGACCCTGTCAGCTTACTCATGATTTTCTTCTCTATTTCTTCAGGGGGTTCTGAGCTCCTTGCAGATGGACTCATTCAAATGAGGGAACTGACCCTAAAATCTGCTTGCATTAACTCTCAAGAATGCACAATAACATGACTTTATCATTGTCTTTGACTAAAGTTAAAGACTAAATAGTCTTTAATACTCAATACTAAGTTGAAATATTTGACTGTTGAGGCTTCAGTTTGGTTGCTGGACACTAGATCATCAGGCTGTGTGTTAAACCAGCAGGTGCTCTGTGTCCTTTTGCCCATTGGATCCCTTTTCCTTTGTCTCCTTGAGCCACAGGACATGATAGCTAGAGATCATGCCTCTGGCATCTAGCCCTCTGTTCTAACTTATGAGGGCCTCAATACATTTCCTCTTTAGTGCTTCTCAAAATGTGACCCCAGGGCCAGGTGCTTCAGGAAAGCATGGGAACCTGGCAAACATGCAAATTATTCAATCAGCCACAGACCTGCTGAATCAGAAACTCTGGGGACAGGTCTCAATACCTATGGCCTCTAGAACTAGAAGAGTGGAAATGTCTTTTGCTTTCTGCATGTGCACATGTGTTCACACATGTGGAGGTGCATATGTATGACAGTGCAGGTGCATGTGTGTGCTTGCGTGTGTGGAAGCCAGCAGTTCATGTTAGGTTTCCTCCTTGTCTCTCTTCTCCTTCTATGGTGAGGTCTGGTATCTTGCTGAAACCAGGCTCACCAACTGGGCTAGTGTGCAGTTTTGCCCCAGGGCTCCCTGTCTCTGCCTTCTGAGTGCTGGGACTATAGACAGGCTGCCATGCCTACCTGGCTTTTATGGGGGTTCTGGGGAACCAGATTCTGGTCTTTATGACTGCGTGCCAAATGTTTTACCTACTGAGCCATTTCCCTGACCCAATTTCTTTCTTTCTTTCTTTTTAATGCCACTAAGTTTGTAGTCATTTGTTAGAATAGTTCCAGGAAATAAATCCAAGAAGCATTCTTAAGATTTTATTTTTGCATTTAGGAGTAAAATATTTTGAGCACATCATTTAAGACATGCTTACTAGTAGTATTTATACATAGCACAATGCCAATATCGCATCTAAGGCACATAGAATAGGAATTTTAAATGATGTGCTGATAAGTAATATAAGTGATTTTTGTTTTACTACTGATGGAATAAAAGATCTTTTGCTTCTACCACAAAATTTCCTATTTTAATGAAAGCAATGCAAATGAGGATGCAAATCATGATTTAACAGCTTGCTAACGATCTTTGTAAATACTTTGTTAAGGATGAGGTTCAAAGTTTAGTTTCTTTGAATATATTATTCAAATGGCTATAGCAGCTAGGAAAGATAATTCGCCAAGATATGCAGATCCAAAAGAAAGAAATACATCTGTGGCTATGTTTGCTACAACATTTACCCTTTCATTTTCCAGTCCCATTTACTAATTATGCAAATCATCTCTTGTCACAGCCTACTAATAAATTTTCACCTTCATCGCTTTGTCAATCAGTTGCTCTTATGAACTAATCAGATGGTATCAAGTCCTTATCCTTTCAACGAGTAAGTTCAAGCCCCACCCAGATGTCTTTATTTAGAAGATTTAAAAATAGAGCAAGTCTCCAAAGAGAGCAGATAAAGAAATATTTTAAGTGAGGCATACTGTTTTCAAGCAACAAGACGGTGTGATTGTGGAAATAGTACCGATATCTGTTTTCAAAATGTTCTCTTTTTCAAGTGATTTTTTTTAAAAAAAATTCATTGTTAAAGCACTCTTATTTCAGGAGAGACAAACAAAAGAAAAAATGGTAAAGGTCATTTATTGTCAAATGTTGAGAACTATTCCATAGATACTGTGGATAATCTCATGTATTACAGAAAGCATTAGAAAGTGTGCCTAACGGACTCAAGTATATGAGAATCATCTCAAGGTTCAACTGCTCTCCCGTGTCCAGGGAAGGTCAGTGGACCTCTGTGGAGCAGGAGCTTCATGGTTTCCAGTGGTTTCCAGCATCCCACTGCTAGACACCACTAGGAAGATTTTAGCATTCAAGGCAAAATTATCCAGAAATACATTGAGTCAGATTGTGCACTTACTAGACATAAAAAGTAAGTGGTTCCCTAATGCCTCTTCAGCTCCTCTGAGCCTGGAAATTCCGAGGCGCCAAGGCAACCTTGCTGCTGTTGCGTCCCTATGACTTGCCCATGGAATATTAGTTGTTCAATTTGTTCGTTAGTAATTGGATCAAACATAAATAAAATTAAAATTCTAATATTTTCCTTCCATAGACTGGTGGATGGTTTTCAAATCTCCTGGGATTCGAAGTACTTTGGAAGCTACAGTTTTAAAATGAGAAGAGGCTTCTCATAGATTGTAGAGTTGAGTAGAGTTTATCAAGGTGTGATGACAGAAAGAAGGACCCTAGGAGACACTCAAGGGTAGAATTAAGAATGAAAGACAGAAGTTATGGGGAATCGGTGCAGAAAATAACAGAAGTTGTCATGCAAAATCCTTGATTGGGTTTCCCCATAAGCAAATAAAGATTGACATCAAGCTACTCTATTACAGGCCCCCTACATCACATCCTGAAGTGAAAAGATACATCAGGAGTTGGCCAGCTGACTTCAGCCAACCACATAAAGTTCTCTACAACTGTGGTAGCCCTTGAGAGTTTCCCAAGGTGGGGCTAGCCATGGATAAAATGTTATAATCTACAAGGAACACTCAGATGCTGCTTGGGGGGAGAAGAGTATGACGCTGGCCGAGGCAGCAGCTCACTGCTGAGGTTATCTAGGAACACCCTTTGCTGTTGCTAAAACAGCAATCCCCCCTTGGTGCTGTAGCCCAGCCTCTCCCACTGTAAACATGCACTTGCTGATAACACAGCTTTGCTCTAAATGAGGTTAAGATTAAAGTAAGATATACAGGGAAGAAAGCTTTGATTTAAAAATATTGACTGTGTGTGAAAAAAATACATTGACTGTCTACTTTAGACCACATATCTTGGAGGCTTATATCACCTCCATGGAGGTGAAAATTCCTTCTTAGCAAATGAAAGAAATCTTAACTCTTTCATGTATAGTACACAGACCTACATATATATATATATATATATATATATATATATATATATATATATATATATATATATAGTGTGTGTGTGTGTGAGAGAGAGAGAGAGAGAGTGTTAGGAGAGCACTGTGACTATTTTAAATAAAATCCTTAGAATTCCAGTCTAGCTAGGCATATCAGAAAAGGTGAATGTTTCTTTCACAGAAAAACAAGAGTTCTTTAGAGAGTAGCTGTCCCCTTGGTGTCCTTAAGTTCTTTCAAACTTAAAGGCATTTCTGGGTTAAGTCTTAGAATCCTCTCTCTGATGTAGGTGATGAGTGTAGAAGGACAGGTGGCCTATTGTTTTAGTGGCCCTAGGGTGGGACTATCAATTACCTATTAGGGAGAAGAACTGAGACCCAGAGGAGACACATAATCCACCAAAGGTCACACAAGCCAATGACAGTTTATGACCTAGGACAGTCACCGAAACTTTATTCCTTCCAACATTAATTTTTTTTTTCAGCACAGAAAGCATGCCGGCTTCCTCTCAAAGATGGATCCATCCTCTGTGGCATCTGACACTCCATTTTTCTTAATTAGGTAGTCACCGTACTCAGAAAGATGACTGTCTTTGTGAGCCTCAAAAGAGGAAACGCGGGTTGTTTGAGTATGAAGCATTACATAAGCTGAAAGAGACATAATATGTCTCTTTCAAAAAAGAAATAAGAATGGAAAATTCCATTCAAAGAAAAATAATTCCTTTGCCCAAGGAATCAATTTCCTGGTTCTGTTGTGCTGTGTGTAACTATAGTGGGGCCCCTTAATCCACACCTTCTTCCATGGGAGGCAAATTGACACCTCTTTGATTTGCATGACCCAGAAGACCTGGGCCCCTGTGAAGGGTGCCAGCTGCACAGCAGGTGTTCTGTAATTATTGGTCGGATGGACAGATCTTCTGGCTGCCCCTCTCAACTTCTGCTAGACTAACAAAGTGATCTCTCGTAGTTCTGGTTTTAATATTGAATACAGATGGAGTAGTGTTACCCGTTGTGTCTCAAATCTAGGCACGGCTATCATGCTGGTTTTGTAGATAAGTGTATGGCTAACCAAGTATTTTAGTCTAAATGTGAACTATTCCTCAAGGCTAATGTCTGAACACTTGGTCCTTGGGTGGTGGCAGTGTTCTTGGAAATCGTGGCGCCTTGAGGCGGGAAACATGGTCAACAGAGTGGGTCACTGGAGTGGGTGCAGTCTCACTTCCACCCTAAGCCTTCATTTCCTACTCACAGAAGTTTGAATGACTATCCTGTAAGCCGCTGCTGCCATGGGCCAGCAGCTTTAGCTGTTCACCCTTAAGTTGCCATGGCCAGATTGTTTGTTGCAGGGAAGAGAATAATAAGTACAACTCAGAACTGTGGAAGGTTAGAATCAGGATATGTCTGGCTTTTCTTTCACCCTTTAGCTTTGCCTTACTTTAGCATCAAATCCAGTGGAGGTCTGGACCTACAGAATAGTGTCTTGATGTGGGATTTCCCCCTGTGTGCTGGGAATACCATTGGTTAATACAGAAGCTGTTTTGGGCCTATGATAGGGTAGAACAGAGCTAGGCAGGAAAAACTAAACTGAAGGCTGTGAGAAAGAAAGCGGCATCAGGGAAAAGCCGTGTAACCCCTCCAGAGACAGACACTGGAACTTTACCTGGTAAGCCACAGCCACGTGACAATACACAGATTAATGGAGGTGGGTTAGTTTAGAATATGAGTTAGCCGAAAATATACCTAAGCTATTGGCCAAACAGTATTGCAAATAATATGGTTTCTGTGTGGTTATTTTGGGGCCGAGCAGCCAGGAACAAACAAGTGGCTTCCTTCAACAAATTGGAGCCCAATGTAGTCAACTATATCCACATAAAACCTGAGATGGCTTAGAACATAATTCTAGACACAAAAGAGTAGAGTTAAGCACAGTCATTTGGGTAAGAAACTACTCTTGTCTGAACTGCTTGGCGTTATGCTGTGTGAACTGGATATGCAGGACCTACAGAGAAATGACTGCTGAACTTGCCTAAAGGTGAGATGATCCCTCAGGGTTCCTGCTCTGTGAAAGAGTCTGCAAGACATTCTCCAGGATACATAAAAAAGTGACTGACAATATAGGTAGAACTGTCTTTGAAATTTCATGCTACATGGAAAAGTTTGCCAGGCCTGTAGACTAAAGATGGATGCCCCAATGGTACAGAAAAACTTGGGTGACTGTTCAGGTAGTGAGATGTCTCTGTCAATTCTAGAGTTTTGGAAGTTTCTTACAATGCACTTCCTGTTTTCTTGGATAATATTATATCCTTCTGGAGTCTTCATTGAAGTTGAAGAATAAATAGTTACAGTTATAGTTTTCCTTAGTTATGATAAAAGATAAAGTAGATATAAATACTGTAACTATAATTCTTACTTGATATATGTTTTGTTATATGTGATTTTTCTATGTTAAAGTTAAAACCTTGCTTTATATTTAAACAAAAAGGGGCAGGTGGTGTGGGACTCCCATCTTTATGCTGTGAATACCATTGGTTAATAAAGAAGCTGTTTTAGGCCAGTGATTGGATAGAGCAGAGCTAGGTGGGGAAAACTGAACTAAAGGCTGGGAGAAAAAAAGCAGAGTTAGGGAAAAGCCATGTAATCCCTCTGGAGACAGATACCAGAACTTTACCTGGTAAGCCACAGCCATGTGGCAATACACAGATTAATGGAGATGGGTTAGTTTAGGATATGAGTTAGCCAGAAATACGCTTAAGCTATTGGCCAAAAAGTATTGGAAATAATATAGTTTCTGTGAGTTTATTTCAGAGCTGAGCAGCCGGGAACAAACAAGCGGCTTCCTACAACAGTGTCCATCTAGCTTGCCATTTGACAACATCTTCTGAAACTCACTACGTGCCAGGTATTAAGGTATCTCCTGGATATACAAACACAAACTATGCATGTTCTGTCCTTAGTCCAATATTTCATGTATGACAGCTTCAGAAATGCAGTTACAGGAAGAGAGTAAATCTATCAGTGCAGCATTGCTGCCCAAAGAATTTGCACCGGAATGAAGGCCATGTTGTTGCCATACTTCATGGGTCTCAGGGGATAGTTTAATTCAGACGTTAAAATTGAAATTTAATTCTACTGAGAAAAGAGGCGAAAGGAAGAGCTTTGGTGATTCATTGTTCCCCTGCCCTCTGCTTCCCAAATATAGGATCAGGGCAGCACTGAGTGTCCCTATTTAAGAACAAGCTTAGAAAAATCACTGTGGCAACCATCAGTGAATGATAAGAAACAGAGAACAGTGGACACCAAACCAAAAAAAAAAAAAAAATGACTAGTGTGTAGGGTATGGAGGAACAATGTGAGGCTAGGGAAGAAAGTCTGTTCAAATAGACTTTGAGCTGTGTACCCTGTGCATATGTGATGGGTTTTGCATCAACAGTTTTCCACCCTGCTTCTGTGGTACCATTGCTAACACTGTTGGTGTACCTCATGTGTATGGAACAATTGCTCGTGTGAATGGAACTGAAGTATAAGGACATCCCATGTGTGGCCTTGGTCTCCTTGGCATCGGTTGCCAGCCAGGCAACCAAAGGAGCTGCCCAATAGTGATATCAGCAGAGAAGAGAGACGCTGCGGACATCTGTACTGGTCTGTAGAAAGAATGCTGAGGGCTGTATCTTCAATAAATCTCCTTGAAAAATTGATGGAACATTTTATATTCGGGAAGATGAATTAGCTCCGTGCTTGTGTAGTTCTTTGTTCCCTGTTGGGGCTGTAGGGAGGATGCCTACGTGCAGCTGTTCCCAGCTGGAAAATGCTCTTGAGTTGTTTAATGAAAGACGTCCCTCAAGTACAACAAGTGCACCTCTCCAGCCCCAGCTCAGAGTATGCTCCTGTTCTCTGGCCTTTGTTGAAAGCCCTCATGGAGTCTGTTTTATGGAGACTCTAGGTGATGAGTGGGTTAAAACCACCGGCTTCAGCATTTGCTTAGTGCTGGCTTCCTGAGTAGAAGTACTTCCCTATGAACTGGCAAAGTCTTTGTCTCTATTCTTCCGGAGAGGGATGAGGATGAGGGACAATGCTGCTCTGAATGAGACCTCAAAGCCCTTGGGACATTACTGATCAGAAAATCACTGATCAGAAGAAGGAAAGACGGCAGCCAATACATTAAGGAGAACCGGGTCTGCAGATTTCAGAAAAAGCGGGTGAGAGGTGCCTAAAGACTTTATATTATTATTATTATTATTAGTTTTTTGAGACAGGGTTTCTCTGTAGCTTTGGAGCTTGTCCTGGAACTACCTCTTGTAAACCAGGCTGGCTTCAAACTCACAGAGATCCACCTGCCTCTGTCTCCTGAGTGCTGAGATTAAAGGCGCATGCCACTACCACCTGGCTCAACTTTCTGTCTTTGAAAATGATCTCAGAGAGTTAGAGGAGTAGCGAGCAGACACACAGAAGCAAGATGACATGCTGTACTGAGAAAAGTAAGCATATCAGCATATCATACCAGTTATTATAACAAAATGTTTCACATTGGATTGGTTAAAGGGACACTGGAGAACGGGAACAAAGAAGTTGGAGGCCCCACACACAGACAATAACTGAAGACAGCAGCTACCACCCCAAGGGGAGATGCTGAGAACTTCACTCAGACTTTGTAGATGTCAGGACTGTCGTGGAAAAGCAGCCAGGGATCTGAAAATCACTAACCACATAGGACCTGTAGAGAGAGCCTTGAAAAAGGAACACTGGGACCCATGAGATGCTTCAGTGGGTAAAGATGCCTCCCCACAAGCTGGAGGGCCTGAGTTTGATCCCCACAACCCACATAGTGGAAGGCGAGAGCCCGCTGCAACAAGTTTTCCTCTGACCTCCACCCTTGTATGTTGTGTGTGCATGTGTGTATGTTGTGTATAGACAATAAATTTTAAATAAAAAAGGGTTACTAAATAACTATTTAACCTGGTTCTAATCAAATATCACTAAACTTCTAGGCAGAGAAGCCTTTTTTAAATGTGATAAGTGGCCACAACAAAAGAACAAAGACTGTAACTGCTCTGTGGAGACCTTTGAACTTAGAATTGGAATGATAACTCAGAAATCTCTAAGTTATGTTTGGTTATCATTCAGACAGTATTTATAGAACACTTTCTGTACATGTGTTGAGAATCCTCTGATGAGCAAAACTAATCCTTGTAGGAGGTGTGTGTGTGTGTGTGTATGCATGTATATGTGCGTAGATACACATATGTATATATATCATTTTAATTATGTGTTTGTGTGCTTCGGGGGGACGTTTATAGACAGTAAAGGTGCCCACAGAGGTCAGAGGATGACATTAGAGCCTCTTCAGCTGGAGTTGAAGGCACTTGTGAGCCAACTGAAGTGGATGCTGGCACTCAAACTCAAGTCCTCTGTAGAAGCAGTACAGACTTTTAACCTCAGAGCCATTTCTCCAGCGCCCTACTCATGCTCCCAGTGCAGGATTTCTCTATCTGTTCAGGTGCGCAGGAAGTAAGCCATTATCATCTTAAGCAAATGGTTTTAATTCAGTTCTGTCATTTGGAATGGCGGGAGTAAGTAGATTTAATAGCGTGAATGAGTCCTAGCCAGGAGACTAGGAATGGAGATACACGACTGTAATCCCAGCACTCAGGAGGCTGGGGGATTGCTAACCAGGTATGGTGACACACCCCTGTAATCCCAGCACTCAGAAGGCTGGGGGATTGCTGGCCAGGTGTGGAGACACATGCCTATAATTCCAGCACTCAGGAGTCAGGAAAGATTTCCATGAATGAATTTGAGGCTACTCTGGGATTTGTGCAAGAAATTATCCCCCCCATCAAAAAAATAAAACCTAAATAATATGAGTCTTGCCTTAAGAAAGGATTATGGCAAGCCCAGGTTTGGGTTCTAGGGTACCAGAATTTCTTAGAGAAGTGGATGAGACAAGGGCTAAGTACAAGTAAGCCAGGAATGGGCTGGAGAGCTGGACATGGTGATGGCATACGCCCTTATTCCGAGCACTCAGGAGGCAGAGGCAGGTGGATCTCTGTGAGTTTGAGGCCAACCTGGTCTACAGAGAGAGTTCCTGGACAGCCAGGGCTACATAATCAAGTGACACAGTCTCAAAACTAAAAATAAAACAGCAAAAGAATGTGGGCTGGAGGGTTGATTCGGTGGTTGAGAGTGCCGGCTGGTCTTTCAGATGACTCAGGTTCTAGTCCCAGAACCCACATGGTGGGTCCCAACTGTCTGTAACTCCAGTCAGAGGGGATCAGATGCCCTTTTCTGACCTCAGGGGGCACCAGGCATACACGTGGTGCATTAAATACATGTAGGCAAAGCACTCCCCCCACACACAAATATTCTTAAAAAAAAAATAAGTAAGGCAGGCAAATGGTGACGCACGCCTTTAATTCCAGCACTCGGGAGGCAGAGGCAGGTGGATCTCTGTGAGTTCGAGGCCAACCTGGTCTACAGAGTGAGTTCCAGTACAGGCTCCAAAGGTACAGAGAAGCCCTGTCTCCAACCAAACAAAGTAAAAGAAAAGTAAGAGTATGCTCAAAAAGTGATGGGAATGTTAGTACCCAGGCACCAGCTAGCCCTGGCTTCTGTGCTGCTGGGAATGGGCACGCCACACATGCGCTTCATGGGAAGAACCTCGACCAGTGTTATCCTGGAAGAAATAAGCATACCTTGTTGCCAGGTCTGGTCCTTAGGTTCTCCACCATGAGCCAGCGCTCTTGGGAGAAGTGGATGCTTCGAGGGCTCAAGGTATAGAGAAGCATAAGGTGAGCCTACAACATTTCATTGTGCCACAAACTAAGGGAGTGTTTCAGAAATAATGGACTTGTCAAGGGAACACAGGGTTAGATTGAAGGGTCTTCCCGGCCAGGGCGGAGGCGGTGTGAATATGGAAACATTAGATACTGGCATGTGGTTAAATTAAGATCTGTACAAATGAAAGGGGAAATGGGAAGTGCTTCTGGCAAGCGAACCCCAACTAATGAAAACAGGCTTGATACTAATAATTGAAAGACTCATGGATGTCTGGAGAGATGGCTCAGCGGTTAAGAGCATTGACTGCTCTTCCCAAGGACCCGGGTTCAATTCCCAGCATCCATATGACAGCTTACAACTGCCTCTAACTCCAGTTCCAGGGGATCTGAGACCTTCACACCAATGCACTTAAAATAAAAAGTTAAATGAATTTTAAGAGAAGAAAGAGTTATGGAGTTAGGAAACTCACCATTTGTCAATCAACACAGTTAATTATCAACTCAGGTAAGAGTCATGAGTGTGAACTCAGGATTGGTGCCTCAGGCCTTTAATCCCAGCACCAGAGGATAAGGTAGGAATTATCGTAACCGTGAAGCCAGCCTAAGCTACAGAGTAAACTCTGGTCTCAAAACAAGAGAACAAGAACCATCTATTGACGTGAAAATTAATGAGTGAGGGGTTGATGAACAGAATAGTTGATGGTCTCAGAAGTCTCTCCCCACAGATTCCCTACTATCACAGAGGAAATGGAAACGTTGTGCTGAGGAAGCCTGGTGGAGAACTCGTCAAAGTCCACCTCACCAGTAATGCAGAAGAGCAATCTCCAGTGCTTCTCACAAGTCATGCAGGTCTGCACTTGTGTCACCCGGCCGTCGCGTGTCATCTAAATCACATCCTTTGAAAACGTCACAGAAACCAGAATGGACCAGGATTCCCCACAGTGTACCCTGAGCTCCTGTGCTTTTCCAAATGCCAAGGCCATAAAAAAGAAATGAAGAAAGAACTGCTCCAGGCCGAAGACAGCTAAAGGGGCATGAAAATCAGTGCCAAATGCTGTGTGCGTTTCCAGGGTAGTTTCTGTGCTAGAAGAAAAGTCGCTTTTGCTTCTCTGCTTTGTCTTTTTTTATATATATAAAGTGCAACAGCAGCAGCAACAACAAAAGAAACTATTCTTTCTATTCCCTCTGAATCCCTAAGAGCCGAGCAATGGGAAAATAGGTCACCACTGACAAAAGTGGAGTTTCCTTCAGAGAGTTAGCAATACTCTCAACCTTCCTCATCCAACTCCTTCCTAGTCTCTAAGTTTTCAAAACTGTCTTTCTCTATCGATAGTAAAATCTTGACTAATGGCTCAGTATTAATGCACATGTCCATTTTTGGAGGGGAGAGAGAACAAGGTCTTATTGTGTGCCAAGACTGACTTCTAACTCATAGACATCAACCAATAGTTGGCTTCATTATTTTGGGGTCTATGGTGAGGTAGAACACCATGATGATGAGGGTATTGTGGAACAAAGCTTCTTACCTCATGGTGGCTGCAAAGGAGGGCTGGGACAGACGGGAAAGTGTGTGTGGGGGGGTTCCAACAACCTAACTTTCACTAGATTTTATCTCCCAATGATTCTCTGGCTACCTGAAGCCTTTAATACGTGGGACTCCAGGGGACACTCCACGACCAAACCACAGTGTCGTGTGAAGGAGAGGTAGGTGCTCTGGGTAATAACAATGCAAGATAGGGAAGAAATCATGTGAGGCTCCTCTTGCTCAGGGAGGAAGTCGTCTGGTAATGTACAATATACATTCTATTGGTAAATTTCCAGTACTCTGTGACTTTCTTAAAAATTGCACTCTGAAACAGGAAGTCCTACCTTGTCCAGGACACCTACAAAATATCCAGGCGTCTTCCAAAACTCCATGTTCTGGGGTAGACTGCCCTCCCCCAAATGGGTTGCAGGGAAAAGAAAAGAAAGTCAGCAGCAGAAGGTATTTAAAAAATTGCACTCTGAAGAATAGTTAGAAGGTAGCCATTTCCAAATGAGGCTAGTGTTGTCTTTCCCATGGCATAAAAATGCCTGCAGTAGAAAACCTTCAGTGGAGAAACCCCCGGTCGGAAGCTTCTTCATTACTGCTTCCCAGCCCCTTTCTGCTGGATGTTCTAAGTCCCCAGTTGATAATGTTTCTCTCTCTCTCTCTCTCTCTCTCTCTCTCTCTCTCTCTCTCTCTCTCTCTCTCCACCATGCTCTTTGGTTATCCCTACTGCTCGCTCCGAGTTTCTACCCTGGTAACAGCTTCCTATCTGCTGATTCTAGCTGTCTGCCACTTGATATTTGTTTTTATTATTATTATTATTATTATTATTATTATTACTATTTGCTATCTGAGACTGAAATTTTGGCTACCTTGGATCATTTTCTAGAACATACCAAACACAAAGGGAATTGAGACTTGACCTGAATGATGGGAAACAGTTCCGTGGGTTCTGAGAGTTGGAGGAAGTGCATTGTGGGTGTTCACTTCATGCCCGTCTTTGCATCCCAGGTATGTAGGTGACCAAAGCTGTAAGGGGCAATGGGAGGTCCATCCTGGACAGCTGTGAACTGCCACATAAATGAGTTATTAGGGTTCTATTCCACACGCTCTGCTCCTGATCAGGCTGGCAAAATGGTAGCTTCTGTGTTCTCTGATAATAGGTTTCTTCTCTGAGTTCCCAGATGCTAAATCATAACTGAATCAGTGAGCTCAACCCTGCTCTTTCCAGTCCCTACCCTAGAAGGCAGCATCTTCCGAGGCTTTTTAGAGACTTTTGTGCTTAGAGATAGACAGTGTCTTGAACTAAACAAAGCTCTAAGCCTGGGAGCAGCTAAGCACCAGCCGGCTAGATCCTCCGTTTCATTACCAGGCACTTGGAAAGATGAAACCGTAGGCCCCTGTTACCAACTGTGAATTTGTAAGGACAATGGTGAGCCATTTGAATCCCCCCATATATTTCTAAAAGCTATTAAAAATTAGAATATTTTTAAATTTAAATTTAAAATGTTAATTTTAAATAGCATATTTTTAAACAAGTCTGACAATGTAGTGATACGAAAAAAAAAAAAAAAAAAACAATCTCCAAATAGCCCAGAGACTCCATGTACAAATTCTAAGCCCAGCTACCTGGAGTAAAGCCATTAGCTTCCTGTGTGACCTGCCTTGAGTCACTTCCCTCATTTTCTTTATCTAAACATGAGAATGATGATGGCCCCTTACTTGTAATTTATAAGATTTTTATAGTCAATGCACAACACATATTACACTTAACATAATCCTTGTTAGCCAAGTCACTGCTGAGCTTTCGTCTGCTTTTGCTTATAGGTGACCTATTATTACAGGAGATCACTTGAGGGCTGGAAAAGGGGGGGATCGGGTTCGAGGGTTCCTGCTCTTGCAGAGGACTCAAGTTTGGTTCCCAGCATCCATGTCGAGTGGCTCACAACTGCCTGTAATGCTAGCCCCAGCGTGTCTGACCACCTTGTCTGGCCTCCAAGGGCATGCATGCATGAACAAACACGTGGCATACACACACTAATAAAAATTTAAAAGTCCAAACCTTTAAAAAGATGTACTTTCCCCTTTATTTTCTCTTAATAAGACAATATAGAATTTGGCAACTTTCCCCCCACCTGAGTCTACCAAACACGCCTTTGTAGATTCATATCCAAACATATATGACAGTTACATAATACTGCTTAATATAGATTTTAGGTCTCTGAACATGACATTTTTAGTTGTCATTTTTTCCTTTTTTTTCTTAAAACTTTTAACTCTTATAAGTAATTTTGGAATGAAGACTATGTACGTGTATCCTTTGGACTGTTGCTTTGGTTCCTGAAATACAGATTCTAAAAGTGCATTGCTGGATCATAAGTCATTAGGGTTTGAATGGATAATGGATATCCCAAAATATCATAGCAATTTGCACTCATGCCAGAAATATAGCAGTGTTCATTTCCCCGGGTGCCTTCCAGCAATGGATATTATCAATCTTTAATTTTTCCTAACCCGGGAGACAAAAATAGAATTCCATTGTCTTTTCAGTTGGCATTTGTCTGCCCACCAGTGAGTTTGGGTACACTAAAGGTCTCTAAGTAGGGACATTCCATTTTAAGGTCTCCCATAGGGCTTTACCTTGGGGAAGGGAGCAAGGTGGGAATGAGGACCAGTTGACTGATCTAGGGAGCATGCTCATGGGGCTTCCCATGTTCGCCCTCTTAACAGCTGTTGTGTTTGGGTTGTGACCTCTCCACCCAGGTGTTCACCTCTTGCTTTGAGCTCCCTCCAGATTCTAGTGTCCTGCTTCTGTGTTTGAAACACAGCTTTAGGCCCAGCTGGGAGGCAGATCAAACTCTCATGACCCAAATAAGTTTCCATCTTCTATTTCCTCTTCCCTGAAAGGTGACGCTTCTAATGTAGTCTATGGACTGATGGCCTCACTAATCCCTGGGTACTGGAGGGTTGAATGGTCTACAAAGCTGTGTCTCACGCCTCCTTCCTTTCCTCAACCTGTCCAGCCACCCAGTCACCAAGTCTTATATATAGTTCTACTTCCCTGTCACTCACGTCCTCTTTGCCATACCCTCCATTCTGCCATGGGTCTTGCCTTCATCTTGTTTTTCTGGGTTACTAATATAATTTTATGGGTTCTACTTTTTTCCTCTGTTTGGGGGCTCTCTTCCTAACTTCACTCTTCTCCCAATAGTAAAAGGAACATTTCTCCTGAGCTCAGCTTGACTGTTCCTCTCATGAGGATTCTGCTCCTCTTTCCTGTGACAAGCTAAGCCAAGGCTTTCTTCTCTAATGCTTGTGTGGTGCTCTGGATGTTCTCATATCGTAAACACGGTGCACCCACATCTTTTGGACACCAGCGCTTCTTTCTCAGATGACCTCCCTGCAGATATGAGGCATGGTTTCATCGTCTTAGCTTATAAAAAGTAATACTGAATAATTTATCAATAGGTAAAGGAAAAAGGCATTTGAAGTTTTGGTTGCTAAGAATTAAGTTGTTGATAAATGACTTTTATCGGGGCTGTGGGTATAGCTCAGGGGTAGAGAATTTGTCTATCATTCGCGAGGCCTTGGGTCTTTCTTTAACACTACAAAACAAACAGAAAACCTTCCAAAATTAAAAGAGCTCTTGTTCTTACTAGAAAATTTGAGGCAAAGCTGAAAGTAGAAATTAAAAATGATTAAAAGTCATTTATAATTTCAGCTTGTCTTTTTCTATCGTAGCTTGGTCACCATGTAATAATCTATAATAGATGACATTATTTTACAATTAATAAGCCCCCTTTGCTATAGCCTTGGAACCCCAAAATAAACTTAAAAATAGAGGGCTGATGTAATGTCTGTTAGCACTGGAAAATGTCAATCATTTAATATAACAACATATAAAAACATGCTAATTGGAAGTTATTCATTACAATGTTTCATCAGGCATACTATTTTTTCACACCGAAGTCAGTATGGTACTCCAAGGATGAAGAAGGGAGTCTCTGTGGGAGCTGAATTTGGAAATTAATTGAATAAACTCTTGTTTCCATCTTAAATCCCCACCGTCAAATTTATTGTTTATTATCCTTTATTTTTCTTAATTGTGAACTTTCTCTGGTGATTTTCAGCCTCTTTCCCTTATACATTTTGATGATCAACAGAGGAAATACAAAAGCCAGTTTCTGTTGCACACTTTGCAGTAAAGCTCCAAGGAGAACAGGGCGGTGGGAAGAATTCGTATCCACCAGTCTTACACCGTTTGACTCAGAAGCAAACAAACCTGTTGAGTTTCTGCTGGGACTCCATCAGCCCTGACAGTAAACATGTTTTTGTAAATTACTCATCTCTCGTTCTGTCCTGTGATGAGAATGTGGTCATAATTTTCATTTGTTAAATATAACATGTGTGGCATGGTGACATGGTGGCAGGACTTCTCATCTCACGTCTTGGTGGACTGGGAAGCTGAGCACGGACAGGAAGTGGAGCCAGGCTACCAACCCCCAAGGCACACTTGCACTGACCCACTTTCTCTAGAGAACCTCCACCTCCAGAAGGTTCTACAACTTTCCAAACAGTACCGCCGGATGGGAATCAAATGTTTAAACATGTGAGCCTACGGCAGACATTTCTATTTAAGCCACAGTTGGTACTTTGAACGTTATCCCCATTGACAACGTGTAAAGTGGGCGTTATAAATGCACAGGTATAGCTACCATGGGGCATGCTGGCTTTGCGCAGGGGATATGATATCTACTTAGAAAGATGGGAACTGAGGCATTCATGGAGGAAGGGAAAGAGAGAAGATGCCTGATTAGACATTACATTGGGTGGTCTAGACGCCAGCTTCTTAAACTGAAGGTTGTGACCCAAACAGGACCACATCGCAAAATGTGGGCGAAGTCACAAAGTATTTGGCGACAGTTAAAGGTTTCTGAATACACATTAGCTGAAATTAACTGCAAATCAAATATATAGCGGATCCGTGGCTCTTCTGGAAATGCTTGCCTATGTCGCACCCGCACCTTCACTGTGGTTGTGGTTAACATCTTCATGCTGAGCACACTGCCGTGCCAGGCAGCGCCAGTGAATGCGGCCTCTCACATCATGCAACGCCAGTGAACGCTGCCTGTCATGCCAGCCAATGCCAGCAACAATGCTTGTCGTGCCGTGAAATGCCAGGGAATGACACCTGCCACATAGTGCAGTGCCAGTGAACGCTGCCTGTCACGCCATGAAATTCCTTCTGAATGTTGCCTGAAAGTGTCTGCTCAGATTTCAGAATGCAATGTAATGGGTTGCAGTAATTTTTTTACTGTCTATAAAATGGTTCCTGGTCTAAGAGGAGCACTGTGGTTAGAGGAAGCAAAGATATTATTTTTCTACTACGACTCCTCAGTATATAAGTGACACATTAGCATATCTTTAGATTGTATTATGCTATGTTTGATTTTAAAAATTGCTGAGTTGATCCTACATTTCATTAAAAAAAATCATGCAATGAATTTTGGGTTGAGTCCAGGACAGCATTTACAACAATTTCTGACATGACCGTAACTATTCTTTTGCCATTGGTACTATATATTCCTACAAAGTGATCTTCTCGGTATTGGCAATTATAAAGTTAAAATAGCAATCAACCCTGAAAAACACTGAAGATATGATCTGTCTGGCAGTATCAACTATTCAACCAAGATTTCTATATGTAAAATAAATAAGCACACTCATCTCCTTAGTATGCAAATTTGATTTAATCCTTAATAAATAATAAAATTATATGTGTACTAAAGCATAGTTTTAAAATAAATGTATCTATAACATCAGTAAATATTTGGTTTATACACCTATTTCATAAACCTGTATGGCTGGGTTCATGTAGGAATGTCTTGGATGTAAAGGGGCCATGAACAGAAAAACAGGAGAACTTCTGCTTGGTGAGGAAGACCTCACTGAGATTTGATGACGAAAAATTATTCATATTTTTTTGCTGAAGAACAGTTATAGAATTTTACTGAGGACACACCACACACACACACACACACACACACACACACACACACACACACACACTGTATTCTAGGTCAAGCAGGAACTAGGAAACCACAGAAAGGAACCAGGGAAAGCCATGAAGTCTCTGCCTCCTATTAGCCAAAATGCTTTGCTCATTGAGAGTTCCCCTTTTACATTTTCTCTCTATCGCTTCGGGTTTCTAACCACTCTTTGGGAAACCATCATTTGAATGTCCCCAGAGTAGGAAGTTTCTATTTGCGGCAAACGTTTCCTGGTCTATTCCTAGCACTCACAGATGTTTCTCACTAATCACCGTGTATTCTGTGGTCTCTTAATACGAAAGTTGGCTGCTGCTGACTGATGCTCTACTCACTGGTCTCCAGCATTCAGCTGGAGCGAGTGGCAAACGCAGACTTATTACCTACTCATCCAGGTCTTTGAGAAGCACAGGTTGCTGGGCCAATTTCATTCCACCAGAGAGTTTTGTGTAGAAGAAAACAACATCTTAAGTCAATTTTGATAAAATGAAAGTATTTCCAAGTAGGTGGTTTTCTTGAAAGGAAAGCTCATCCACAGTGCAATTGTCTTAGTGGGATAGGGAGGGCTGGGGGAGCAGGCTGTCAGTAAAGATTGAGTTCAGACGCCCAGCACCCTAAAAGCTGAGCATAGCTCTATGCATCTGCAATCCGAGTGCTCCGGGGGTGGAGCCAGGCAGATGTCTTGAACATGCTTGTCAGCCAGGCTAGACCATCGGTGTCTTACAAACAGGTCGAAAGTGACCTAAGAAGTCATCAACAGTTTAGAAAGGATTTTCAGATGCGTTATTCTTATTTAAACCTCAGAAAAACTGTGTATTAGTATATTGTCCATGGAACGAAACAGCCTCAGAGATAAAGATAAACAGAAAACCCTAGAATTGGAACACAGGGATCATAGACAACCATAAGCATCATGAGTTCATGGCTCAGTGAGGAAGGTCCGGTCTGCGTCAGAATATTCTGCAAAATGATTTTAGTAAAGTAATACTTCAAAAGTCTTAGTTAGGGGACTTGGGCCACATCCCGCCTTTCACCGTCCTTTAGTCCCCGCGTGCAATCCTTCCGCCACGATGCCGATGTTCACCGTGAACACCAACGTTCCCCGCGCCTCAGTGCCAGAGGGGCTTCTCTCCGAGCTCACCCAGCAGCTGGCGCAGGCCACCGGCAAGCCAGCACAGTACATCGCAGTGCACGTGGTCCCGGACCAGCTAATGACTTTTAGCGGTTCTAGCGACCCCTGCGCCCTATGCAGTCTGCACAGCATCGGCAAGATCGGCGGCGCGCAGAACCGCACCTACAGCAAGTTGCTGTGCGGCCTGCTGGCTGATCGCCTGCACATCAGCCCTGACCGGATCTACATCAACTATTACGACATGAGCGCAGCCAACGTGGGCTGGAACGGTTCCACCTTCGCCTGAGTGCTGGCCTAATAACTTACCAGCACCGCTGTTCTTGGAGCCTTGCTGCACTCAGCGTTCTGTTTTCGTCCACACGTAGCAATGCCCACCCTCCGACCGGGAGAAATAAATGGTTTAGAGACAAAAAAAAAAAAAAAAAAAAAAAAAAAAAAAAAAAAAAAAAAAAAAAAAAAAAAGTCTTAGTTAGGGTTTCTATTGCTGCAATGAAACTCCATAACCAAAAAGCAAGTACCAAAAAGGGAGTTGGGGAGGAAATAATTTAGTGGGCTTCTCCATTGTAGTCCATTATTGAAGGACAGGAACTCAAACAGGAGGCAGGAGCTGATGCAGAAGCCATGGAGGGGTGCTGCTTACTAGTTTGCTCTACATGGCTTGTTCAGCCTGCTTTCTTATAGAACTCAGGACCACCAGCCCACAGTGGGTTGGACCCTCCTCCATCAATCACTAATTAAGAAAACACCTTACAGCTGTATCTTATGGCGGTATTTCCTCAATTGAAGTTTCCTCCTTTTGGATAGCTTGTGTCGAGTTGCATAAGACCAGGCAGCACAAAGGATCCCTTGGCAGTTGACACACACAAACACACCCCGGTTAAACCACATCCTTTCCTTTCTTATTTGTCCCCAGGATCTCACATTAAAGACATGAATATCATTAAAGATCCTACAGTGTTCTCAAATTCAAGCACATTAAAATTTGAACCCCTTTAAAATTGCCAGGCTCTTTAAAACCCAAATTCTGTTAAAATTCAAAGTCTCTCAACTGTGGACTTCAGTAAAATAAAAGAAATAAATGAATACTTTCTTACTTCAAGATGGAAGAACCAGGGCACAGTCACAATCAAGTCAAGCAAAACCAAGCTCCCAGTTATATAAACAACACAATGCCCAGTGTCTAAGATCCTCTCATAGTCTCTGGACTCCTCCAAGGGGAGTGGGTGGCTTCTCAGGCTCTGCCCTCCACACCACACACAGCTCAGCTAGGCTCAGGGGTTTTCCCATCAGTCATTAATTAAGAACTTGTCCTTCAGCTAGACCTCACGGAGGCGTGTTTTCCATTGAGGTCCCCTCCTTTCAGATAGCTCAGCTTGTGCAAGTTGACTTAAGACCAGCTAGCACAGCAGGGTTGAGCCTTCGGGGGTTAGTTAGAAGCTTTGGAGTTTAAGGAAAATGGTATCAGCAGGCCTGTGATGTGTCAGAAGCAACCCTTGGCATAGGTGCTTGGTGGGACAGGGATGGGGTTTGGAGAAGCTACCTAAGGTGCATTGTAGAGAAGTGTGTGAGCTTGAGTGAGCAGACGATGGAAGAGAGAGTGGAGTTCCAAATGAAGGACACATTGGAAGACAACGATACAGATTTTAGTAATGAAACGGATGTGAGTAATGATAAAAAAAAAAAGAGCACAAGGTGATGCTGGGGTCAGGCACAGGCGAAAGAAAGTCTCACTGATACAGACCTGGGTGGCCTCTGCTAGACTTCAGTACTGGAAGAACAGGAAGCAAGCAGCTTCAAAACAGGAGTGTCGAGGGACACCACCAAATGAGGCTAGTGAGTGTGTTTCTCCACTGCAAGGACAGCCTTTTTTAAATTAATTAATTAATTTTTTAGATGTACCTTTAAAACACACCACTACTCTGTAGTAATGAACATGTGGCCCAGTCAGTGACAACAGGGCTCATTAGGTACAAAGATCCTAAGGAGACCTCAGGCTAGGAGCTTCTGGGACAATCTCTCTCTCTCTCTCTCTCTCTCTCTCTCTCTCTCTCTCTCTCTCTCTCTGTGCATGTGTGTGCATGTGTGTAGTGGCATGCATGTACATGCTCATGTGTGTATGGGTTGCACCTACCTGTGTGTGCACAGGCAGAGTCCAGAGGAGAGTGTCAGGCATCTTACTCCATTGTTCTCCTTTTTCCTTTGAAACAGGATTTCTCACTGAACCTGGTGCTGGCCATTTTGGTTAGATCAGCTGGCCAGCACACTTCCAGGTCAGGCTTTCTCTGCCCCTTTACTGTGTTCCAGGCACCCTTGCATGTGCCCAACTTTTATGTGGGTGCAGGGGAATCAAACTCAGGCCCACAGGATTACACAGCAAGTGATCTTACCCACTACGACATCTCTTTATCCCTTCCTTCCAAAGCCAGGAATGAAATGTATTCATATTTTATGTCTGGGTGAAGAATTGAGAGAAAGTTAGCCTGGGTATCTTTCAGGGACACAGAAGAATCGACATTTTAAACTGCCTATTTAATTTACGCAAGTCTCTGAGTGTGAGACGGGAATTTTAATAGGAGTTTTTCAGTCCTTTTGTTTTAAGACCTTTGAGGAGATGAAACCCATCGTTGAACCAACAGCTGTAATCAGTAGCTTCCAGTGCCAAGTGTTTGATCTGAAATGAATAAAGGAGCTCAGCCAATGACCTTCCAGTGTCTGCGGCAGGGACTCTGATAGCTCTTCCCTTCTACTCCAAGGGGCCTCCTCTTGGTTACAAGTAACATTTCCTGTGCTCCAACTCGGTGGGAACCTGCACTCTGTATACGGGAGGTTGGGGAGAGAGAGCCAGCACAGCTCGTGCTGAAGACACAGAGGCAGGATGTAGTGGAAAGAGTGGGTTTCTCAAACCTGTGAGCCTTAGCCTAACTGAATCTAAGCAATCAGCTTGCTTCCTCCAGACCTCTCTTGCTTTCTCATCTGTAAAGTGAACAAGGGTTAGGGACTGATTATGTCTGTGGTCCAACCTTCTGGCATTGTATTTCATTTCACTTTTGCTAGAAAGAACGAGGTAGCCCCTGTGCCACTAGTGTTCAGTAAACTAGATGAAATTGGTGCAAACTGTGAGTGGAGTTTTATCTCAACTTATCCTAAGCCAGTGTCATCCGGGAAGAGGCCACGTCACTTGAGAAAATGCCTTCCTCACACTGGCCCGGAGGCAATCTATATGGTATTTCTTTGACTGATGATTGACATGGGAGAGACCAGCCCACTGTGGGCGGTCCCATCCCCTAGAAGGTGGTTTCCTTGTATGTTAGAGTAGTCTAGCAACCCAGTAAGCAGTATTATTCCCTGACTTCTGCTTCAGTTCTTGCCTTGAGTTCCCGCCCCGAACTTTCCTCAGTGATGACATGGAAGAGAAGGGAAGCAAACCCTTCGCTTCCACAAGTTGCCTTTGGTTCTGAAGTTTGCCACATCAGCAGGAAGCAAGCCAGAACACTAGTGAGAGGCACTTTACGGTTTTCTCCGTTCTTGAAAAACAAATTCCATGAATAGGTCCCTGAGCCCTCCTTTTCTTAACTTGGGAATTTTATATGCAGAAAATGACTGTAAATTTCATCAAAAAGAAAGAAAACTCAGAGTTTTACTAAACGTATCTGGAGATGATATTTTTGAATTTTATGAAAATGATGTCTTTTTTTTTTTAACAGACAAATATGACCCTGACATATTTCCATGGTAGGACAGGAGGTTAGGTTGGGCTCTGGAGTTGCAGAAATACAGAGGGGAGGGGTCCTGGCAAAGAGGATCTTGACAAAATTGGTTTCTTCTAGGGGCAGGGGAGACACAGCTGTGCCTGCGAATGTAAAATAAATAAATAAAGACTCATTTAATTATTCAGTTGCATGCTCCCTGTAAGTGAGGAGAATGAAGGCAGTTGAATAGTCCATTTAAATTAAACTGTCACCGTGATTTTTTTTCTCTCTTTCAGCTCCTTCTCTGCCTTACCTAGGAGGTTTACTTTCTGGGTTGGCATCAGCCCAGTGGCAAGGAGCACATTGTCCTTGACAGGAAGTGTTTTCAGTGCATGAAGGGGCTATGCAGGCAGGCAGAGAGAGGCTCGGGACACCTGTGAGCTCCCTCAGGCTTCAATCAGGGAAGTATACACTGCCAGGAGTCAAACCCGTGCCCTTCCTACTGTCGATTGCAGCCTGTAATTCTAGGGCAAATCACTATCCTTTTGATTGCATTTCAGGCCTCTTCTTTTGAACCGAAGCTGAACTTTTCTAGAAGATTCCCTTCCCAGAGTTGAAAGCTCGCACTGGTTTGTCCCCCAGTTCACTGTGAGCTTTTGTTCGTCTGCTGCCTGTGTGGGCTGCCTCGTCCTCAGTTATAGGACGCAGGTGCAGTTTTGCTGGCGGCTAAATCTGGTCCCTTGATAACTACCAGAGGCAATGGCTTCCATCAGGGGCCAGCAGGGGCCACCATGGCCTTGAGGTGGTTGTGTGGTCAGACTGCTAATCACTACCTCTGATATTTGTCCCAAATGCTTAGGAATGAAGACACTGTCATCTCAGATCCCTTTTCTTCCTCTCAAGTGAATTTGGAGTCACATGCAGCTGATTACAGAGCGGCCAAGTGGGTTACCTGACATCAGCCAGCCCTCAGTTCCTGACTCAGTCTCCCCTTCCTCACCTAATGAGTGGGTCAGAGGTCACTGAGATGTCACAATATCTCCAGTTCAACCACAGATTTTGTTGTTGTTGTTCCGACTTCCTGCTTAAATTCCATCGCTCCCTCGGGCCTCTTGGGTCAGACTACCTTGCCTGTATCAAAATTAATTTGTCTCTCAGTGACAGCCTCCTACTGTATGTTCTAGTGCATCCTTTCCCACTGGCCTCTTTATATTTTAGACCTTGGATCATATCTGTCTCCTTGACTGGACTGTCAACTACCAGGTAGCAGGCAGCTCCTGTCTTATCTTTCCGTTCACATGGCGCTGTCTGCAGTGCGGGCACGCTCTCAGGACACGACTGAGGTGAGAATCACTTCTCAGTCACCGGCATGAAGAGCCTAACTCTAAGCAAGGCCTCGGGAAGATGGCAGGTAGAATCTTTATTCCTGATGACCTGCTTGGAAGTTTAGCACTTGATGAGGAAGTAGTCGCTGCTTGCAGGTCACAGTTAGTTAAAAAGATAGCTGACTCCAAGAATTCTAGATTCTCAATGCATTCTTAAGGTTCTGTAGCCAATGCCATTCCATTTCTATCAGACTGATGGCCCTCAAAGCTGGCTGTTCTAATACTCCCGAGACAGCCAGTATTGGGATTTGTTTAAAACTGAACCAGTCTATGCTTTGCTTTGTGTTTAGTTTATTGGGACATCAGATTCACAATGGCATGGTTCAGTGAGTCCATGGAGTCTTTACTAAGTGTGTAGTATGTCTGAGCTCTTGCCAGACAGTCAGAACTGAAGGGAATACAACTCTTAGGAGGTCCGGGGTCTTGTGGGAGGTTATAAGAAGCCATGGAACTGGCTAATGTGAGGATGGATTTAGTTAAGAACAGGGATCAGCTATGAAAATGCCAGTCTGGGGTTCTGAGTAGAGAAAACACACATGATGGGACAGCGCCAAGGGCTGCATGACGTAGAACGAGGCCAGCACTGAGGACAAGCAGTGCCCCAGAGGAGAGGGAGGCTCTTAGTGCGAAGTCAGGGTGTGAGAACCTGGAACATGGGGATAACTGTGCAGCTTATTGGAACAGAGGCCGTGTCTGTGGGGAAGAAGGAAGACAGGCCTGTCAGGCTCACACTGTGCAGAATATTGGGTTCTAATGTGTGGTGTGTCCAAAAAGTTGGAGAGAATCACGTTTGAGAAAAGATTTTGATCGATCAGGAGAATTCTTACTTCAGATCCAGGTTTGGCAAAGTGATAAATTGGATTGTTGTGGAATTTCTTTTTCTTTTCGGAGCACAGCCTTCCCCATTCATATGTGCACCGTCCGACTGCTGTGGGGCCATGTGGGAGTAATTCTGACAGGGATGCCTGACCATGTGGCCCCAAGCCTTACCTAGTTACCCTCTGATTTTTATAGATATGCCCCGACTCCTGATGGACAAATCATTCATTCGGCCGTTCATTTATTAACCACTTCTATCCACAAAAACTTCTCTGGGTGACAGGGATCTGTTTCTGTATTTTTCCTCTGTTTAAAGTTGGAACTGCATTCAGATTTTTCAGAGAATTTTAAATCCTGTACAATTAATTATTAAACATGCAGCTTCTCCAAATGCTATGGAAAAGATTCCTTTTGCTAACACTTCTGACTCTTCACATCAGGGCTGATGTTTAAGTAGTATTTATACCAATGGCACAGAGTCACAGTGATAATCTAAATTCACGAATTATGCTGGGGTAAAGTTACAGTATACGTTAAAGGGGCTGACTGCACTTTGTAAGTTCACTTGGGAAGATGGTAGCACCTCCAGAAGAATTGGGGCTGCTCCTCCACAGCCTCCACCACCCCTGCCACCTCTGTGGTCCATGCGGTCAGTGGGACCGGAGAGCTCAGGCCGACTTTGTTGGTTTGATGGTGTTCCCATAACAAACACCACAGTCTGGGTGGCATAGACAGCAGCCATAGATGGCGTTGGTCTGAAGGATGCTGGCACTCTGAGACAAAGGTACGGCAGCGTTGCTGTCTCACTGCCTCCCTCCTTGGCTGACAAATATTTGTCTTCTCTGGGTTCATCCTTCTGTGCATGTTCGTGTCCCTCATTCTAGAAAATACACCAACTGGATTGGATTAGGGGCTACACACAAAACCCAGTTCTACCTTAAGTATCTCTTTAAAGGCTTTGTTTCTGAATACAGTCAGTAGACTTTGTGGATATAGTCTCACTCTGCGTGTTGGGCTTAGGACTTCAGTGTTTGAGTGCTGGAGAGACCGAGTTTAGCTTAGAGTAGGTAACTATTTTTAGGTTAGGAATTTTGTTTTTGTTTTTATGTTGGGTTGTAATTCAGATGACAACTTTATGGGAACTCACCGTATTTTAGAAACAGTGCTGATTTCAGTTCCCCGTGTGAGTGAGCAATTGTAACACTGGCTGTGGGTCAGACAGAGGAGTCACCTGGGTGTTAGGCCAGTGCTGCTCTGTCTGCCGCCAGCTTTAACTCAGCTGACCTGAGCAGAGCGAGATTTCCAATTCTTCACCCAACTCATCCAAACTCATACTTTCCAAGGTCAACTCTGTTCTACAGACACCTTTAAGGAAAAGAATTGTGTCTGATTCACCCATGAGCCTTCCAGGCCTAGCTTACTGCATAGCGAATAGCAGATACTCAGATATGGTTCTGGAAAAGCAAGTGAGATGCGGATGTACAAGGCAGGTATTATTCCAGTTAGCAATCTGCATAATAAGTAACTTTAGAAATTCACAACATTTTCTTGTTATGGGTTCGATGCATCAGAAATTCCAACATAGTACAGCATAGATGATTTATTCTTGTTCCACATATATCCTGAGCCCTGGCTGAAAAGACGGACAGACTTGGAAGGACTTGATGCTGCCATCTCTTTACTCACATACTTTGCATGTAGGCAGGACTGGCTCAGAAATGCTACATGAAGCTACTACTCAGGGATTGCCTGCGTGACTTGGTCGTCACACCCGGAGGGAAATCAGACTTCTCTAACCTGCTAGGTCAGTGTCCAGGCTTAAGCAGTCCAGTGAGCAGATGCATTGTGGTTTTACTCCCTAACTGCCATCATCAAAGAGTGTGATATCTACTATACTGTATTGGATAATATGTCCAAGGAGAAAAGAATCAACTCTATCACTTGATGGGGAAATTGTGCCAGCACAAGGTGTATGAGATATGTGGAATAGAAATACTATTGTGGCCATCTTCAGAAAATAAAATCTATTCTTAAAAATGATCAGGACAAGCTGGGCAGTGATGGCGCATGCCTTTAGTACCAGCACTCAGAGACAGAGGCAGTCAGATCTCTGTGAGCAAGGCCAGCCTGGTCTATAGACCAAATTCTAGGATAGGCTCCAAAGCTATACAGAGAAACCCTGTCTTGAAAAATAAAACCAAAATAAAATTCAAAACAAAGCCAGCACTCATAAGGCAGAAGCAGGCAGATCTCAGAGTTTGAGGCCAGCCAGGCTTATGTTGGGAGACCCCTGTCTTAAAACAAAAAAAAAACAAAAACAAAACAAACAAACAAACAAAAAAACCCTAATAATCAGGATGACCTAATTGGGGATTAATACTAACTTATTCATTTAATATCATCAGTAGCAAAATGATCGAATGACCTACTCTTTGGTCTTACTGAGTCATTGGAAAAGCTGTTTATGAAGATGTATAACAGTCGGAATGCGCCAGGTGCTGGTTATGGTGAGCTGGAGAAAGTAGCTAGGTTTATGGTCACAACCAGCCTTCCTATTAATTTCCCTTCTGAATTAAACTCTTCTGCCCAGAATTACAGAGTGTAGCTCTCCAGCAGGCCTTTTTCACGTAGGAGCCGCAGTCTGTGCTTATGCCTGCCAGCTGGTGCTGGAGCAAAGCCATCTGGGCGTGGAGGTTTTGAATCCACCAACTCCACCCGGATGCTCTGTGCGCCTCTGGATGGATGGCCACCAGAATCTCCAGCTCACGGTCAAATGTGCCGACACTCTTCTTGCCTTGGGTAGGTATGGCTTCATTTCTTGAGAGTGAACCACCGTTGTCTCTACAAAGCCATTTTCTTTGATGTCGGTGGTGGTTTAAGAACATTGGGAGATTAAGAATTAAACTCTTCCTTTCGGTACAAAGAAGAAGGGGCTTGCATTTGCCATTGGTTCCAGCTGTTTGACCAGCAGGAGCAGAGTAGTGACTGTGATTTGCTTTCAGACTTAGACTGCCCTTCACATACCAAGCAAAGCAATGAGCATATCATGGTCCAAGGAAGGGAGTTTCCTTGAGAGAGAGGTGGAGAGTTGATAAATGTGTGATATGAAAGTGTCCGTTTGCATATGTATTGAGGTCACCTCCCTGTGCCTGTAGTTACTTGAGGTGTGGCCATCCAGGGGACATTGGGGAAAGTAGTGCCGAGAGCCTCGTAGGAGTACCGGAATTGCAGAGAAATAGATTTGACAGTTCTCCCCGCTAGGCGTCCTCCTAGGAGTGCCAAGGAAGCCTAGTGGATAACCGAGTCAGTCAGTGATTTGGGTACGTGATGGGAGTGAACAGGCCCAAACCTTAGTGTTGTAAGGCACCAAGATTCCTTTCTTCTTTACCGTGTGGCCACATATGATGAGTGAAATGTGTGAACTTCCTGTCCTCACCCCTGTCCCCCAACATCCTAGCTGACAAAGGGCTTCCCACCTGGAACATGTCCAGTAGCTGCTGCTGAGGGAAAGAGAGCTCACTGACTCTTCAAACTTCTACTCTGGAACTGGACGTATTTCTGCTTGCTTCATTGGGCAAAGCAAGCCAAGTGACCACACCTACCTACACAGTTCTCTTTTACGCCGTGCCCCCGTAGTCACAAAGTTGCAGCCCTATTCGTAGTATCTGGGCTATGGAACCAGCTAGCCACTTGTCAATAGAATAATGGATAAAACAAGATGATATATATATTTTTTATTCAGCTGTAAATAACAAGATTATATCATTTGCAGGAAAATGAATGCAACTGGAGAATTATTACATTGAACAAATCAAATCAGTCTCAGAAAGACAAATATCATATTTTCTTGTATTCGTGGAGCTTAGATTTCATATGGGCACATAGAGTCACGTTATATATCTAGCATATATAGGGGAATGAAGGAGTCTAAAGGGGGAAGAGGAAAGGGCAGGCTAGGAGGACTTGGGATAAAGTATACCTGTATGAAAATGTCATTATGAAAGTCAGCACACAGTAAATGTGCACCAATAAAGAAAATGTTACTCAAGAACAAACATAGGAAGCCTTGAGGGGTGGTACTAAGAACTATGACATAAATCCCCAGAGTCTCTTAAATTATTAGTTCTACAGAAGGAATCTGAATCAGACTGCCTTGAACTGAGCTTCAGAAAGTAATGATTGGCAATCACGTAACTGGACAGACTGGCAGCTCTATTAGGTTCTCCAGTGAAGGAGAACCGATAGTGCACCCACGCACATAAGCACAAATGTTAGTGACCATACACACATGTATTTGTGTGTGCACACACCACAAACACCACACACACACACACACCTTGTGAACATGATGCACACTAACTCAGAATATCTCATTGCTATTGTTCCTTGAAAGGTTTTAGAGGACACTCAAATATTCAAACAGATTTTAGTCTTTCAAGGGAATTTTGGTGACTGAAATATATCTACATTCATCAAGATTTAGGATGCTTGCTAAAGATGTTAAAACACCTCCCTGTTATTTCTTCCTGTAGAAGAAAGATTGTTTGTTTAAAACCTTTGTGCTTTAGGGAAGCATATTTCCAAAACATGTGACCTGTGGATGGGTGTAGCTGGATCTGACTGCGCATGTGTTTTCTCCTATAGAGGAAGGCTGATGTGTGCATGTTTGTTAAATAAAAGGCATAGAAGTTCCACGTGTTAAGAGAAATTCACTTCAAAAAGCTCTATGCTGTTAATATGTAATTTTAAAAAGTTGTCACCAAGGAATCAAATACCTTTCTGTGAATATCTTTATGTTTTATTTAGCCTATTGAAATATAAGATGAAAAATATTACTAGAATTTCTTTTTATAAATATCTTCTCTTCCAAAACATGAAATGTACAAGAAGTCAGTTATTTGAACTCCCCAGGTCAAAATCTAGGACAGACCAGGCTTTAGGGCTAAGAAACCTAGCCTACCCTCAGGCCGGTTGTTCATCTCTTAATTTATGAAAGGTCAGAGTCTAAGGTGTACACAGATTTCTAATGACTGGTTTTGTATAAATAGAAACCATTTGGATTAAGAGCAGGAATAAAAGAGACCATGGAATCCACCGCCCCTTTGAGAAAACTGAATAAAACAACCCTTGAAGTCAACAAATAATCACCTCTAACTCAGCCACCCAGCATCCTGACTTCCTGCAGCTGGCCTCTTTTCTTCTACAGGCCTCCCCTCTCAGAGGTCCTTTTGCAAGACAGGCTGATGCTTTGGTCTCCCTCTGAGAAGAGCCATTCCCCTCAGGCAGCATTGGGCCTTTGCAGTTCTTCCTCTCTTTTCATCTAAGGATCACTGAAGAATTTTGCAAACAGCAAAGGGGTCCTAGCAGATCACAGAAAGAATACCACCCCACTCCTCAGATAGGAAAACTGAGCCAAGGCTAAAGAAAGTCCATGTCCTTAGTGTGACAGGTAATATTTCTGCGTAGAAGACAGAACTCCCAGCTGCGCTTCTAGTGGAGTCATCTGTAATAATCCACAGGCACTTTTTTGGCATCTTCAAAATGAGTCCTGCAATTAAAACATAATTATGCTTTATTCTTTAGTGGTACCTTTCACCCGGGGAGTGGAAAGTATTTTACAAACATTAATTAAGCCGCACAACACCCTGGGAGGAACGCAGCAGGTCATTCTGCTCTTCCGCGTGGCGGCACAGAACCGAGGAATTTGTTAATTTAGCCACGATCACGGTGGGAATTGTCATTTAAGTTTCCGTAGCTGAAGTCTCTCTGAGGTCTGACTCTTCATAAGGAGAGCCTTTTAAATGTAGTAATAACCTTTGTGGAAAATATTTTTAGTGGCTGGGTATCAGCATTTCAAGTTATATTTGAGGTTATTTTTAATCTGTGCCTTTGTGTGTTCTTTACTGTCTGCTGTGAATGTTAGGCTAGAGCTTAAAAGTAGAAGAGGATTTTAAAATATTTTCATTAAAGTATTTTAAATATCCAAGGGTTCCAAGGGTTCATGTCTTTTTTCTTTTCCCTTCCCTTTCCTCTTCTTTCTTCTCCTCCCCTCCCCTCTTTGTGTCTCTCATTTTCTCTTTTACTTTTTTTTTTTCTTTTTACAAAGGGTTCTATGTAGCCTTGGCTGGGATCCAACTTGCTGCTTGGTTGGGTGTTTGAAAGTGAAATCTGTGCACCCCTTGACTCTGTTTGCTTTTAGTCATAGCCCTAAAGGAACCAATAGCCTGAATCCTAACAGCATGGGGTTTCCCCCAGATATTGTATTCTAGAGTTTTCTGTACCAGATTACACTCAAGGTGCTTATTGGTGTCTTTCTGTTTTCATTGAGCACAGTGCCTGGGAAACTCAGCACACAGCCAGGTTGTCTGTCAGATAGTCAATTCATGCTCATTGTTGAAGTGTATTCAGTTGTTCGAATATGCTATAATTTTATTCTCCTGTTCATGAATAATTGGGTTGTCTCCAGTTTACAGTGATTTAAGTATTATTTTAATGCTATGTTTCTGCATACAGTGTTCTTCAATCTTCTTGAAATACATCAAAGTCATTCCTTTCACAAACATTACCATGAAGATATCAAGACAATTGGTTGTGGCTATCAAAGAGTTGCAAAATGTTATTCATGCTTCTTAAAAGAGAAGGAAAATGGTTTCCCAGTCGCAGGAGATGGGAGTAATCATACACACACACACACACACACACACACACACACACACACACACACACACCCTGTAAGCCCTGATAGGCTGAATTGGTGGTTGCATTTACAAGAGGCAGCTTAGAGAAGAGGAAAGGGGGAAGGGCCCTAGGGAGGCCTAGGTGTCAATCCCAGCTACAGAATTTAAGGACTCTCTGACCACCCAACCTCCAGCCCCACCCACTCCAACTCCACTTAATCCTCCTAAATGGGAGCCTGGCTCTTCTAGAATTACAGTTTGAGGGTTTTAAGAATATGTGTTTAAAAGTTAAGCAAATAGTTAAGTATGGGCCCATTTATAGAGAAACCTCTAGCACTAATGGGAGATTCAGTATGAAGGATTTAAACAAGTCTCATTCAATGGTTTCACTTGGAAACTTGTTGGCTTTAAGTTCAGAATTTCACCAAAGTAGAAGTTTGGGCAGAAACTTGCCTGGGAGTTTCACACTTGATGGATCTTAGATGAAGAGTCCTGGTGCCAATGATGCTTTGAAGGAGCTGAGGTTGGGATGAACTAAACGGGGGATGTTGTTTCCACTGATCTCTTCTGGGTACTCACCAGGAAGTTGGTGGCACATACTCTCAAAATGTCACGAAGTCGCTCTGTCTAACTCTGTTGCTTCCTCCTCTTCACTTTGTTCTTTTCTACCTCTCCCATCTTGGTTCACAGTGGCTCTTAGAGCCTGAAAACTCTTGGCCGCTTGTTCTGCCCACACTCTGTCAACCCAACAATTCCTGTCATTGCCCCCTTCAGCCGGTTCTCTCCATCTCACTGCCCCCCCCCCAGTCACAGTGTCACCCACCTGAGCCACCGCAGGTGCCATCAAACCCTCTCCTGCCTCCCATGTTTGACCTTTGGAGGTCCTATTGCCACGTTGCAGTTAAATATGGCTTCTTGAAATAGCAGATCAGATTACCCCGGTTTCTGCTTTAATCCCCTTATTGAATCACATTAAATTTAGGGTGAAGTCCATAATCCTGACCCCACAAAGTAGCCCTTCTTCCTTGCTTCAGTCACAAGGGCCTTTTTGGTCCTTTAATAAATGCACCCTTTCTTGTCTCTGTACCCTCTCTTTCCCCAGCAAGCTCTTACTAACTGCTCAGGCCTTCCGTGTAATGTGTTTACTGAGGAAAGAACAATCCCATGATTCCAGGCATTAAAAGGTGTGTTCCTCAACTGCTTACTCTCACAGCAGCTTTTGCTTGTCCTTGAGACACTGCACACTAAATGCCCTTTTCTCTACTCGTCCGTACGCTCTGTGAGAGCTAGACGCTTGCCTACTGTATTTACTCATTGTTTCTATGCTGAGTGCTGAATAAACGTGACTCATGCTCTGAGTCACATATTTCTACAGGAGAGACTTAGGCCCTTTGTCTCACCATAGGATACAGGGGACAGATTTTATCTTTTCAGGGATGCTGAGATGATATTCTCAAACAGTGAAGTCAGCAAAGGCAATTGCCAATGTTTGTAAAACAAGCCCTTCAAAGGAGATTATAAAGGTTTTATGGTGGTATTCATTCTTACCAATTTCCCTGGATTTATTTTGATATCAATAAATAGGGCTTAACGTTGCAGTATAATTTCAGTAGCAGTGACAACAGAATACTATGTCTATGGACATTGATAGCATCAGTAATTACACACAGGAGGAAAATACACTCCCAAGGAAATGCTTTTCCCTGTCTGTCTGTTCTAACCTTGTAGCCGCTTTTCTTCTGCCCTGTAATTGAACATCTGCAAGCCCATTTGCAAGCTAAGAGATGAAACCTCTCTTCCCTCCTCTGCCATATCAGCCAGGTGTGGTTTTTGTTTCTCAAAGGGAGCCCCGGAACCCCTCCTCTGAGAACCAACTGCGGGTTTTAGAACAAGTCCAGAATGCTGCTGCCATTAGAAACCCAGTGAATTAAAATTTTTATTAAGAGGAAGGTTAGCGAGCCATGTTTTCAACAAGGAACAATGGGTGAAAATTATCATTCTAGGGTCCATTCACTACAGATTCAGGGACAGAGGACAGGTGTATGTGACGTCATCTTGGGAGCACAGAATTACAGTTCTCATGCCTTCGGTGGAGTTTCTTGTGAGTACTCACCTTGTAAGGATCCCAAATCTCCTCTATGACATGATCCACAGAACTGCATTGCTAAAGGCTTAACTTACCGCATCGTATACCCAAACCACATATGCCAGCTAACAGTCTCTTCCCTCTGGACATGTCTAAAGCCAGAACCCATTAATGTATCTGGGTTTTATCTGAGGCAGTCAGATAATCTTAAGTGAGCTTCTTTTACCTTCACTAAAAGCTTCTGTCTTTGTCCGCTATGTTCAGTGAGTCCGCTATTATCCCATGCTTTTTCAGACCCAGTCCAGCTGGCTTTGGTGAGTTCCCGAAAGAACATCCCCATTGTCTCAGTATGTGGGTGCACCCCTCATGGCCCTGAGTTCCTTGCTCATGCTCTCTCTCCTTCTGCTCCTGATTTGGACCTTGGGGTTGTAGTCTGGTGCTCCAATGTGGGACTCTGTCTCTGTCTCCTTTCATCGCCTGATGAAGGTTAATATCCAGGAGGATGTCTTTCTTTGGGTTCACCTTCTTATTTAACTTCTCTAGGATCACGAATTATAGGCTCAATATCCTTTATTTATGGCTAGAAACCAAATATGAGTGAGTACATCCCATGTTCCTCTTTTTGGGTCTGGCTTACCTCACTCAGGATAGTGTTTTCTATTTCTGTCCATTTGCATGCAAAATTCAAGAAGTCATTGTTTTTTACTGCTGAGTAGTACTCTAATATGTATATATTCCATACTTTCTTCATCCATTCTTCCATTGAAGGGCATCTGGGTTGTTTCCAGGTTCTGGCTATTACAAACAATGCTGCTATGAACATAGTTGAGCATATACTTTTGTTGTATGATAGGGCATCTCTTGGGTATATTCCCAAGAGTGGTATTGCTGGGTCCAGGGGTAGGTTGATCTCGAATTTCCCGAGAAACCACCACACTGCTTTCAAAAGTGGTTGCACAAGTTTGCATTCCCACCAGCAATGGATGAGTGTACCCTTTTCTCCACAACCTCTCCAGCAAAGGCTATCATTGGTGTTTTTGATTTTAGCCATTCTGACAGGTGTAAGATGGTATCTTAAACCAGGAGCAGAAGGAGAGAGAGCACGAGCAAAGAACTCAGGGCCATGAGGGGTGCACCCACATACTGAGACAATGGGGATGTTCTTTCGGGAACTCACCAAGGCCAGCTGGACTGGGTCTGAAAAAGCATGGGATAATACCAGACTCACTGAACATAGCGGACAATGAGAACTGCTGAGAAGTCAAGAACAATGGCACTGGGTTTTGATCCTACTGCACATACTGGCTTTGTGGGAGCCTAGGCTGTTTGGATGTTCACTTTAATAGACCTGGAAGGAGGTGGGAGGTCCTTGGACTCCCCACAGGGCAGGAAACCCTGACTGCTCTTAGGGCTGATGAGAGAGGGGGAGTTGATTGGGGGACGGGGAGGGATATGGGAGGCGGTGGCGGGGAAGAGACAGAAATTTTTAATAAATTAATAAATTAATAAAAAAAAGCTTCTGTCTTTACCAAGAGTCCATTCTTTTATCTGATACCTGCAGATATGGAGAAGGAACACACCATCCCAAACTGCTTGTATGCAGGTATCCCAGCATCCCTTGGGACCATTGGAGAGTACGGAAACCTTAGATGCTGACTATGTTGTGGTAACTCATTTTATAGGCAAGTAAGCAAATGTAGGGATTGTGTATCCAGTCACTTCTAAGCCTGACAGTTTTGTGGGTAATTTAATGGCCCTGGTTAATTTTAATTCTGGAGGCACTGAAAGGTATCTGGTCTATTTTGACTCAGATCTGAATCAAATCTTTCTCGATCACCTTCTGTTTGTGTGACTTCTGTACCTAACTTGATTCACTCGTATCTCATTTCGTCATATGATATAATAAAGATAAAAATCCATTTGAAAAAAATCACACTAAGATTTAAATGATATACGGTATAATGCCTGTCTCATAGTATGTATTCAATAAAAAAATCACTGTTACTTATAACCTTGATTTTGGGGGAGTAGTTTGGTAACATGTATTAAAATATAGGTTTCATGTACCTTAGGACTTGGCAGTTCAGTTTGCAGTAGGAGACAGGGGTCCTGCAGGTGAAGTGCAGGTAAGTGCAGCTGCAGGCAGGCAGCTCACCGTTGTTATGTGGGTCTCAACACATGTTCAGCAGAGCAAGCAAGATGCAGCAGTGGTGCTGTCCAATGGCAGCCTGCTAGAAGTATTTAACTATACCTGTTCTGATCATAACAGGAAAGCTAACAACAGGCTCGAGTTAAACACAGTCGTTAAGAACACTTGCTGCTCTTCCAGAGGACCCATTTCCATTCCCAGCACCCAGTCAGGTTGCTCACAACCGTCTGTGACTCTGGCTTCAAGGGATCAACACTTCTGGCTTCCATGGGCACTGCACTCACGTGCCTATACCCTCATGCACACACACACACACACACACACACTTGTACATAATTAAAGAAATAATTAAATCTTAAAAAAAGAAGACAGCAACACTGAAAATGAAAGTTAATGGTTTGTTTAGTGTATATTACGTGTTAGTCCTAAACTTAACCACTTCGTCTCTGTGATGCGTTGTGGTGACACATACAGTAGTCCATATTTAGAGAGCTCTAGTAACACATCTCGCAGGAACAGCAGCGTGACAAAGATGGTCACATAATTGGTGACTGAATCCAGATTTGAACAGACGTTGGTTTGATTAGGCTGCCAATTAGTCAAATCTGCAACTCGCATCTGTGGGGGTTTAAAATCAGCCTTCAAACAAAGCAAAGCAAAACAAAGAACTAATGTTGCAATTCGGAGTCAGGCTTTCTCTGACTATGAAGAGGACAGCAGGCAAGGCTGAGAGCAACCGGTCCCTGTGTGTTCTCCTGGCCTTATGTCCCTTGTATGGGGTCAGCTCACTAAAAACAAAAGTCAGTCTTGCACAACGATGGCTGCACAGTTGCTGGTGCCCCCTCAGCACTCGCCCAAGTCTCCGTGTACATCTGTGAATTGTACATCCCCTTTGGAAGACATTTATGAAGAAACTTAATTGGATGGTAGGGGGAGGGCAGTGGGGAAAGGTAACAAATGAGGGCAGAGTATAATGACACACGTGTGTGAGGATGGCATGATGAAATACATTACTTTGTCTGCTAACTTCAAATTGAATTTCAAGTGCTGACCTTTAATGCCAGCACTTGGGAGGCAGAGGCAGGTGATCTCTGTGAGTTCAAGACAAGCCCGGTCTACACGACGAAGCTCAGTCAGGGTTACATAATGAAACTGTCTAACATAAACAGTAATAATAATATTATTATTATTACACCTATATTTTCTTACAGTTAATGACTAGATATAGGTTTCTTCTACCTTCTCCTAAAGGAAGTTGAACTTCTGAGGTAGTCACAGACTATAAGTATAGGAGGGAGAGAGGAGGGAAAAGCTTGGATTTTGTTTTGATATTTCCAAGACATTCCCTCATCTGCTTTTGATCCTGCTCCAAAAGGACTGTTTTTATCATAGCACATGTATATGGTAATGCGACCCACATCAACCCTTAGGCAGGCCCAAGGACTGAGTTCATCCATTCCGACTTGCTGCCTTCTGAATTGGGGGATCCCTCGTCTTTCCCTAGGACATCAGAGTCTTGGGGATCCTCCCCTCTCCACCAGCATCGACAGAGTGGGTAGGAACTTGTTTGTGCCCCAAGTTGTATGTTTATGAATGTTCATTGGTTACATCCTCTGACTTCTAATCCACTCTGCCCACTAAGGCATCAAGCAGCTAAAACTGCTTCTATTTGATGACCAAAAAGATTGAGAAAGACCTGGAAAGTGAAAGAGTCTGCCCAAAGCATCATGGGAGCACAGCAGAGCCAGACAAATCAATTCAGCAAGTCCAGGCTGCCTGGAAGGATCACCCCTCAGTGTGTGTGTGGCGCTCGGGCTGCATGGGTGTCTTCTGACCTCAGGTTGCATTCTGAGACAACTGCGAGCTAGAAGACGGGTCAGCCATGTAAAGAAGGAAGATATGACTTCCGTGAGGACCCTGGCTTTCTCCAGAATGATGAAATCCAATCTCACAGTTTAAATGCTTGTCCCAAAATATTTCCAAATGTGAAACACATACGAGCCAAATGACAAAAATGTTTTTTTAAAAAAAACAAAAACATGGGCTGGCTTCTTGTCATCCACCACACTGGCTGCTTCCCTGTCTGTTCACTCAGTAAATTATTCCTTCTGATCTTCATTTCTGATGACATCCAGATGGCCTGAAAGTCAGTCTTGCCTGTGTGAGAAATTCTCTGGGAAGTTAGGAGTGAGTCGCCGTGGTGTTTGGAGGGTGCGGGGTGGCAAGAGGTTGTCATCCCTAACACTATAACCAACATCTAAGTAGTCACAGTGTGTGCTTGCCTGGGGTAGAGCTGCTCTTTCTTAAATGGAGATGTGTGTTTCCGCCTTAATGTAGGCTACTGGTCAGAGCCAAATTTGCTAATGTTAACTTTTCTTCCTCTAAGCCCCAAGTCTTCTGGAATGAAAGCATGGCAGCAATGTCCTCAAAACCATGCTGTAGGTCCTGCAGCTTCAAGATGATCCTGTTGTTGTGAATTATGGAATTTAAGGCGTACTCAGTAAAATATAAACTTCTATGACGAATTAATAAAGCTAATGACTCAGAATATTAGCATAACTTTTATTTTTCACTATCACTTACCAGACTTTCTTTTTCACAGTGAAAGTAGCAACATTAACCTCTGGTACTATCTGTTTGATCATATGTGTTTTCTTTGATTGTTCCATTTAGACCTTGTAAAATGGAATGATTGTCTATTTATTTTATTTTAATTTTTTGTTATTTTATTTTTATAAAAGTCTCAATATGTAACCCTGCCTGGAACTTGCTATGTAGACCAGGTTGACCTTGAACTCACAGAGACCTCCCTACTTCTGCCTCCTGAGTTCTGGGACTAAAGTCATGGGCCATCATCCCCAGCAACTGTCTATACTTTATAGAAACAGAAACAGAGGTTCACTAAAAGAGTTTAGCAAAAATTTCCCAAAGCTGCAAAACACAAAATGTGGTTACAAACTCAGTGGCTTTCTACTCTGCTCCATTTGTCCCCCAGTTATAAGCCTCCCCAGAGGGTGTCTTTCTACCAGTGAACCACAGAGGGAAGTTTGAGGCATGGGAACCCAGATTCTGAAGTGGGTGTGGCTATGTGCAGCCTGCTCTCAGGGAGATGCTACTGGTTGGCCTTATGCTGCTCAGATCAAGGCCACCTTCTCGACCCACTGGCCCCAACTGGTACAGACAGTCACTGGAAATAGTCCCTTGCCCTGGCCAAGGAGAAGGTGCCATCTGTCATCTTCATGAGTGAGTCAGATGCCCTTGGTACCTAGCACTTGGACAATGAGAAGGCTGAGGACCAGGACGTGCAGAGGAACATGTAAACTCTGAACCAACTGTACGACTTCCGGTCCAAGGCTCAATGACAAGTAGTTACAGCCAGTAGTATGATGGTCAGCCCAGTCACAGCTTTCTTCCTTTAGGCCACCTGACCCTCAAGGCTGAATTCCTGATGCCCAACATGGAGCCCAGGTTCAAATCATGCTGACCCACTCCTAGATGACTGTCAGTCCTGTTGTGAATTGTGAGCAACTGGTGACCTCAGTCCCTGCAGCTCACAGTGTGGATTATGAGCCTACTGGAATGACCATTGCTTGGGGGCCTGTTAGAAATAGGTCTCATGCCAGAACTTAAGTCTAGCATCAACACCTGTCTCTTTATAAGGTCCTTAGAGAATCCACCTGCCCAGTTAGTCTGAGGTGTGTCACTGCCAGGATAAGTGAAGTGGTTTTTCTCACTAGCAGAGTCCCTGTTTCAGTGAAAGCCATCTCTGCCCCCACTCTACTGGCTCCAGGGTTCCTCTTCGCTCTGATTAGAACCAAGACTCTTCTGTGGGTGGGAAGACGCGTTTCTTCATATGGTAGAACAGGATAGCATTGTATTCTGGCAACTAATTTGCCACCATTACCAGTGTGATTTTCATGAAGCCGTCTTTTTAAGACTGAGCTCTTAAGCAGCCACATCAGTCTTTCTCCAACAGATATAGACATACACATATGTACACACGCACATGCCACCCACATCTACAACAACCATGTAAACCCCCCCGGGAGAGAGGAGAGATAACCACAAATCTGTTGTGTATTCACTGTGTGCCAGGTATTTCAGTACATGCCTTACTTGCAGACCAGACAGAACACAGACGATAATTAGGCTATTGTTAGCATGTGTCAATTGCTAGCCAGGCTTCATTAGCTAGGACCTCTGTGTGGTTAATGGATCTAGAACTGGTGTTTTTAATGATGGCTTCATTAAAGCGATTAAATAATGAGCTCCTAAAATTTTAAGTCATAAAAGATTAATTAAGTTATACTAATTAGCATTTTCATGTTTATACTATCATCTTAAAAGTCAATTTCCTTAACTAAGGTATGAGTTTCCCTGCTCCCCCATCCAACCTTCCTTTACCCCCAATCACCCCGATTCCCCCAGTTCCCCTCATCCTCTCCTTCACACTTTTTTCTCCCCATCTCCCCTCATCCCCATCCCACCCCACCCCCCAAGATTCCCATTTTTTGCCCATCAATCTTGTCTATTTCTCTTAATGTGGTGGACAATGAGAGCTGACGAGAGGCCAAGGAGAATGGCACAGGAACTTTCATCTGGCGATGGATCGAGAGAGAGACAGAGACCCAATTGGGATCAACCGTCTGAGCTCTTAAGGTCCAAATGAGGAGCAGAAGGAGGGAGAACATGAGCAAGGAAATCAGGACCACGAGGGGTGCACCCACCCACTGTGACAGTGGAACTGATCTATTGGGAGCTCTCCAAGGCCAGCTGGACTGGGACTGAATAAGCATGGGTTGAAACTGGACTCTCTGAACAAGGCGGACAATGAAGGCTGATGAGAAGCCAAGGACAATGGCACTAGGTTTCGATCCTAATACATGAACTGGCTTTGTGGGAGCGTAGCCTGTTTGGATGCTCACCTTCCTGGACCTAGATAGAAGTGGGAGGACCTTGGTCTTCATGTAGAGCAGGGAATTTGGACTGCTCTTCAGTATCGAGAGGGAGGGGGAGTGGACTAGGGGGAGGAGAAATGGAGTGGGGATAGGGGGAGGGGAACAGGGGGAGGGGGCAATATGTGGGAGGAGGGGGAGGGAAATGGGAAACGGGGAGCAGTTGGAAATTTTAAGTAAAAAAGAATAAAAAAAAAAAAAAAGTCAATTTCCAAGTAACCTCAGATGCTAAGAAGTCCTGTAGCTTAGCCATTGCATGCGTCTTACCCTGATGTTAGCTGCTTGAAGGAGACTTGTTTACTCAAAGGCGGCTTCCTGGAGTTGGAGACCATACTACACATAGTGTGATTTAGACAGTTTTCCTTCCCCAGTCTTTCACAACAATCCTCTCTCTCGTTTTAAATAAAATTCTGCAGAGCTGGCCTTCTGTAGGAGCGTGGTTTCCTTGGCCTGTCCGTGTATTCTAGTCCCGTTGCTGTGTTGACTGGCTGCGGGGGTGGGGTTAGTTAAAGTTTCTATTAAGATCTTTAGCATCTCGGCTTTATCTCCATGAAACATCAGAGCACTGAGCTTGACGAGGTTCTCATTTCCCTTCCACCTCCCAGCAATATCTTAGCGCCTCCGAGAGAAGGGTTCCTGAAAGAAAGCCGGCTAGGATTCGGCTACCTCACTGTGTCTCTCTCAGCCGGGCTTCCAATAGTCAGCTTCAGTGTCTACATTTCCGGTGTCACCTCTGCTGCTAGAGGCCTGGCTTATGTCAGACACCAGCTCAGCCACCAGGCAGGAGGCGTAACAGATGGGTGGTGATGGCTGAACAAAGGACTCTGTTTACCGGACCACAGTGTGGCTTCAAAGGAGGGTCTGAGCCTCTGTGTGGATTGCACTGTCAATATTCTCTTTCGTTTTTGAAATTTTTTATCATATGTCTAGGATGACTCAGAATGTAAAATGTTCCGATTGTCAAAAAGTTATAAACCAATCGATGGTATAAGAGAGTGACTGTGTCAAAATTTTTAAGAAAACATATGCAATAATATGAGCTTTTAAGTTAGATTTATTAATTAACAATATAATTTATTAATTAGTGCTCCTTACTAACTAATGACTCTGGGTGTAACTAAATTTTCTCAAACTCTGACTTCAAATACCTATTTTTTCCTTTCAAGGCAGGGTTTCTTGAGGTAACAGCGCTGGCTGTCCTGGAACTCACTCAGTAGACCAGGCTGGCCATGAACTCACAGAGATCCCTCTGTCTCTGCCTCCCAAGTGCTGGGATTAAAGACATGTACCACTACTGTAGGTCTCAAATATCTTAAAAGGGTATAGTAATATCTGCTTTATAGAGTTGTACTCGGCGTTCACAATAATCCCCTAGAAAATAGTAGATGCACATTAAATATCAGCTATTGATTTCACAACTAGAATTGTGGTTGCTTAGTGCCAGCTGTGAGCCTGTGTGCTCACTGTAAGATGATCACATTTTTCACAAGTTTAACCTTGCATCATGTTTTTTTTTTTTCAAGTAAACGATCTCAACAAAATTTGGTAATTGTCATTTCAAATTTAGTAAAATCAAACCAACACAGCCACCCATATTTTACCTATCTCATTTGTCTGATCTCTGAATTCAGTATACTGGGGCACCCGGGTTAAGACATTGTGATTGTACTATTTGACTCTATCAGATGAACTTTGTTACCCTCTCAAGTCATTTTCATGAGGGTGGTGGTACTCCACCTCACACCACTGCTGTCTGCTAACTCAGATCACACTCACTCAGTGTGTATGCGGGGTCGAAGCAAGACGTGCAGATCACACTCAGTGTGTGCTCAGGGTTGGAGCAAGGAATGCAGAGCACACTCAGAGTGTGCGTGGTGTTGGAGCGAGGCATGCAGATAGCACAAGCACTCAGAGTGGTTCCCATCTTTGTGACATCCCCCAAATTTTTAGAGTCAGACATAGCTATGCAATCCAGTTATATATACAGATGATACGGTCTGGGTCCCACAACCAAACTGCCTGGGTTCAAGGACATGATGACCTGTCAGTTAGCTGTGTGACTTCTGCTGGCTAGAAAGAAACTTAATCTTTTTTGATCTCGATCTCTTCACCTTTCACATCTCACAAGCAACAGTAGCCACCCAATAGGACACTTGTGAAGCCTTGGTTAAATATGACTTATAAATATTAAGTATAATATCTCAGGGCTGGGAAGCAGTCAGTAAACAATGCCTCTCCCTCCCCCAAAATACCAGCAGACAAACCAAGTAATTCTCCATAGCCGGAGAGCCTTCTGATCTGACACACCCACCCCCAATACCATCCTCTGGCCCTTCCACTTCATCACGTGACTTTCAGCACGATGATCAGCATTTCCCTCATTTATATCCTGCCCACCCCACACAGCCCGTTTATTGTCGGTTCCCAATAAGTTACGATGCACACATTACTTAATACTGTGCCTGACTCAATAGTTACACAATAAACGCTTTCCCTACTCTCCTCCTCTCTGATGAAGCCATGTTCCACAGAGCCCGTCTCTGTACTTTGTACCTGGAAGTCATTAGCAGGTATTTATTGCGGCCCTACCCCTGTGTCTCCCTGCCTCCCACCTGCATTCCCTGTAGCTACTTTGAGAGGACACGATGAACTACCCAAGTGAACTGGGTCCATTGCTGTTCCTCGGCTTCAGCCGATGAGGGGTTCTGCTAGATGCCCCTGATGACATGGAAACTATCTTGAAGGAGGTTGGAGTCAGGCAGCTTCTGGTATCTTGTCACCGTCGTGAGTCCAGCCCATGCTTTCAAAGGAGTGCTATGCTCCTGTGTTCAATCTCTCTCCTCTGAATTTCCCACCTTCACTTCCTCCTTTATATGATTCTTAGATTACCAGCTCATGAGGCCAACATGGACATCATCAGAGAACCTGACATGCCTGAGGGAAATTTGTGAGACCTATATTTTGGTTTACACAGATGCATCAAGTTAAATAAATCCCGTGTTCTTAAAACCATCAATGGCCATAGTAACGCAACACCCTTTAAGGGCTGGCTTGAAGTGAGACAGTATTTTAGTTTTGCTCCTGGATTGAAGGAAATGAAGGAATGGATGACTGCAGAATAAATTACTAAAATGTCCTTAAATATAAAACGCGACAATAAAAATCTGGACCTCACACATTCTATATGGGGTTGGGTTGACTGGCAAGACCAAGGCTGTAGAAATGTCTGTGGGAGTTCTCCAGCGGCTCACAGCTCTGTTCCATCTGCGCTGCTCCCGGAGGCTCTGCTCTTGCTGAGAAGGACATCTGTATCTTCTGTATTCTTGACCTTCCTCCCATTTTCATATGCATGTGGTATCTACATGTTTGTGTGTGTATGTGGAGAGAGAGAGAGAGAGAGAGAGAGAGAGAGAGAATTCATGCACACTCACGTGGTTATGAGTTTTTCTGCATATCCCTGGATTTTCTGGAGCTCACTATGTAGATCAGACTGACCTCAGACTCACAGAGATCCACTTGCCTCTACCACTGAGTGCTGGGATTAAAGTTGTGCACCACCATGCCTGGCTTGACCCCTACTTTTTAAAACTACTTCTTTTATATTTTTGAGATTAGGATATATTCGTATCATTTCTCCCTTGTCTTTCCTCCCTCCCAACCTTCTTACATGGCCCTCCTTGATGTTTTTCTACTTCATCTTTTTTTTTGTTAACTGTTGTTACATAAATATATGGGTGTTTTATAAATATATTCCTAAATACATGAACGCACCTTGATACATATATAAAACAACTCTCGAACCTAAGGCTCAGGGAACGTTGCTGAAGTAGCTGAAAGATCGAAGAAGTCAGAGAATTGGGAGTTTGCTGTGAGATTGTGTCTCTTAGCACTGTCAGAAGCTGCACCCATGAAGTCTCACCAACAGGAGTGCCTAAGCATGAAGTGAGCAAGGACAACACCAACAGAGGTGAAGCCCATGGGGTCTACAGGCTGCTAAGGAATGCTGAGAGCAGAGGCTCCTTCCCAGGGAAGGGCACCCCCATTGATTGGGCTAACCTCCACAGAGAAGGGCACACCCACTGATTGGCTCTCTGGGAGCAGAGGCTAGCCTCCATGGGGAAGGGCACACCCACTGATTGGCTCTCTTACTTAGTGCCTCACCACTGCCTGAGGTCCTTGAGTAACTGGCCCAGAGTGGTGTTGTGAAGCCTTTGGTCCCCCCCTCCCCTTTGGTGTTTTTAGCTAGAAGCTTTCTGATCTCTATTATAAAACTAGTAACAATAAACATAGAAAAGAGGTGAAGTGGTTCAGGATGGAAGTGGGGAAGGGGGGCACTTGATCTTATGGTCCACTGTGTGACCAAAATGGGGCCATTATCAGTAAGAAAGCAAATCTTTTGGGAAGCTAGCTTACACAAGGAAAAAAACAAAACAAACCCACCTCTTTCTATCTTTCATAAACATTTTGTTTCAAATGTAAAAATGAATACATAAATAATAGAACATGGACCTCCCCGGTCTTCTCATCATCTCCTGAGCTACAGTGGTGTTCAGTGCTGCAGGAGGAATCTTCCATTCTTTCTCAGGCATGACTTCCCTACTCTCCACAGGAGTCCCAGAGGCCCTGGGGAAGCCTCAGGCCTGGAGAAAGGAAAGCTGAAAGTCTGAAGCACAGTCTACCTCCTGGACGCTCTCTACCCATTTATTCCCCCCACCCCATATGTGTACTGAAAATAATATGCATAATTTGGCACAAAACCTAAGAACCCCAAATCCAAGGAGATGAGGAGGAGACGCCATGAGCATTGTGTGTCTGCTGGAGGCTCTGTTGCTGGGGCAGTCCGGAGAGCTCTTCACATGCAGCAGAAGTCCCGATGCTATTGGAGCAGCAACCTCTGAAGTGGCCAGTGAGAATGGTCCGCATGTGCAAAGATATTCTCTACATTAGATTTAGTTGTTTTAATATAATAAAATTCTGTAAGATAGCAATGCTGAGCACTATTACTGCTCTAACTACCTTACTGAATTCCTAATGCTTCCTTTGATGACATCGTGGTCTCAATAAGAGAAACCAACACAGGACGGCGGAGCAATGGTGTCTGTATTCACAGGTTGGCATCTTATTTGTACCAGTGACATGTTTTAGGTCTTCTGCTGAAAGGACCACTCCTGCAAGTGTGCCAAGATGGAAGGTCAGGTAGAAGCCCCAATGCTTCTGGAGTTTGCTTCCTCTACATATCTGAACTTTAACAAGGCTTTGGAAATAGGAAATTTCTGAGTCATACTTACCCACTTAAGCAAGATTCTTGGTGACATCCCAAGGAGGCCTACTGCCAAGGGTGGAGATAGAAAGCATGCCGGTGTCTTCCAAGGCCAGGGCAGGGTGTCAGTCAGGTTGTGTGGGCAGCTCCGATGCCAGAGCTGCTCTGAGAGCTAGCAAAATGTGCTGTGCCCGCAGTAGGTCTTCCTGTCCTGTGCCCAACCACACCACTTCCTATGTCTGATAGTTGCAAGATGTTAAACGTTAATTACTTGCTCTTAGCCTTGCTGGGCACGTGGCTAGTCCTTTCTCATCGACTGTCAAGGAAAGCAGCTTAAGTCTTGTCTCTTTCTAAATTTCCATCAACTGTAACTTTTCTTCCAAATCCCTCATGTACCTACCCATGTCTCCACAGTCTGTAAGGCAAAGAGGAGGGCCTGTGACACTGAAATGCTTTACTTACTCCCAATTCAACTCATAACTGTACTTGAGTAAGTATACGAGTAAGTCACTGGAGACCTCCTTAATCCTGGAGCTAGATCTTTGGCCCATTTAATTTCTTCACTTGGCCTTAATATCATAAACAGTGAAAATTCATTTATGAAAAGAATCTTGTTTGGTTGTGTGTGTGTGTCTGTGTGTGTGTCTGTCTGTCTGTCTTGTCTGTCTGTTGGTGTCTGTATGTGTACAGCTCGTTGCCAGTTTCGTTCACATTATGTCCATCAAACAAAGGCAGTGCCCTCCCTGGTCTTATCCATCAAATGAACCCTAAGTCAATGGGTGGAAATTCTGGTTGTGTCAGCCCATAGACCAAACCCTACTGATGCAGTGCCGGCGACACAATGTGAAACAAAAAGCGTAGCAAATCAAATCAGTTTCCAATTCTGGTGTCGCTGTTGTAAAGCCAAGGATTTTAACTCCTGCAGTCCTCATTTTCAATGACGTAAAGCCTTGGTTCAAATTTGGGCTTGGTCAGAAGTTCAGTTTCGATGCATTTGTGGCAGTGCATGGAGGAGTGGGGAGGCAGATTATACACTGCATTTCACACGGGGAATAAGGAGCTGCATTGATCTCTTGATGGAGACAGATCCAGGCTCATTCTGATTGATTGGCCACGTCTGTCCTGGGCAGGTAATGACATGAGTGCTTCCTTTGTGCTAATCCCAGCTGGGAGAGCTCTCTAACATGCATTTCATGGTGATTTTAGAAAAGCAAATCCTTCCCACGAAGAAACATGAGAGTTTCAAACTCAGAAAAAGAAATGTCTTAATCAAGAGAAGTGTTTAGAGCCTCGAGCCTTTCGAGTGTCTTGTCCCGGATGCTTCTGTACTCCTTCTGGTGATTAATAACGAGTTAGTTAATGGGTCAGTGACATAGCTCAGCGGATAAAAGTATGCATGCTGCCAAGCCTGGTCGCTAGAGTTCTTTCACTGGGACCCGCATGGAGGAAGGAGAGACCTGACTCCCACAAGCCATCCTCTGACCTTTACACGTACCCTCTGGCATAGGCTTGGACACACACATGAATGTGTGTTCATGTGCGCACACGACACACACAATTGTAAGGGAAAAAGTTGGGGTTAAACATCATCATATCCGAGAATGGGTGAAATACCCTCTTTTTGTTCCTTGTTCTCATGAGACAAGACCTGGGAGGTGTTCTGAGTTTGCCAGTCAACTCGCATTAGGATGGTATGCTCAGTGAGCTGCAGACTAAGACAAGGCTATTCTTTTTTATTTGCTTAGTCAGCTCCGGGGAGTCCTTGAATCAGGCAGAAATCATAAAATTGTTCAAGCCTCTGCCATCTTAAGGAAAAGGTTTGCTGTATAATGGTAATATTCACTTCTCTGCCTGGGACTCAGGGCAAGCACCCTGGAGACCTTCAGATACACAAGGCTGTCTCTTTGCCTGTTCAGGAAAGGTTTTTCTAGAACCTTAGAAATTGGAAGGGGGTTTGGACTGCTGTGTGTTTATCTGTGACAGTAATTTGTTTGGATTAGTTGAGATGTAGAACCACCATTCAGGACCATCTGGGGATGAGAATTATGTTTGATCACAGGTCAGAGTGTGAAGATTCTGGTCTGGCTGTTTACTTAAACCAGCTCTGTTCTTAAATTCAGGAAAGCAGTTGAAACACAGGGTGTCCACTCCTCTCTAAGCAACAGCATGTTTGCCTTTTCTCCTTGAGTATACCTCAAGAGTGCCACGAGAATCATGGAGAAGTTCAAGTGGCCTTTTAAGCCCTTCTGGCAAAATCCACTTGCATGAGCATTGGTGTTGGAACCTTGGATGTGACCTACTTTGTGTGCTCATATTATTGGGACCGTGTATTCTCTTTTAGAGCACCTAAAAACTGGAGAGGCTGAGAAGATATTTCTTGACATGTGAAATACTGATACAGTTTTTACCCTAATCCACAGAACGAGTTCCTCCACCTTGGGGCTTCTCACAATGTCTGGGAGACTTGCACAATAAACACTGTTAGCAGGAATACAGAGTGTGGGTGGATTGCCCAAGTAGGTTTTACACTCTTCAGACTTCCACAGTTTCTCATCTAATACTTCAAATCAGGGCAACGAACAAGTGTTCCACAATGAAGTGTTGCTTCATTGTCCCAAAAATCTGTGAATTCTGGAGTCCACATGTGTACACATTCTGAGAGACAATGTACCTATGGAGATCAAAGGACAACTTTGTGGACTTGGCTCTCTCCTTCCACCTTTGCGGGCATCGAACTCAGGTCAGAAGCCTTGCACGGCAAACACTTTGCTTGATGAGCCATTTTACTGGCTTGGATTTGCCATTTCTTTTTTAAGTTAATACTTCTATTAACTTTTTAAAGTTATCCACATGACATCATTAAATGCAGGAGTGAGAAGACAGTAGCATCCCATGTTACACAACATTCCACAGAAGCAATAGACAGCAAACTGAAGAGCTTTAATAGTAGGATAATTAGGAAGTGATGAGCTTTGAATATACACTACCCACACATCATGTTTTGTGTTGCATAGTTTGATTTTTAATAGCATTTAACAATTGGGTCACAGAATTTCTGAGAATTGAGAGGTCTGTTTCTGTGAGCTGGGATGAACAGGTTCAACACTCCATTTTCTGAGATATTCTGAATGCATTTTATTAAGTCTCCAGTAATGCTTGAAGAATGGGTCAGGAAAAATGTGTTCCTGAATTTCCACACCAGGCAAAGCAGATGAAAGTACAGGGATGTGCCCATTTCAGCTGCTTTATTTGGTGCCAGTACAAAGCCCTGGCGTTTGTAATTTAACTCATAGATTATATCAACAGCAAGAGCAAGGAGATTCGGCCTGCTAGATAGGCCACTCCTAAAAACATCAAGAAGACACTATAAATGTTTGAAAAGAAAATAAACACCACTGAACATAAAATCGGAAGAATTTAGAGAGAGAGACATTTTTACAAAGTTAGCTTAATCTAGATAGTGTAAACACTGAAAGATAGCATTAAATCTGTCTGGGACAGCAGCACTGAAGGTATCATTGTTCATTGTGCCGGAAATGGAGGGAGTAAGGAAGAGAATTCAAAAAAAAAAAAAAAAAAAAAAAAAACAGAGCCCCGGGGTCTGATGTATGTAGGGAGATTAAGCGCTATAATATGTATTTATCTTGGCTATAAGTGAATAGCTCTGAGACCACCATCAGTCAATCTTCAAAGCTTGGCTGCTTAGCTAGATTAGCTCAGGGTGCCAGGAAGGAATATGAGTTGTGTCTGGAGCGGCGGAATAAGACAGCACACAGTTCTTTCTTCTTCTCCCAAACTTGCCGCTCATCAGCACATCCCCGCCTCTCTGCTCTCCACATCCTGTTGACTGTGGGATCTCTATCTGTTACCAAGCATTTACCTGGGAGTCTCCTCCTTCATTTCTTGCACCATTGATCTCCCTGCCTCTTAGAAACCTCTGCTGCTCTGGAAACTCAGCTGGAATCGGTACTAGGAACCTTGGCTGAACACTCAAGTTTTAGCCAGAAGACACACCGACTTGAAGTTTTATTTCCCAGTCGAGTCAAATTCACTGAAAATGAGCAGAAATGATTCTGATTTTCTTCATACTCTGCACCAAGAGTAAATGCTTAGTGTGTAATTGATGCTCAGTGTGTGTTTTCTGAATGAAGTAGCGAATCAGTGCCTACAGTGGAGAGAGAAACAGAGCTAGCTAGCTCAAAGGAACCCAAGAGATTTTCCGTTGTTATCTATGTGTAGTAATATTGCCATTGCCGAGTTTACTGCCAATGATAATGCTGAATTTACTGCCAAATAAAGGGACATAACAAAGTCATTCGAGAGCCTTCTTTCCATGAACCAACCTCGCGTTGCTCTTTGTCTTCCTAGTCTGTGTTATTCTCTTCTCATCCTGATTACTGTGCTTTTGTCCTTTCCCTAATTGCCTTCTGAGGCCTCTTGTTTACTCCCCCAAATACAATAGATCACACATAATTTTGGAGGCTGAGGTGAAGGACGGTTGATGCCAGTGTTGGAGGCTCACTACCTGTAAGCATCCATCTCTCCTCCCTTCACCTCCACCCCAGCAGTTCACTGCTCACTCCTTTTTGTTGGGGCTCAGCGTTCTGGCAAGCCCTGCCATTTACATATGCATGGTGTCAAAATAAAAATGGAGTAAGGAAAAATTACAGGTTAGACAGGTGTCTGGTGATAGCCTAAATTGCTGCCTTGATGGTAAGCAAGAGGTTGACACGGGCCTTTTGTACACCTCTGAAGACGTGAAATTCAGGTTCTAAATTAGAGGTAGAATTCCATTGTGTAGCTTGGTAATTTATTCTCAGGTGCACAGGCAATGCTTGGGAGAGAAATGACTTCAGCAGCTACGAACAGGGTGACTGTGGCTGGGGGATGCACCGCAGGCGCGATTTTCAACTGGGAGGCATGCCTTGCACTTGGGGCTTTGAAAGCTTTCCTCCCTTCCAGCTACTACAGCGAGCATGGGTTTTGTCCACAGCCCTCTCGCAGCCACTCAGGTGTGACCCTGGGGAGTCCATCAGTAGGACTCTGACTTCACGCGGCATGGGTGAGTGGACCAGGCCTTTTCTGCACTTTTCCTGCTTGATCCCGTCCAAGTGCGAGAGTCACTGGCATCCTCTACCCTTCAAAGACTTCTAGAATAATGTGACCAGCCAGCACTAACCAGGGTCGTTCATTTCATTTGTTATCGCCTTACTTATTAGAAAGAGCCATCTCGGAGGCCTGAGTGTATCCACAGTGTTTCTCTCTTCGTTCAGCTAAACAGAAATGTATAAGTTCTAGGAGTTTAAAATCTTGAGGTTCGAGGAGATTTTTGTATTCGATTGTTTAAAGGATCAAACTACTAACTCTCCCTCTCATTTTACTTAATACAGAGCTTTGTCAGTCTGCCAAGATTCCAATGAAAGGCTCACCAGGATTTACATACAATCTTACATATTGTATCTGCTAAAATCCCAGAAATAATGGTTCAGTTTAATCTGCATGAAGGGCATTAAAAAATGCTGTGGTAATTGTTTTCAGTAGCTTCCTAAGGAGTGAACCTGTCTTCCTGTGTCTCCCTGAGAGAACTCACATACCTGGTGTTTTAAAGGACAATGGTGGGAAGGGCTCCAGGTGTCTACATACTAACAAGCTTCTGTACGAAAGTCGTGACTATAAATTCAGAAGGCACAATAAATACCTGCAATTTCCCTTTAAACACGATGGAAACAGAGCTTTCCCCATGGCTGCTGTGAGTTGCCAGAAACACATTACCGGGCAGCCATCTAGGTCAGTATGTATGGCAGATCCTGGTCTGGACAGTAGAAGTCTGGGTAACTCGAATTGATAGCCTTGCCAGTGTGTTTGGTCTACAGTGGAACATTATACATCATCCATGGCACAAACCGTTGTGTAGCAGTCAGAGGAGACAGAAAAAGACTCCTCGGCCCCAAATAATATGCACATTTTCCTCATAGTGTCTGTAGGTTACATGGTATAAAGACACAAATGTCTTATACCGTGCCTTTATAATTTCATTCATTCATTCATTCATTCATTCATTCATTCATTCCTGAGATAGGATTGGACACTTACTTTGCTCCAGGCACTAAACTACAGTCTGGGAATTAAAACGGTTGTGAGCAAGGCAGAAGGAATCTGCTCTTCAATGTGTATAGCGCTGTGAGGAAAAGCTACATTAAGTAAGATTATTATCTTAGAAACACAGAATAAGCACACAGTTATATTTTGCAGTAAATGCTTTGAAGGAAAATGACGATGTATCAAGGGAATGTGACAACACGATCTGACAGAATCCGGGACACGTGACCTCCGAGTGCAGCTGCTGTCTCGGCAGAAATGCCGGGAACCAGCTTGGTCACAGAATAAACACCACCAAAGCGATGACCCTTGCTACCGAGTGCCAACCATGCCGTGGCACCATGACAGACATGGTCTTAGGTGTGTTCTCACTCACTGCTCTCAGCGTATCCTCAGGCTCCTAGTGCAGAGGTTTAGATCAGGTCTGCCCAGACATAAAGTCTTTATTCTGCTCGCTGCAGTTCATTAGACAGCCACCAGGGGTTTCTAGAGTGGGCAAACCATGCGGCAAGTCCGAAGACATCCCCTCTACTCAGTGAGTTCCAGGGCAGCTGGAGGTGCCTAATAGAGAGAACTGATCTCCAAAAGACCAAAAGAAAATGTAGGGAACAAAAGAACCCATTACAGCGAACAGAAACATATGAAGTCGTGGAATGCAATCTTGGAACAGAGTTGTATGATAAATAGGAGACCTCAAAGAAACCCTCTGTGTACAACCCAATGCTACAGACCGCTATCCTCCAAGGTCTCCTTCGTGCCTGTCTCTTCCGTGTGTGCACATGCACTGTTCACCTCCTCACGTACATTCACCCTTCACACACATGTATATTCACATACATTCACCCTTCACACACATGCATATTCACATACATTCACCCTTCACACACATGCATATTCACATACATTCACCCTTCACACACATGCATATTCACATACATTCGCTCGTCTCTGCTACGAAACATTTTCTGGTGCAGAGAATAGGGAAGTGTACTCCAACTCCATTGTCCTTTAGACCTGTGTCTGTGTCTAAAGGTATCATGTACAGAAAAATTATTGTCATTTAGAGTCAGTTCAGCTTGAGTATGAACCTTAAAACCACAGACTTCTATTTGTATTGCTTTTGGGGACTGAACCACAGGTTTTCTTAGCTGCCTCTGGGGTGATTTTTTTATTCGATAAATCTATTTTGACCATGAGATAACGTACATGAAAGTATCAAATGCAGTATCTGGGACACAAAAGACATTCCGAAATGACACCTGGCTCTGAGTAGATCTTTGCAACTGGCATGCGGCAGGTAGAGACATGGACTGTGGGAGGAGAAGGGAAGCCAGTAGTCCAAGAGGGTGTGTCATCACAGTGGGACTTTACAGAATTAGAATAAGACTTTAAGAGAGGCGTGGATGTCACACTTGTGCACACGTGTGCACTCACACTCCTATCCTGGCTCCATGGGATGAAAGGGGAAGCAGACAGCAGCTGGGGAAGACTGGACCCTGCGGGTGAGGCCTGAGGCTTTTGAGTTGTGTGGAGTGAGACCCATACTGCAGAAGACCAAGAGTCACTCTCCTCTGCTGTCCCCTCCAACACTGGCTCATAGAGAAAAAGATTCTGGTGACAATTAAAATTTGATTGTTTATCCTGAACAGATTTTAAAAAAAAAAAAAACCTTATTCTGTACTCCTTCTGTCAAAACTATTGTGAGTCCAATATTCATAATGTCAAGGTGAGAAAATATATTCTGCCAGAATTCTATAACTTGCAGATTTTGCCCTAAATTTGAACTCTTTTATTTCCTACTTCCTGTTTCCAAGAGCAAGGACTTTTTAGCAGACCAGAAAATAATCATCACATAGTATTTAGTCTACAGGAAAAAAAATGTTTCTGTGAATCTAGTGCAAATTAATCAGAGTTATTTGCTTAAAATATCCTCAAAGTGTCAGCAAGGTTATTCAGAGCATAAGACCCCAGAGCCCAATGACCCGAGTTCAGTCCCAAAACTTAGATGACAGAGAACTGACTCCTGCCAGTTGTCCCCTGACCTCCGCACATGCTCTCACACAGATGATAAGTGAGTAAAATTTTAGAAATGTCTTCAGAGGACTACAGATAAATTTACTGCAGGGGTGGATTCAACTCTGTGAGCTCTGGAGACTCTCATATTAGGCTCTTCAGATCCTAAAGGCCTTATGTACATAGTTTGTAGTTCTCCCAACTACATGGCACCTGGAGACAGAACTAAACAATATGTGTACATAGCCCTCTTCAGTCTGGGTCTCCTCTCTCAGACATGGACTGAAGAAAGGGCAATAGTTCTGGAGAGAGAGAGAGAGAGAGAGAGAGAGAGAGAGAGAGAGAGAGAGGAGAGAGAGAGAGAGAATGAATTCCATCCCTCCTCCAGAGGAGATAATCACCCACTCAGAGCGGCTACCACCTGCAGCTCACTGTACTGCGTCTCATGATGCTTTTTAAGACTGAGAAGGTCCAGGCCTCTTCCCACCTTCTTTGGCTGAGGAAAAGATACCCACTGGTGTATCTTTAAACCAGAAACAATTACGTTTCTAGATTAAAGGCATAGCGAGTTTTAGCATTCTGATGCTTAAAGAAACTTCATGTCCTCTTTCATTGAGATATCGAAGAGATAAAACCCTCCCTGAGTGACATTCTCTCATGGTTCTGTCATACTTCCTACTCAGTAACTGGGGCCTCATCTCACTCATACCTTTGGAGGCTATCTAACAATGCCTGTCCCTTTAGGGAACTGGAAGCTGGCAAGGTGATCAAGCTCTCGGAAATGCTTGCACTTTTTTCTTCCCTGCCAGAACATCTCTGCCCATTGTTTCACACCCAGGACTGCCATAGTGAGTTCCTGTCTGGCTTCAAGATGTCATTGAGTGTCCTGCCTCGGAGAGAAGACCCACGGATCTTCTCAATAGCGTGTGACTAAAGCATCCATAGGGGGGAGAAAATGCCAACAGCTTTGATCAAAGACAGAGAGGGCTGAAACCGGATGCAGGCACTGTCAGGAGTGAAACCTAGGGTCCAATGAGTCACCCCTTCTTTAAAGAGAAGCAGAGTCTTTGGGAATGTTTCTGAGTGTGGCACCAGGATAAGGAGAACAAAGAAGGTCTGTTTCCAAAAGTGCACGGATGTTCAATTTGAGTGAAATGGTACCCGTGTCACTCTTGGGAATGCAAGCTGACATATCTTCACATTGTATTAGTATCATTTAATAAAATTCCAATGTAATAAGTAGGTCTTAATAATTCTTTTTCATTGTGCATATTCTCGCTGTGTTTATTCTCTTTTCACATAGTAGACTTGAATTTTTTTCTTCTCCTTCTAAATCAACAATCAATTTATAAGCAGAACCACAGATAGGAACATTTATTTTTGTGATATGCTCATTCAGGTGACAGTTGTTAATGCGATGGATCAAGTCTATGAAGTAACCCAGGTCAATAGCATCTGGCATGCAGAATGAATTTCTGACACCTCTCCCCCTCATGACAGTAAAGAGATGCTGAGAATCCGAGATTAGATGTAGTTTTTCCTGCAGTGCTCAGTTGCCCGCAGAACACGGCCCGCAGAACATTCCTTCACTCAGCAAATACGTTGGTTGTACATCCTTGGGGCGTATCATGCACTTACACTGCCGACTGGCATACTCAGATCTGGTCTAGGCCCCACCAGCTCCCCCTCCTAAGTGCATTGGTTCTCCTGCCGTCATCAGGTATCATCAGAGTCCCGCCCACTGACTTGTACACTGTGTCCTGGGGGTTTGCTTACAATGCTCATTTCCAGGAATTACCCAAGTTCTGCAAATAAAACTTTGCAGCCCTTAACTGGCTTCCCAGAGATTTTTCTGATCTTTGATTTTTTTCCCCTTTGCACATTTTAACCATTTCATGGGCAGGGAACACACAGTGCACATGTGATCAGGAGTGAGCTCCAGTTTTGTAGGGTTTAGCCTCAACTCTGAATGTGGATTCCTCTGGTACATTATTGCTTTTGACTCTGTTTCCTGATCCCCCAGCCCACTGATGGATTGCATGTGCAGTGTCTGGTCCAGGCCGTGCCTGCTTCTTTTGCCTTCTCTAGCTAGCAATAAATTACTTAAACATAACATGAATGCATAAGCCTTGGGCAGGAAGAAGAAGCAACAATATTTAGAAGCAACAGATAATGTAATATTGTTCAGAATGGACAGATGGGCAGACAAGAGCTAGACATTAAAATGTCCCTATAAATCAATATGTGAAAAGCAAATAACCGTATGGAAAAGTGTGTAAATATAGGAAGAGTCAAGCGACAGGGAAATCTAATTTAGCAGAATCTCAATAATTTACAATGAAACACAAATTTTAAAAACTTTTGTGGCAGTCTGTAAAAAAGTGAGACTACGATCCAAAGTTTCCAGGATGTGGGTAAAATGCTTCACTCTTAGAAGGACAATTTTGACACACTCACATTCAGGAGAATAAATGCACTGGAACCTCACCCCCTCATGACAGAAGAGAGACGCTAAAAATCTGAGATTAAGTGCAAGGTTTTTTCCTTTTTTTTTCTGCAATGCGCAGTTGCCTACAGAACATGGTGCACAGAAATTCCCTCAGTCAGAAAGTATTTTAAGTTCTGAGAGAACACAGAAGGCTGCGCATCCCTGGGCTCCTCGGTCTATGGATCAGCAGGAGTGGGGTGTACCAAGCATTTGCCCAGCTAGCAGCATCCTGTGATTTTCATAAATCCTGCGTGTGTTGAAGTTTCACCTTAAAAGATCCAGGTACCAGAGAGTTCCAGGTCTCAAGCCCTCCCCTTCCTACTCAAATAACACCTAGTTTTAGAAATTCTACTTGTGTGCATGCAGCTAAAAAAGCCACTGCTGTGTGTGCCGCCACAGATATGATGGGTACTGCAGCCTTGATCTCAAGAATGAATCATTTGAAACTATCTTAGCATCCATTTGTGGAGGAATAGGTAAATGAAATGAACAGTTAAAGCGAGCACCTGGTTAGATTTCAGGAATGTTATATGGCATCAAAACAGGAGGTGAGCAAGGTTCTCAGTATGAATTATTTATATGAACAAAAATAATAACCGTATTTTGTTTTATGATGCACTGGATGCATGTAAAACATTTGCACATGGAATGAAAGGAGTCATATAAAATTCATGGTATTTGTTGCCTAAGAAGGATCCAGGGAACCGGATAGGTGGCTTTGCAAAGCTGTGTTGTGGTATCTGTCATCTCATGCCGTAAAAACAAACTGTGAAAACCAGGAGAAGCCCAGGAGATGATAACAGAAACTGGTTTCTAGATGAGACCGTAAATGTTCTTTGTAGCACTCTACAGAGTTCACGTTTCTGAAAAGGGAAACAGAAACCAAACAGTTGCTCTTCATTCTGACATAACTAGAGAAACCATCTAAGCAGATGAAAGGCAATGGGGCAATGTCTGGCTGAGAATGCAATGAGGATCCAGAATGCCGGTTGGTTGCAGGTCTGAGGGTGGTTACAGCGTCTGGGAGGACCCCAAAGGACTTCTTGGACTCATGCATGCAGGAATGTCCAGAGAATATGAACCAAGAAGTAGAGTTCTGTTTGTTTTTAGTGTTCTTGGCCACTGTTTATGAAGACAGTGAAATTACCAGTCAGAGACTTGGCAAATACATAGCTCTCTGTCTTTCCTTCACATACCAGCCTCCTTCCTCACGCCTGCTGCTTGAGGTTTGGCGGCCACACAGGACTGCTCTACCATGGGCTGCTTCTCCTGGGTTCTAGTACGTCTCTCAGGCTGTTAGGTGGTCACTCTGAGAGGATCATGGAGGTAAGGTGAGAGAGAGGAAAGGGGTGTTGCCTGGATAAAGACAGCCATTTTCTGACTTCTCTTCCAAAGAGTCAGACTTCAAGGTTTGAAGGAAACTAGACTTAAGAGATGAAAGTCCTGGGAATACTGACCCATAAGCCCCCACAGCCTGTTTAGAATTCTTCACGCGCTGTGAGAATACTCGTCGACGCTCACATCCCGCATGCTTCTGTGTTCCCCACGCTTTATTTCAAACCCCATTTCCTTGTGCAGCTCCGCAACTGTGAGTGAAAACTGGTGGATTAAAAGAATAGAGTGAGCTATGCACGCTAAGAGCACAAGGTGACATGTTCAGCCTAAACTGCATATTCATTTCATTGCTGACTCCAAATGCGACAACTGAGAGAGACGCACAGGGCTTGGTTACTTATCTTTGCAGTTAATATCAACAAAGGCGACAGCTCCTTTTGTTCATCCATCCTCCTATCTGTGAACTCTTAGACTGTTTCTATTTCTTTCCTGTACAACCAATACTGCAATGCACAAATTAACATGCCACCTAGGTTTTTCTTTTCTTTTTTTTTTTTAAAGAAGGTAGGTGTTTGTTGGTTTTTGTCTTGCTAAGAAAAAACAAAAATTAAACACACCTTGGTTGGTGCAATGTAAGCAGTAGATGCCAGCAATGGTTCCAGGAATAGCAAGCGTCAGTGTCGCCTGGGCCATTGTAAGAAATGTGTGTCCCTCCGCCTTCCTCATGCCTTGGCAGGTTCCCACCCAAGTGCATTCTGTGATTTCCATAAACCCTGTAATGATTTGGCTCTGTGTTCAAGTTATACCTCTCTGTAAAGATCCAGGTGGCTGAAGAGTTCGGTCCAGAGCCCTACTCTTCCTACCTCAGGCAGATAGCTTGTTAGAGTGGAGAAGCTGTTTGCAGGTGGAAGCCTGAAGCTGTTTGGGAAATGAGTCATGGCTGCAAGTTCTCTCTGAAAACCGTGCAGGCCTGGGGGACCCAAGCTGTTATTACTGTGTTATCTCATCCTGGGAGGGGTTTGTTTGCTAAGTCAAGAGTCCTTTCTGCTGCTTTTAAAAGGTGTTTGTTACTCTGCGCCCACCGAGAGTTGAGCAAACACAAATCGAGGACTCACAGTTAAAACTGAGTTTTAAAAAAATCACAAGTTTTTTTTTCTTGTTTGTTTGTTTCTGTTTGTTTAAATGAAACTGTATCTAACTCCCCAACAGGCACAGCTTTGATTTTCTTTCAAGTCCTAATTTAATCTAGTGTTCTATATTTAATCAGGCAGTCTGCTTCTTTAGAGTCATCTGAAAAGTCAGAGACCAGGTTTTATTGATTTCAAAATGTCCACTGATACTAAGGAATGCTTTGAGTAGAGAATCTCACCGTGGTTTTAACAGTCGGAGGAGATGATTCTGGGAAGGGCTAAATGGCTGAAAGAACAAGGATCTCATTCTGGGGTCTCCTCGCTTATCATCACCAAAGGGCGGCAGTGGCTCCCAACGTCACTCATGTGGCTTTCTTGTCAGATGGCTTTCTAAAAGCCAGAAGATGAGTTTTCCCCCAGAATCTTTCTGGAAAGCCCAGAAGGCAGACACATTTCCCAGATTCTGCTTTGGAAAGTAACCAAGTAGAGTTGGCCTTGTTTGCTTTAGTTGGGCAACTATTCACTGAGTGCCTACTGCATGCTGAGCCCTGTCCTGCCAGAGCTTCCACCCTGTGTTCACAGAGGCATCTGGGAATCAAATGAGCTGTTATTGATAGATGTGAGTTCCGTTAGTGATGTCCCTGTGCAGTGAGCGGACAGGACAGCCACTTCTCTACGGCTACAAGCTCAGGAAAGCCCTTTGAAGTGTGTGACAAGAGCTTGGTGAAGATGAAATCAGGTGTGCACATGCATGTGTGCCTGCACACAAAGAGGATTGCACCCCATTGGGAGCCATTGATTGACATGCCATTCAAGGGCCCATCTTCCTGACTGTTGTAAATTAGGATGTGTGACTCGCTGAATCATCTAAAGTTAGGAAGGGGAACAGATTGCTGGAAAGGAGCAGGGAATAAGCAGATCTCACAACTGGGAAGGTTAAGATTCACACATTTCAAGAGCTGCTCAGTCAGTGTTCTCATCGAGTTTTATCGCCCATGCTTGTTCATGGATGTATGACATGATCATTAACATATTTATAACAATTAAATTCAAATAAACTTGAGGATAATTAAAGACAAGTCAAAATAATGAAATAAAATGCTGCATTGTTTATAATATGCTTCCTTCCTTTTGCTCCCCAAGGCCCATCTGGATACCCTCTCTGTTGCCCCCTCTCTTAGCAAATCATTGCCCTGGAGACTATCTAGATTAGAGGATTTCCATTCTCAGATTCCTCATACCCCTGAAGCAACTGAGCCCTGGGGTATAAACAGCCTCATGCCCACCCTCTTTTTCATGCATAGACATACATGCACTAACAGGGCTTCTGTTTAGTCTAGAGAACAGAATTCAGTAGCACAGACTCAGGCTCAGTTTCCTGTAACAGCTGTGTGGCCCGAGCCACTATCTAGATTTCTGTGTGTTCCAGTTTTCTCATTTGTAAAACAAATGACAAAATTTCCTGCTCCAGGGCATAGAGACATGGCTCAGTGGTTAAGAACCCATACCTCTCTTGCGGAAGACCAAGTCTGGTTCTTAGCGCCCACCTTGGGTGTCTCACAATTGCCTGTTACTTCAACTGCAAAGGATCTGATGCCTCTGGCCTCTTGGGAGCACCTGCATATATATAATTAAAAATAAAATCTTTTTAAAAGTCCTAGTGTTGTAAATTAAAAGAGAATATGAATTAAGATTGAAAGTTAAGAGTTAAGATTAAAAGAGATAACACAGCAAAAGATTTACCAGAAAGCCTGGCAGATTATCATGAAACAATTGTGAATCATTTCTAGTACCATTTTTGTTGTCGTATCAAGGGTTTTTTTATAAATTATCCCAACAGACAGTGATGCTAGAATACGAAAGGAGGGAGAGAGGAAGGAGGAAAGAGGAAGAGAGAGGAAAGCAAGGAAGGAAGGAAGGAAGGAAGGAAGGAAGGAAGGAAGGAAGGAACAAATTCCTTTCTATGTTGAGGGTTGTTGTCTCTGCTCAACTGCATAGGCAATTGAGAGACTTGTGGTGGGCAGTGGGCTCTGCTAGGAAGGGAAAGGGGATTGAGAAATGGTTGTTTGGCAGTCATCGTCATTTTGGGAGGTTGCCATAGCAAAATACCACAGAGTTGTGTGTCTTAATCAACAACAATAGGTTTTGCAGCCTTCGGAGGACTGGAATTTCACAATCAAGGTATCAGCAGCACTGGCTGCTTCTAGGATCTCCACTTATCTTGCAGGTAGTCTTGCCTTGCTCTCTTTCACGGGGTTCTCTATCGCTGTCTAGGGGGCCAGCCTCCAGCAGCACAGGGCTTTGATGGGAATCCACAGAGTTGAAAAGGCTAAACTTTTCTATATGAGGGGAGTTAGGGAAGAAGACCTTCCCAGTACTCTCTTGATGGTTTCCTTCTTTATTCTCTTTCTCTTTATTCTTTCTCTCATGTTTTCCCACAGCTTTTATACCCCCTTTTATATATAAGAATCTCCCTGGCAGTACAAGAGTCAAAACAGTTGTATTTCATTTTCAAGTGAATGATTATAGGTAAAACATAGTTTTCATCTCCCTTACATGATTAAACATTTTATGTATTACAAGTGAGAAACAAATTATCCTGGGAACCCACATACATTCATACGCAAGCAACTTGTTGTAGATTAACCATGTGGCAAGCGAAGTGTTCTTGTCAGGTCTCTTACTTACTGGCAGGCTGCATTTTGCAGTAACAAAGAAAGAGCCAATTATTTTATTACTTACCTTGAAAGGTAATCTTAGTAGGAATCTTAAAGAAATCACAAACCTAAACCTTTATATATAAAAAAGAATCACTCAGCTCTACTTTAAATCTTTGGGGTACATATCCTTTCATCAATAGCAATATATATATATGAGACTGAGGGAAGAAATATGTATAAGGAATTAATTGTCACCTTTAGTCATCAACCAAACCTAGTAAGGAGAGTATGTCAGCCAGTAATAATTGGGTTGCTTTGTTCTTTTTTTTTTTTTTTTTTTTTTTTTGGTTTTTTGAGACAAGGTTTCTCTGTGGCTTTGGAGCCTGTCCTGGAACTAGCTCTGTAGATCAGGCTGGTCTTGAATGCACAAAGATTCGCCTGCCTCTGCCTCCCGAGTGCTGGGATTAAAGGCGTGCACCACCATCGCCCGGCGGGTTGCTTTGTTCTTGTTCCCTGACTTAAAGAGTTCCATATTCAACTCTGTGCCTTTCTAAAACTTTAGATTGTCTTGCATTTTTCACCTCAAAGCTAATTAACAAAAACATTTTAGTCTAACTTTTTTTTTATTTTCAAAGCTTTGCTTTAGCTATGATGTACTCTGAGACTTGTGAACATATCTCCTGACATTTGGTTAAAAGAACTTAAACTGGCTGGACTATAGGGACTCAATTGTCAGTCCTTAACTTGAGCTACAATCCATGTATCTCCATGGGTGCGACTCACAGACCCTGCCTGAGACACATCCTCGTATTTATTTTATTCATCAAAACTCTATATAGGCTACCTTTTTTATTATCAAATTAGATAGTGCAGCTTAGGGAGAAGTCATCTTCTTGACAATCCACAGGTAAAAATCCCAGTAGAATGGGATGCTTCCAAGAGATAAACACACTATATTACAGGCAGTGGAGATCTCCCCATGTCCACCCACACTGTGCTAGACAGCAGAGAAAGAGAGCCGCAGCAAACATGTAAAAGACCTTGCAAATGAGATTGGTCCATCAAAGGATTCCCTTCTGGTGGACCAACACCTGGAAGGAACTTCAATTTCCACCTGCTGCTTCTCTGGCATGGCCAATGACAGCTCTCCTCTCTGCGCACAGATCCCTGGCATCTTCATCAAATGGCACAATTCATCCAGGGCCCATCCTAATGGTCTTGTTTCAACTTAGTCACCCTTTCAAAAGGTACAAATCCAAGTAAGATCACACAGTGAGTACTGATTGTTAGTGCACTGCTTTGAATTTGGAGAGGAGACACAATTCAACACTCGCTGGTAGGTAGACCAGTTGTTCCATCTACAGTGAAAGAGTCCTTCTTACCCATCCCAAGCTGTTGCCTGTGATTTCCTTCCTATCCACCTATGCAAAATGTACTCATTTTCCAATACACACACAAATATCATCTCTACCAGGAGTTGCGTACCCTGCCTGTCCTCGTGTTCCCACCCTGAGCCGCCAGTTGAACTCTCTCTCAGTGCACACGTATCTTTGTCATTGGAGATTTGTCAGTTGAGTAAACTTGGTAAAACCCGAAAGGATGTTACAGACAAATCATAACAATGATACAGAATGAATGCTTGTTGAGATAAAACTGAGGCTTTAATTTTGATGGCCTTTGGCTGAGTGGGGCAGTGACTGAGTGTGTTGATGGGCTAGGTTCTGAAACCTTGACTAAAATCTGCTTGCTCATCCATGTGACCAGAGCTTGAGGTCTATCTAGGTTCTTTGAAGGAAGCTGTAGAATAAAACTGAGGTTTTAGTCAAAATGGGGCAATTGGTGGGGCCCTGTTGGGTAACTTTTGGTTTCTAATAGGAAGATTCTCCTAAGAATTACATACTCAGGCTGAACACTTTCTCCTTCCACACCATGTCTTCACTGTGATGTGTTCCCATAGAGACGGGAAAATGGCAATTTCAAGATTAGGAAACTCAGCTCATCAACTTTTATAGCAGCAAGCATGCTTCAATTTAATTTTGAAATGTGAAATTTACTTCTTGGTTCTCTTGTTCTCAGAGGAGGGATCCAGAACCCCTGGTGATAAGATCCTTTATGAGTGTGGGATTCTTATCCGGCACAGCTTCTGTGGGTGCTATTTTAAAATGAGGGATTGCAAGGCTATTTTGTATCTGGAACTTTGGAGGAAGAAGCTGCAGCTTTGTGGGTCTGCTCAAGGTATTGGGTTTTCTAGTCTGCTCTGCTCTGCCAGTCCACAGGCCTTTTTATCTCTGACCGGTGACAGCTTTCAAATAGAGCAACATGTTTTGCACACTTTTCCTGTTCACCAGTTCACTTAATGCAATTTTATCGGAAGAAAGCTGGCACACCCCTACCCATAGCACATGTATACAAGACAACAGATGCCCAGGACTGGGGCTAATTAAAGTTCAGTTTCCAATTAATGATGTGAATGCAGAAAATGGTCTCCTATTGGAAGCCCTTGGTTTTTAATCCCCTCATAAAACAGTGCTGGAAGTCTCGCTTCACGTTGAATTACCTGTGTGCCCTTACCGTGTTATAGATTATTTAAGATATGCGGAGACCATGAACTCTGCTACATTGCCACAAACTCTAAGTGACTGGGATAAGCTGAACTCAGCGGGAATGTGAAGGAAGCACCGTTAGTTTTGTCTGACAAGGGGAATATCACAGAAGACACAGAAGAGGGCTCTGACAGGTGGATGAAGCCGACATCTGCCAGAGTGACAGGAAAGAATGTGGAGCGAGAGCATGCGTGCGGGAGTGAAAAGGAAGGGTCTGTGTTGGAATCAGCGGCACCAGGACAAGAGCAAGCAGACAAGATCAAACAGAGAGACAGGAGCATAAATTAGATATGAGAGAATGAGCGCTGCTGAGAAGTCAGACGCGGGAGCGTGGGCAGAATCCAGCACACAGGAAACTATCCTGGCACCACCATTTTACACCATCCGAGAGACTGCGGATCGATGCTTAGAAGGCAGCAAGGGCACATGAAATGCATTATCGTGCGCCCGAGTGCCTGCGCTGTAAGTGCGTATTCAGATCCAAGTTTGTTCAGAGGTCAGCACATTCAAGGAAGTCTTTCTGGAATGGGCTGCGGTGAGGCAAGGTCTGGCAGGTTAGGAGATCCAAATTAGCCGTGAGAAGAAGAAAGCAGCAGTGAGATTACAGCTGTGGGCAGAGGTGGGACCCGCAAAGGGCAATAAAAAGATGAGCCCGGCAATTAGGAGGGAGTTGATGTTCAGGGATTAACTGGTTTACTTCAGTGTTTTCTCAATCTTGAGCGCACACTGGGATCACAGAGAGGCTTAAGAAACACTAGAGCCTGGGTCCCATCTGCAGGGACTCAGCCTGAATCCCACCCATAGGGACTCTGACTTATCTAGCCTAGAAAGTAGTCCTTGCAATAAGATTTCTACTAACAGCAACTTTTGTTCTTTCACAGTTTTGTACATGCACACTGTATGTTTGGGTCCTTCCTTCCCTCTCACCTGCTTCTCTTTCTCTCCGACCTCTAATAGCCCTCTGATTCCCTACACATCTCTTTCCCCTTTATGCTAGCTGCTCTGGTTAGTGTTCCTCAAACACTATGTTTGTGAATCTGAGTTTGGAGCCCAGCAAACCATGAGAACCTGGCAGGCTTGCTAGTGGATATTCAACCGGATATAATTCTCCCCCTTACTCGAAATATGTTGGTAGGCAATAGTTCAGCAGTCCATGGCAGGATCTGGTGAGTCCCTTTCCTTGCCATAGCTGACTATTCAGAGGGACCCCCCGCCAGTGTACGTAGATGTTGTGATTCTGTGGTTTCCACGGCCGTGACATGTTTAGAAGGTGGTGTTTCGCAGCCATTCTTCCCATCTTTCAGCTCTTATGTTCTCTCTGCCCTGTTGTAATAAGAGCAGCGGGGCTGCGTCCCTGGCACCCAGCCGCCCGCATGGCTAGCTTTATGCCCCGAAATAATTACATGGAAACTGTATTCTTTTAAACACTGCCTGGCCCATTAGTTCCAGCCTCTTATTGGCTAGCTCTTACATATTGATCTAACCCATTTCTAATATTCTGTGTAGCACCACGAGCTGGCTTACCAGGAAAGATCTTAACCTGTGTCTGTCTGGAGTGGGAGAATCATGGCGACTGACTGACTGGTCTTCTTTCTCTCAACATTCTGTTCTGTCTACTCTACCCACTTAATGGCTGGCCTATCAAATGGGCCAAGGCAGTTTCTTTATTAACCAATAAAATTAATACATAGACACATGACCCTCCTCCATCACTGCCCTCCTCTTCTGCAATGTCCCCTGGACCTTGAAGTGGGTGGTATAAATGTCTTGATTAGGGATGAATCCTCAGCCATGTTTTACCTCCAGCATCTTTTGCATCCGTGGGCATTTGCATTGACCTCTGCTCAATGCAAGGAGAGGCTTCCTGTGTTCAAGGCTGGGAGCAGCCTTTGTCTGGTCCAGGCCAGGCTGAGAACCGCAAGAGGAGTTTTTGAAGCTCACCAAATGTGATTCTAGTCTGTAGCCAGATTTTCATTACTATAATAAAAGTTCTTCATAAAGAAAAAGTTTATTTAGCACACATTTTTAGAGGGAAGTAAAAAGGGGCTCTAGTGATTTTTCAGAAGATGCCCCCCATGGTCTAAGGACCTCCCACTAGGCCCACACCTTAAAGGAGTCACCTCCTTCAAATACAGCCATCTTGGGGAGCAAGTTCCCAACTTAGCACACTCTTCGTGCACAGGCAGGTCACCTCTGACTCGTAGCAGAGGGTAGATGATTCTAAAGATTCACTCAGTCCAAGTTAGAAGTTTGAATTTGATCACCAAGGCATTGCATGTCCCTACAAAAATGGGGAAATAGAGTAGAAACAGACTCTCGGGAAGAGAGGAAGCTACTAATCGAGAGGAGACTGAGGGAAGGAGCCATGGTCATGCAAATGGGTCTGAGCAGAACTCCAGACAGCAGTCCTGGCAGGAGTTAGCAGAGATCAGGCCGTTTGCAGGAAGGGAAGAGGAGGGAAATTCCCAGGGAGGCATTTAAGAACCAGAGCCTGGTAACAGTGACAGCAAGAGCTAGTTTAAAAAAAAAAAAGAAAAAAAAACGTGGACTCGGAGGTTGTGAAATAGAAATAGGGGCCCTCATGGGGGCAAGAGATGCCCCCTCATGCCCCTTGCTCCACAAAACCTGTTATCTGCCAGGAGATTTTCTCCTTTCTTATCAACAGTGTATGGAATGTGCCTGCCCCTTATCTTCTCATCACAAGAAAAAAGAAAAAACAAAAATCCCCAGGTGCAGCGGGGTCATGAAGGGTGTCTCCAAGGACAAGCAGACCACTGCTCTGTATCTTACCCAGGAAAATAGCCTCAAGCCACAGGAAGCAATTGCTTTAAAAAGCGTCATTTTCTAAGAAAAAGTGTGGTATACGTACACAGTGGATTTTCTTGTCTGTAGCCATCAAGAAGGACAGGACAATGTTCTTTGCAAGAAAATGGAAACAACTGCGAATAATCATACTAAGCAAATTAAGCCAGTCTCAGAAAACCAAGTATTGTATGTGTTCTCTCATTTGGTAAGATCTAGAAAATCAAATTTGTATATAGCAGAAATGAAACCATGTAGGGGAACAAACAGGACTAAGGGGAGAAGAAAATGGAAGTTACAGTGGGGAAGTAAGTTCCCAGTACATTAGACATTTGTATGAAAATAATGACCTCATAGGACTCGGACCCTATTAGCTGAATATATGCTAATGAAAAAATATGTATATATATATATGTATATATATTTTTTCATTGGTTTATATGTATGTATATATGTAACATATATATATTTCTCATGAGTAACAAAGTAAAAGTTTGTCTTTATTGGTAAAAGTCTGTTCCATTGTCTGTCGGTAGTAGGCAGAGTCTCCCACGATCCGTTCTGTCTCCTTTTCTTCAGCTCCTTTCTCCACTCAGCTAAAGCTTCTGCCCAGTGTTCATATTCTGGAACTTCATTTTCATTTCTGCACTCACAGGGAAGAAAGTTCCTGATATCAAAGGGACGTGGGGTCAAATCCAGCCCTGCCCACATTCCAGCATTAGAAACGAGCATCCAATAAACCAAAATAAGAATGGATCATGCAAAGGCGTAGTGGGGACAAGTGAGGCCACATGGTGAAAGAACCTGGCGCTGGCACAGAACATGTGTGGCGCAGAAACCGTCTGTGTTGTCATTCCTGCAGGAAATAGGTTGTCAGAGGCAGAACTCCAGCTCGGAGACAGAGCAGGGATCTAAACAAACACAGCCTGCGTCGATAGTAGGTTTTTAATAGTAGATGTAGACTCTCAAAATGTGAATTTTCCCACCCTTGAAGAGTCAATATGCACTGTTTGACATGGGCACAGCCATGTTAAGAACCCAAGGCCTCAGACTCATGGGAACTGGATAAGCTCCTCCACCGGATGAGGCTCAGAGGGATGGCAGGCCTTTGTGTAATCAAGTGTGGATGTGGGAAGTGTATGTAAAAACTCCCAGATGCTCACAGCCTGAGGTTTCTTGCCTATAGAGACCAGCTAACTCCTTCCTCTGTGCTGTACATAAAAAGCATGCTGAGCTCCCAGGCTTTGCACAGAAGGTGCTGTTCCATCAGACTGGTGCATGGCCTGCCTGACTCCAGTTTTCTGACACACATGCCTGTGTGTCTGTCCTTTCTTCATTCCCTCACCACTGCACTCAGGTTTTCAGGACCAACCCAAGCAGGACCCCATGGATTGGAAGCAACATTTCTTATCTTGTGGGTCTCTTGGAATGGTGTTTTGGTACTTAAATGATTCATAGATCATTTTCATGAATAAGTAAATAAATATACTTAACTCTAATGCATGGTGCCAAGAATCTAATCACAGCTGAGGCAAGAGGGTCAAGTTTTAGGGCCAGTGTGAGCTACAGTGTGAAATCTTGTCTTAGAAGCAAATTGATGGCCTGCTGTACCAAACTGCTTAAGCAACATCTCCAGACATCCTTACTGAAGGCTTCTACATTCCTGCTATAATCAACTGAGTTCCTAAACTACAACACATTACTAGACTTTTTCTTTCTTTTTTAATTAAATTTTGTTTCATATATTTGATCATATTTTCCCTCCCCCAACCCTCCCTACTTCCCTTCTCACCCAGCTTAATGTTCCTTTTCTCCTATTCTCTTCTTTAAAAATAACCAAATGAAAACAAAACAATAAACAACTCCCCCCACAAATCCACAAACAAAAAATAAAAACAAGCAAGCGAAAGACCAATAAAGACAAAAAAGAAATGTAAGACAAAGCAAAATGAAACAAAACGTTCACAAAAAATACCATTGAGTTCATTTTCTATTGGTCAGAGACTCCTGGGCATGGAACCTGCTCAGGTCCTGTGCATGCTGCCACAGTATCTGTGAGTTCATGTGTGTGCAGTCCTACTGTGTCTGGGAGACACCGTTTGCCTGACATCTTCCATCACCTCTGGCTCTTATTGTCTTTTCATCTCTTCTTCTGCTCAGATCCCTGAGTCCTGCGGGAAGATGAAGACATTCCTTAGGCCCGAGTGCTCCGAGTCTCTCACTCTCTGCCCACTGTCCAGTTGTGGATCTCTGGGTTAACTCCCGTCTACTATGAGAGGAAGCCTGTCTGGTGAGGGCTGAGTGAGGTATTGGTCTATGGGTGAAGCAGTGTGTTACTGGGAGTCATTTATTGCTGTGTTTCTAGCAGTGTAATAATAGTCAGTTTTCCCCAGAACTGTGTCCTGTCTAGTCTCAGGCCCTTGCCATGTTAGCAGTGTCGTGTATGGGTTCCATCCCATGGAGTTGGCCTTAAACCCCATGAGAAAGTGGTTCTGCCCATAAAATTTGGGCTTCTATGTCAGTTGTTATTCTAGTGAGTCTGCCTTAATTTGGTCCGTGGTCTTTTTCCCTCGCAGCTTTTAATATCCTTTCTTTCTTCGGTGCATCTAGTGTTTTGGTTATTATGTGTTGTGAGCATTTTCTTTTCTAGTCCAGTCTATTTGGTGTTCTGTGTGCTTCTTGTACCTAGGGAACCACCTCTTTCAGATTGGGGAAGTTTTCTTCTATGGTTTTGTTAAAAATATTTCCTGCATCTTTGAACTGGGTTTCTTCTCCTTCCTCTGTCCCTGTTATTCCTAGGTTCCATTTCACACTTCCAGAATTCATGCTATTTGTCCTTAGATTTGGCATTTCTTTGAGCAATCTTTTTCTTCCACCTTGTCTCTTTCATGGCGTATGATCTGTTGCTGAGATTTCTGTTGGTCCTCCTGAGATTTTCATGTTCAGTTTCTTTTCAGTTTGGATTTTTGTTACCGATTTTATTTCTACTCCTGTGTCTTGAAGTGTTCTCATTATTTCACTCAACTCTTCATATTCTCATGGCCTTTGTTAAGACATTTATGCATAACCTCCTTAAGGTCCTTGAACATATTTATAATTGCTGGTTTGAAGTCTTTGTCTTGTGCTTCAGCTAGATTGCATTTCTCAGAGCCCATTCTGGTAGAGTTATGGTCTACTGGAAGAGGTATATTATCTTAGCTGTTCATGTTTGTCTTTCTGTGCTGGCATCTAGGCATCTGGAGCATTTAGGCATCTAGGCATCTAGGCATTTTTTGGCATACATATCTGGTCTTATCTTTGTTGCCTGGGTGTTCTGTTCTTTGGTTGTTGTTGCCCACTCTAGATACTAACCAAGTGTGGTGGCAGTGGGTTTTCTGATAGAGAATGCTTCTGAGGGTCACAGCTAACACCATAGAATGGAAGAAAGTCAGTTCCCTGCCCAGTGTAGCCATTGGGGGGGGTCCCTGGTAAAATATTTCTGTAGTTAGACCGCTGACACAAAGAAGTAAGGTGGGATGGAAGGAAGGCTGAGAAGCATGGTTGGGGAGCAGCTGGGGGAACTCTGGTTCTGCACCAAGGATCAGAGTCCCCAGGGAATGGGACTAGGTGGGATTAGGGGCTCCTGCCGGGAGGCTGTAGTGGAGAAAAGAGTACGTCTGGGGAGACCAGTCTTGCAGGGAAGCATTAGTGAGATGCAACTTGTGAGAAATGTGAATTAGCTTTCTTATTAAAAAGTAAGATTAAACCAAACAAAAAAGTTCTTAAAAACTCACAGTAGTCAGTGCTTATAAAATGCTTCCTTGTGTGGTAGCATTCTGTGATTTATTGGATATTTGTAAATTCATTTGCATTGTGCTCCAACTTCTCCCATTTTATAGATAAACTGGGTGCAATCATTTTCTCAAGGTCATAGCTGCCCTGCAGTGGGCCTAGGCTGTTTGACTTCTGAATTGAGCTTCTGTTGATCAAGGTGCACACGCAGCACTTAGCTCATGGTAAGTACTACATATGTTGCTCACTTCATAGTCCGCGATGCTGGTGCTTAGGAAACGCAAGAAAGGCCAGGAGAAACTGATGCGCAACAGAGACCTGGGGGTGGGGGAAGACAGAAAGTCTTCATTCTTCTCCAGGACATGTTCACGTCATTCCCTGCCAAGGTCTTTCATTGTTAATCTTCTTGTTTCCCTTTAGAATAAATAAATCCACCCGAGAACTGTCCTCATAAATTGACGAAGTTCCCAGATTCCCAAGTCTTCAAGCTGGAAGTCCCCTAGAGAACCAGAGGTTTCCTAGAATTAACTCAAGAGTCCCTGTGGCAGGGCTGTTTATTTAGTTCTTCATGATGTCCACTGTGAAGTTCTAGAAATCGTCCCCACCAACATCTCTGGCATCCTTTGAAGCAGCACTGGGTACTCTCCATGAAAGAAAAATGCAAGTCCCCATATTTGAGGAAAAGAGAAGGGCGTCATTGAAGGCAGTAATATGTCAAATGTTGAAAACTGTCTTCTCTCTGCAATGTTCTAGCTCTCACAGGAGCTTTGCGGTTGGTGTTCCTGTCACACTATCTCGGCATGGGAATGAGGGGACATGCGAATTCCACAGACACCCACCTGCCGTGGGAATCCCTTTCCTACCAGGCACCAGTCCAAACAACAGTCTACATCTTAGCAGAGGACTGTGGCTAAGAGTGAGAGGTCAACCATCCCTTTTTCCTGTCCGTTGTGCCAGCCCTCAGTGACAGGAGACCCTAAGAGATTGCAACTTCTAAGCTGGACTTAATGGGTACCTGGGTCCTGGAAGGGGAGATACTGGCTTTCCCTTCTACCTCCTCACCTTCCACCCCAGCCTCCCCAGTCACTCATTCTTCCCACTGTCTTCCACCAAGCATGCCAAGGTGCTGCTCATCTGGAATGGAGGTCACCATGCCTTGACCTGAGATGTTGGGATATGAATGCCTGATCCCTGGACCCCTACATGTAGGTCCAATGCCTGGCATGAAGAGAGGGCAACACCAACACTTGAAAGGGCAGAGCTGGGCAGATAGACAGGGAATGGACATCGGAAGACATTTGCAATTGGCTTGAAGTTCCCTGTATATAACCAACCTGTGGGGCAATTCATCATGTTATATGAAGTTACAATAGCTGCGCTCAAAGTAAACACACGTCTTCAAGGCAAGAGCCTGTGCCCAGTCCAGTCACTTGTCATTCCCAACAGTCTCCGTCACCTCGGCCCGGGAAAACCACTTCCCAGCCCTAGAGAGCTTCCTATTCTTGGCATTCCACATCAATAGCGTGATCTTTTGTGTCTGATGTCTTGTGCTTTTGACATTTTTTCAGAGTTTAACCATTTGTGGTGTGTATCAGTGCTTCATTCTATTTTGAAGGTAGCATAGTCTTCTAGTCGACAGATTTCCATCGCTTTCTCAGCTGACAGAAAGTGGGGGCTTTTCCAATGTGGGTATTACAGGTGATACTACAATGAGCATTTGTGTTGAAGGTTTTATGGAATTTGTCTATTAATAGTTAAGTAATTTTTTAGACGAGTGGTTTTCTCAGCACATTGGAGAGTTGTTTTGTGAACATGTTTTTGTATCCCTTGGAGTAGAATTCTGGGATGACAAAATATCCAGAGTGTTGTTCTCGAAGGCTTCTGTGCTACTATATATTCCACATCTTTGCTAACTTCTACTGTCTGTTGTGCGGTATTTCACAGACACTAGTATGTGTCGTGTGGTACCTCACAGACTCCAGTATGTGTCGTGTGGTACCTTATTGTGGGTTTGATTTGTGTTTTTTAATAGTTGGTAAATGAAGTGTTTTTATGTTTTGATTAATGGTCTTTGGAGAAATGTCTATTCAAATCCTAGTATCGTTATTTTAATCGCGTTATCTGTCACTTTATTACTAAGTTCTTTTTAGGCTCTAAATGCAAATCTGTCAGGCATTTAACACAGATATTTTGACCATTCTGTGCTTTCTTTAAGAAATGTATTTGTGTCCACATGATGCATGGGGGCACACACTATGGTGCACTTGTGGAGGTCAGGGGACAAGCCTGTGCACTTGGTTCCCTCCTTCCACCTCAGTGCGGGTTGGAGGAATCGAACTTAGGTCTGCAGACTTGGGTAGCAAGTGCTTTACCTCCTGAGCAATTCACCGCCCCATCTTTTCCCTTTCTTGTTGTATGCTTTGAAGTATAAAATGTATTATTTTTGATGAAGTACAATTTATTGTTTCACGTTCTTTGGGTGTGCCATCTAAGAAGACTGCTCCGTCCGTGGTCACAGAAACTTACTCCTGTACCTTCTGTCGCTTAGGTTTGAGTGGTTAAGCTCAGGTCTGAGAAAGGGGAACCAACTTCATTCTTTTGGGATTTGTGCATCTTTTTTTTTTTAAACTGATCTTTTTATTCCCCTCATTTTATTTTTATTTTTTGGGCACCCATCAATAATTTGTATATCACACTGGGTCGCTTGTCTTTAGTATGAGAAGACGACAAAGGTTTGATAATCTTATAGGATGTACTGCTACTGCTTCTTGTCATATTTATAGCCTTGCAGCATTGGAGCCGGGTGTGCTGGCACACACCTGTAACCCCAGCGTCGCAGGCAGCACTGTCCACTGTCAGCCGGTCTGCAAACACCACACACTGCTTCTTTAGTGCGCACAGCCCTGTGGGGTTATGTGCCTCAGTCATTTTACCTCAATTCTCTGTACTTATCACTGGGTTTTGGCAGAATTCCAGGAGTCTGGTCCATTCTGACTAACTCAGAATCCTTTTCAAAATGTACATCCTTCCGCTGCTGTGAAATTAAAACAGCCGCCCTTCCTGATGGTGACCAGGGGTCAGGAATCAGAAACAGAGGTCCCCTTCCCATCCAAGCCACTTTGTTTAGTGACACGTGAGGGGCATAAGCTGAAAAGGGCCTGAGGGCTCCCAGCTGGGGCTGCAGTCTTTTGAATGGGAGGGCAGGCTCAGAAGCTGCCTATCACAGGACCCTCTACCTATAGACCTAGTAAGAGGCACGGAGCTGGCAGGGGGCTTTGGAGTAGATCTTCAGTCTTGCCTAGCAAGTATTTTGTCTACTGAGCCACCTTGTTGGTTCCATGTTGGGTTAACCTGCAGCCTCTGAGCTGGCCTGGCTGTGGTCTCAATTTGGACATAACGAGGGAAGGCAAATGGGATTCTGGACTGGAACTTGAGGCCCGTTGACCCCTCTCCAGGCCATATGTTGTGGCATCTCCCGTATAGAGGACGAGGGAGGGACATAGGGAGAGATGCGGTTTCAGTGACCCAGTAGGAGCCCCGAGAAGAGAAAATTTGATCTGCTTGGATCATTTTTGCACAATGTTGTAAAATCTTAGCTGTGGGTCTCTTTTCCCTGAAACTGATGCCCGGCTAACTCAGTAAAATGACTTGAGAAATTAATTCTGCTGACACTTCTGGGCCGCACCCATACTTACGCCATTTGCATAATTTGCACCAACTTCTGCTCTCTTCTTCAGAGATGCATTTGGCCCAATCCTATGCCAGAGATGAGACCTCATCTTCCTGGTATTGTCTCTGTCTTGAAGGAGAATATATGATAAAAAGGTGTGTGGTGCGGTCGTGTGCTACAGTGCTCACCTTTGTGAGAGCCTCACTGTGCTATTCACCACCCCCTTCTAAGCCTGCAAGGCTGGGAGTTCCAGCCCTCCTTGAATAAAGTGCTCTCGGACTCTAAGTACCCACAGTTATATACGCAAGTGCAGTGGTCCCCAAAGCTATGCAACAATATGCCTGAAGGATGCTCAGGAAACTGTTGCTGCCGCGGGGGAGGCAGGAGTGGAACGCGGTGGATAAGACCAGAAATGGTGATGGTCCTAGCAGGAGGGTCAGCCCTGCAGTTTCCTGACCCAGAATGCAAATGGAATCCCTGTTGGGACACACTGATGCGCCCATCTGCCCGCTCTTCAGCTCTGTGTCATTGAGTAGATTGCTACTTTCTTGTCTACCTAGTCTGATAAGCAGTGGGAGGGGTCGGGGAGATCTTGAGCATCAGCTTAGTCCATGGCTTTCATTTCCCTTTCTGCTTTCCCTGTGATCTAGATTTGTCCGAGTTCCATCCCTAGGACCATCTTCCGTCTGCAGCTTCATTCCTGCTGGCTAAACTTGACCTTCTTCTTGTTATCCCCATTAATATTAATAACAGCCCACATTTGTTGAGTACTTGGTAGCACGGAAGATGCTGGGTGATTCTTACATATTATTTCATTTTGTTGCTATAGTAACCTCTGGAAAGGGGACATTAGAATAGCCTTTGTGGGGGTAAAAATGAGGTTTTGAGAAAGCTTAAAAACATGCTCATAGCCAAAGTGGCATGGGGTGCAGGCAAGCTTCGGAGGGGCCCTGTGGGCGCAGCTCTGTCCAGCTCAGCATTACTAGGGATCTACCAGGCACCGTGGACTGTCCACCAGGACTGCCGGTCTGCTGTCCATACTGCTATTCCTTCAGCTAGGAAATGACATCTCTTGGCCCGACTGACTCCTGGGCAACTTCAGCCTCACTTCCTTGGAGAACCCGTCTTGGTGGGGGCCTCCCATCTATGCACCCTTATTTCCTTGATCAACAGCATTCATGACAATGTTTTGCGTCTCTGCCCCTTATTAGACTCTGAGGGGTTGTGACATTTTGAGTTCTGAATCCTCAGGGCCAAGCTCTGTTCCTGCACAGATCCCTGTAGGAAATGGGCCTAGCGGTTGCTTCTAGCCTCTGGGTCTTTTCCAAAATGCTCTATGTGTGATTTTCCTAGCCTCAGCCTTCTGGGCCTACTGGCTGTGTGTGTGTGTGTTGCTAGGGATGTAAACCAGGCCTTCTAGACCCACTAGCCGTGTGTGTGTGTGTGTGTGTATGTGTGTGTGTGTGTGTGTGTGTTTGTGTGTGTATTTGTGTGTTGCTAGGGATGTAACCCAGGCCTTCTGGACCCACTAGCAATGTGTATATGTGTGTGTGTGTGTGTGTGTGTGTGTTGCTAGGGATGCAACCCAGAGCTTTGCCTGTGTGGCAAGCACTCCCCTGTGAACTCTACCCCTGGCCTTCTTACATGGGATTCTGTTTTGCTAGGTTAACTCCAAGGTTGCCTGGTTCATTGTTTACTTGCTTGTTGATTGTTTGTTTGGAGACAGTATCAATATGTGAGCCAAATGAACTTTGAGCTCATGATTTTGTTCCCCAGTTTCTAGAGTGATGGGATTACAAACTTGGGTCACTCCACCTGGCTCTAGGTGAGAACTTAATGGAGCGCAGCAGTGGGAGAGACTAGAGAGAAAAGCTCCATAAGAAAGCATGTGGGGACCACTGGACTGACAAACTGTGGTGGGGGAGGTGAACTCCCCAGGCCATACAGATTGCTTAATTTTTCTAAATTCAGGGTAATTGCAGGAGAATCCAACCTGAGTCTAGTGGGGTCCCTAAACCTAAGACTCCTCAGCCTACTTGATAGAAGTAGATAGAAGAAATGTTTTTTTTTTTATTGTTTTGGAAAAATAATAGAGAAATATCCATTCCTTGAATGCTGTTCTTTATTAAACATTAAGAAGAACTAACTTATGAGTTTAAAGCCAGCACACATATCTCTAGGCCTGACATGCCCTCCTATGATTACATTCTGATGGTCCCTGCAAGGTCCTGGAGGCACACACACATCGTTAGGTCAGTTTGCTGGCTGCTGTGGTTACAGTTCCCTCTGTCGTTACTAAAATGGTAGCCCCGCCCACCTCTTCCTACTGTGCATCAGGAAGCAAAGGTTATGTAACTCACCCAAGACCGTGTGTCTCCTTGGCCCGGAGAGAATTTGAACTCCGATCTGTCTGAACCCTGAGTCCAGTGCGACTCGGTGTCTCTTTCCATGTGTCACGGCCTTGTTATGGGCCAGGACCTCCTATGCACAGCGTAGCCCTTTCACTTCCTCATTCCTTGTCACCTTAGCAAGCCAGCTGGGCTGCAGAAAGCATGAGGAAAGGGAGGCTCAGCTGTGACAGGGCGTCTGCAAAGGACACTTGGCTGGCTTCTCTTTGTCAAAGAAGAGGAGAAACCTCCGCCAGACAGCAGGTGTAAAAGAACGGGAAACCTTTCTGTTCTTTTCTCGCCATGTTGCTCACCAAGCAGAAACGGTTAGAAAGGCTCTGGGCCAAAGAACAGACCTGTGGTTACTTTTTTCATATCCAAATTTTGTTTTTCTACACCCAGAAAAATATTTCATCTAACTCAAGTAAGAACCCTGGACTCATAAATAGATTCCCCCCAACATAATCAAAATGATAATTTCCCCCTCTGAGCTAGACCAGCCCCGGTGGCCCAACTGCAATTACCGTCTATCTGCCAGACAACTGTGCTATCTCATTTTGTCAATCCATACTAATTTTCAGCAATGCAAAGAGTGGGGTGGAGCCCCTCCCCCCGCTTCTTGGCAGCTCAAATCCTCTCAGTCTCCAGAGGCAAGCCTGACTGCTGGAAGCCAAACAGAATTTACAATTCCCATGGTGGCCTTTATCGTTGTTGTGCAAACACCACCCTCAGTAGGTACCTGCTGAGGGAGCAGCATTTAGTGCTGTACAGTGCCTGGTTCAACAAGGTCAGGACTATGGCAGCCACCATCCTAACCAGGCCACAGAGCCACTACCCCTTTCCTCGGAAGTGTTGCCTCCACGGTCAGCTCCAGCTGCAGAGTGGGTCTTCACTAAATAGGGGATAAGGGGAGGAGGCTGTCAGCGTTCCCTGGAGTGCTTCAGTGTTTTAGGTGTACAAAAAAAAAGTGGGCCCATCGATGACAGAGGCATTTCCTGTTCTGGATTCCTTCTGCAAATGGAGCACATTGTCACGAGGTGGGTGATGTAGATAATTACATGGTGTGCTGCAGAGGCCGATTCAGAGCTGTCACCAAGAGGACTCCTGATGACAGGCAGGTCAGCACTCTTATTTCCGTTGTCCAGAGTGCTAAGGAGAATGAGAACCCGGCATCCGGGCCCTGTTTGTCAGCGCTGATGAGGTCAGCATTTGATCACTTTTAGGATAGATTTTATATCCTATTATATATATATAGTCATTGAATGATTTATGTCGCTTTATTCTGAGATTGCCAGCACTTCTGTGGCACAGAGAGCAAGGGGAGGGGAAGCAAGCTAAAACACAAATACAGCATCACCTCACTGGCAGCTTTGAAGAATCGCTTGCTCGCCTGAAGTAGGAAGTTTCACGCTAGTAGCTGTGCCGCCGTGGGCTGACTTTTGCAGAAAGGTATATTTAACTCGTTGCTATCACACTCTCTCTTAGAATTGACACAGAAGCAGCTTTTCTAAAAGAATGTGAGGTTGGAACTCAAACTTCCGTACTCTAACTAGAAGTCACACCAGCGTCCAGGCCATCCCGCTGTTTGACAGCCCCACATCTTTGATGCTGAGCTGTCTCTCCCTCACTCAGTCTGCTTCTGTTGTTTTCTTTTTCTCCTAGCTCCCGGACACACCCTTAGCCTCCTTGGCTAATTCCTGGTTTCTGCCTGCAGCTCTATGGTGGGGGTGGTACCCCGGACATACAGTTAACCTTTCTCTGTTCCATTCTTCCCTTCCCTAGAGCTGTCCCCATCCACTTAGATGTTAGAGTCATTTATCCCTGCACAGCTCACAGCCTGCTGGGTGTTAACACATAGATGCCTACTAGGCATCATAGATTTAATTAATTAAAAATGGAACTAAATATTATTTCTCCTTCCCACTGCTCCATCTGAGCCCTCCATTGTCACAGTTGCTATCATTATTAAGAATTCTGTTCATGGCATGCATTGTTTGAAAAGCAGTCTGGGTTCGATAGATCCAGCTATAAAATACGTGTGCTCTTTGCTCTGATTTGATTAGGATCAGTGTGGCTTCCATGGGTCTGTTATGGTTGGAGGTTTGAGTCCCTGGGTGGCTCTCCAGCGATGTGATGAAATCTTTAGGAAAGGGACTCCCGTGGGAACATCCCTACGCGCTGGAGCTGGCTCGTTCTGGGTGACCCTTCACTGCTTCTCAGGTGACATTTCAGCAGTTCTTATGAGAGGGTTATTATTAGCAAAGAAACCCATTGGTCCTCACACAGCTCTCTTCTCTTTCTGGTGTCCCACGATCGCCACCACCATCCACCATATTCCAGCCACCAGGAGGCAACAGAGCCGGTGAGTGCCCTTCAGGGCTACAGTATGGCATTTGGGGCCTGAACTTCTTCATGAGTCTCCTGTATTGGTTTTTTATTTTATTTTTCCCACTGTAGGGAAGCCCACTGTTGGTCTCGATCTCATTAAAATCACAGCGTATTTCTATAAGGTCACGTGTCTACGACATTGTTTGTGCTGGCTGCAAACTGATAGCATGAATGTCCCTCTGGGAAGATGGGTGTTGGCAAACACAGACACCATGTAGCTCTTTGATATGAAAGATGTGTTCTGAGTTGTGCTTTGAAGTAAAAAAAGCACCTTGCAAATTAGTGTAGTTAGTAGTAGCGAACTCTACTTGTGTCTGTGTGCTCAGGTGGGCACAGGGAAGAGAGATATCTCAGACTTCACCCTGACTCCCCGGTGGGGCAGGGGTGTGGAGGAGCAAGCACGTGCTACCTTCGTAATACATAAAAACCACTTCATTGTTAATCCTCGCCTTTCTTGCTGCTCACTCCAGGAAGAATGTCAGCGTCACTGGTTGTCCTGCCCTCCTCCTTTGGATGAGTCATTGTGTTCAGGTCTGTGTCCTCTAACCTACAAAGTCACCAAGGGCAGGGACTGTGTTGTGTATCTTGTCACTTGGACACCTCTTGGAACACATAGTAACTGACTTGAAAGGATGATCTAGTGTCATTGCTTTACATTTCTATTGCCTGGGCAACTCATGACTCTTTCTCCTAACTCACTGATATCGCAAATGCCTTACCAAAACCCTCACCTCACACACAAACTCCCCTCTTGTTCTCTGGAAAATTTGTCCTTGGAACACCATGTACTGTCTTATTTATTCCAGGTTCTGTTGTTTAGTCTTCTGTGTATATTTCTGCCTCCTGCTCTTGGTATCCCTGTATTCATTCCTATCACAATTAAAGAAGTCAAAAATAGCATCTGTAATGACCATGATGATGATGCTAGTCAGAGAGCTAATGACTCCTGTGTGTCACTGGGAAACATGACACATCACTTAGACACTAGCTCCAAACTTCCAAAAAGTTTCTCTACATCGAAGATTGAGTGGAGAGCCCGTTCTAGGAAAATGGCTGCCGTTCTCCAGAGAACCTTTCACCATGCCTGCAGCCTTCTTCATACCCCAGCCAAACACTTGCACACAGACATACTGGACTGACCTTTGTGTGAACCTCAACCTGCTGACTCACGAGTTCGCTGGCTCAGATCCAGCCATCTTTCAAGACTGATGGCTAATGCCTGAGTCTCCTGAAAGGGGTGTGGCCGATGTTCATCCAGACTTGATGGACACATCGTCCCATGAGTCTTTCTGTCAATCCTCTATGCACTCACTGCCCCGTGCTGCATTCCAGTGCTTTGATCGGCGCTGACTGCGCATCTGCCACTGGCCAGGCATGGTTTATCAGACTGTACAACACACAGTGTAACCAGCCATGATGTCACTGACGTGCAGAGAAGCCGCAGCACAGGATGCCTTGAAACAGGTCCGGTTAAGTCATCAAGAAGCTATTTGTATCCCGCAAACATCACAGTCTGAGACTTCAGTACCAGCAAGTGTCCAACCCTCTGCTGGTTCGCAGAGTTGCCATACCATACCCTCTCTTGCCGCTTCACTCACAGAAAAGTGGGACATGTGCTAATCCTCAAAAATGCTGCTTGTCAGAGAGGGGATTTTATATTCTGTTAAACTCTAGTGATAATAAGTAATGAATAATTAATTATAATGAAAATGTAGTACATAAACACGGCGGAATTTTATTCAGTTATAAAGAAAAAGAAAATCATGTAATTTCTAGTAAAATAGGTAGATCTAGAATTTATATTGAGTTAAATAATCCAGATTCAAAATGGCAAATATAGCATGTTCTTTAATATCTATCATTCACCTATCTATCTATCTATCTATCTATCTATCTATCTATCTATCTATTTTCCATCTATCTATCTATCTATCTATCATCTATCTGTCTATCATCTATCATCTATATATCTATCATCTACCAATCAATCAATCAATCATTTATCTATCTATGGTCATGAATGTGCTTCTAAGTATGAAATCAGAAAAGGGAGGACTGGAGAGGGGAATGGTGTAAGGAAGGAGGGAGGATAATGGAACACATGTGATGTGAAAGCCGAAAGGCGGCTTCTCGGGGTGGAAGGGCTCAAGGAGGAGACAGGTTAATGGGGGAGAGTGGAGGATGGATCAACAAAATGAGTTATGTTTGAAAATGCCATGAAGAAATGTAGTTAGAGATCACGGAGGACAGGTGCCAAACAGTGTTGTCTGGACATCACATGACCACTGCTCTCCTCAGCTCTCAAGTGCCTATGATTGCCTGTGTTCACCCCTGTCCATTCCTAACTGAGAAACTGTTGACTATTGATGAGGAGATATTGACTATTGATACCTTCCGGGGGAGGGAAATTCAGGTTTTTCTAAGCCTCTGGTAGGCTGAGTAGGTACCTATGGAGGACCTCACACTTGTGAGTAGATGGGCAGCACAAATTGAACTCAGTGGGTTATTTGGGGAAAAGAAAGAAAAAAGAGGGCACAACTTTGGGAGGTGTGGCGAGGTAAGGAGTAGATCTGGGAGCAATTGGGGGTGGCATGGGAGGAATATGTCCAAAATATATTGTATGAAATTTTCAAAGAATTAATACAATATTTTATTTTAAAAGAAATGTGATACTTTATATAATTTAATTTAAATACAAAAAGTAATTGACAGGAAAGATTTCAGACCCTTTGGATGGCAATGATGTGGCAGCAGATGGCCGGCAAGCCCCTAGACAGAGGGCTTCTTTGCGACCGCGCTTCTTGAACATTTACCTTTCTGCATTGTTGTTTTTGCTACCGGTATTGAATTTTGTTTTCAAGGTGAAGTCTTGCTAGGTAGGCTCAGCTGACCTCAAACTTGCAGTGGGCCTCCCACCCCTACCTCCTGAGTGCTGGGATTGCAGGCATATACCCTCGGACCAAGCTGTCTTTGAATTTTTCAAGTTGTGGATATTAAACTAGTAACTACCACAGGGCTATTTTCCTCTTGGTCATAGTAAGCTGAGCATGGTCTCCTTATTCCAGCTGGTCAGGCGTTCTGTTGTAGTCAGAGCACCGGGGTGGGGGAGGGGCGGGTGTCTACTGTACATCTTGACTCTGTTGGGAGCCTACCTCTCTACCTCATGCAGCAAACTGCTGCGAATGAGCTCGTTCTCCAAACAGAAGAAACTAGTGGGGCTTTGCCCAGGGAGAGGAATTAAAAAATCAGCCCATAAAAATAAATGAATCTGTTTCCATAGTGAAGGAGATGTTTTTTTCCCTCTATAGTTTTTATCCTGTGTTCCCCACAGACCCCTTAGGCAGAATAACAATAAACTTGAAGAAAACATTTTATTATCTTAATGGAGTCTTAATTTAAAGTCAAAAGCCTTTACATGATCTGCCCAAGGATACCGCTGGCCATAACTTCTGGCGTTGAATTCTTGCATGGTGTGGAATGAGGATTAGCATATCCAAGAGTCCACACAGGAGAGAGAGAGAGAGAGAGAGAGAGAGAGAGAGAGAGAGAGAGAGAGAGATAGAGACTGGGGGGGGGGTGAGGAAGACCTCAAGGGGTGATGGGTCGCTCCTGTGTTTAAATTTTCACTGGTGAAAGAAATGTACATGCGTTATGGCCATGTGCGAGTTTGCACCAGTGGAGCCTGTGTGTAACACTACAGGGCTTCCTCATTACCCCTAAATCATGTTCTGCAACCACAGGAAGGAGCCCTTACTAGCAGCAAAGCTGGAGTCTATGTATGCTCTTTAGCCAAGACCCAGCTCCAGGGACCCTTTGCCTTTGTTTTGGCAGACTGACTGGACCTGCTTCTGCAGTCACACTAGCGAGGTTCACAGAGCTGGCAACTGCCCTGTTTAACAGTAGGCTATAGACACAAAGGACCAGGAAGAACAAGTTCCAGATTCCCAGACAAAAGGTGCACGTGAAGACCTGGGATTTCCCTGGGAAGGCAGGGCTGGTGCAAAGGCTCTGTGTATACATGGGGACCGCAGGGTCTTTGTGGAGTGGGGCCAGTGACACAGGGAATGTGCTTTAGGACTGTCAAAAGCTAAAGTGAACGGACCTGGATAATTAGTGTCTGAGGAGCCATCGCAGTGGGAATTCCTAATTCTTTTCTTTAATTCCCTATGTGGCTGCCTATACCCCAATTTTCTTAGAAGGTTTGGGGCCTCTGTCTATTGTCCCAGGATAACTACAATTGCTACGCCTTCCGATTCCCAAAAGTTTGAACAATAAATACTCAGGACAGCCTACTCATAGTTCACAGTCATAAAATTTAGCCTTCCACTATAGATGCTTTCTGTATTTCTTTCCATAATTGTATATGTGACTTCCTACAATGACTTGTGTGTTTTATCTTGACGTGAATACTGCCAACCTCAGGCGTTTGGAAGCTAATGACAAGTGAGACCATGGAGATGTTTCTCAAGATGCAAAATGGAGAGAAAAGGGTTTTCTTCCTCCTTGTATGTAATACCTGAGGTGTATGATGACCCATCGAGTAATTTTATCATTTATAGACTTTCAGTAAAACTGTAATCACAAATGACACTCTTGTGATAGTAAGGGAGTGTTTATTTAGGCTTAATGAAAGAAAGAATGGTGAGTGGGTTTTGTTGCCAATGTATGACAGTAGGGTAGGTAAGGAAGAAAAAGGGGATTTCAGAGACTCTTGTTTTCTCTCATTGAGTCTCTCTTGATTGGGAAGCATTCCATGTTGGTTATAGAATATTCAGAAAGAGAAATACAGGAGGAAAGGGGAAGATAGAAGATAGGATGCCACCGATCTCCCAGAATGACAAAGATCAATCCTTTGAGCTATATATCCCAAAATGGAGCACTGTGCATGCGGTCCCATTGGTTCGTTGTGACGTCACAACTCCTTTGTATCATCACAGTGCTGTTATAACATCACCCTAGTCTACTCCACAGATGCACTCTGTTCTATTGTGACATCAGAGAAGCTACTTTTAAAAACTCGTGTCCTTATGCCATCACTATGGAGCGTTGTGACAATACAATAGGGCTGCACATATCACCATTATTGTCTGAAAATACAGTGTCATGTTTGAACCATGGAGCACTGTGGTGTCACAACAGAGCATTTTGATATCACATTGAATTTGTAATGTCACAGTGCAGGCTGTGTTGACACAATAAGGTGCTGTGATGTGACAATGGATCATTGTGATGGCCCAACATAGCTGTGAGGCCACAGTGAAACATTGTGATCACACAGTTGGACACTATTGAGCAAACTGGAACATTGATGCCACAGTGGAACATAGTGATGTCACAGTGGAGAATAGTGATGCCACAGTGGAGCATGGTGATGCCACAGTGGAGCATAGGGATGTCAGAGTAGAGCATAGTGATGTCACAGTAGAGCATAGTGATGCCAGAATGGATCATAGTGATGTCACAGTGGAGCATAGTGATGCCAGATGGAGCATAGTGATGTCACAGTGGAGCACAGTGATGCCAGATGGAGCATAGTGATGTCACAGTGGAGCATAGTGATGCCACAGCGGAGCATAATGATGTCACAGTGGAACATAGTGATGTCACAGTGGAGCATAGTGATGCCAGAATGCAACATAGTGATGCCACAGTGGACCATAGTGATGCCACAGTGGAGCATAGTGATGTCACAGTTGAACATAGTGATGTCACAGTGGAGCATAGTGATGCCAGAATGGAGCATAGTGATGTCACAGAAGAGCATAGTGATGTCACAGTGGAGCATAGTGATGCCAGAATGGGGCATAGTGATGTCACAGTGGAGCATAGTGATGTCACAATGGAGCATAGTGATGCCAGAATGGAGCACAGTGATGTCACAGTGGAGCATAGTGATGCCAGAATGGAACATAGTGATGTCACAGTGGAGCATAGTGATGTCACAGTGGAGCATAGTGATGCCAGAATGGAGCATAGTGATGTCACAGTAGAGCATAGTGATGTCACAGTGGAGCATAGTGATGTCACAGTGGAACATAGTGATGTCACAGTAGAACACAGTGGATGTCACAGTGGAGCATAGTGATGCCAGAATGGAGCATAGTGATGTCACAGTGGAGCATAGTGATGTCACAGTGGAACATAGTGATGTCACAGTGGAGCATAGTGATGCCAGAATGGAGCATAGTGATGTCACAGTGGTGCATAGTGATGTCACAGTGGAGCATACTGATGCCAGATGGAGCATAGTGATGTCACAGTGGAGAATAGTGATGCCAGATGGAGCATAGTGATGTCACAGTGGAGCATAGTGATGTCACAGTGGAGCATAGTGATGCCAGAATGGGGCATAGTGATGTCACAGTGGAGCATAGTGATGTCACAGTGGACCATAGTGATGCCACAGTGGAGCATAGCGATGTCACAGTAGAACATAGTGGATGTCACAGTGGAGCATAGTGATGTCACAGTGGAACATAGTGATGCCAGAATGGAGTATAGTGATGCCACAGTGGAGCATAGTGATGCCACAGTGGAGCATAGTGATGTCACAGTGAAGCATAGTGATGTCACAGTGGAGCATAGTGATGCCAGAATGGAGTATAGTGATGTCACAGTTGAGCATAGTGATGTCACAGTGGAGCATAGTGATGCCAGAATGGAGCATAGTGATGTCACAGTGGAGCATAATGATGTCACAGTGGAGCATAGTGATGTCACAGTGGAGCATAGTGATGCCAGAATGGGGCATAGTGATGTCACAGTGGAGCATAGTGATGCCAGAATGGAGCATAGTGATGCCATAGTGGAGCATAGTGACGTCACAGTGGAGGATAGTGATGCCACAGTGGAGCATAGTGATGTCACAATGGATCCGTGATATCATAATACAGGTTTGAATTTACACAGGCAGCTATGATGTCACCAGGCAGCATTGGTTTGTAAAACCATGAAGAAGTACTGATGTCACATGCAGCATTGTGAGGGTACAAACGAGAATTGTGATATCACTCCTATATTGTAGCATCACTGTGGAGCTACAATCTTACAATGCAACATTGCCTTGGCACAATGGAGCATTCTGACAGCTCAATGGAGAGTTGATGTCACCAGGCATTATTGTGTTGCACAGGGGAGCACTGTGCTTTACAGTTGAGCTGTGATGACATGGTGCACACTGTGACATCACAGTAAGGCATGTCCTGTTTCTCACTTATTCACACTGTGCGAATGTGCATCTGCACATGCATTTTCTGAGAAGCAGAATAATCTAAGAATCACTGCTTTTGGAGGGGCAATATGGTAGCCATCGGCAAGTTTTTTCTTATAGGGTAGCCTGTGTGACTTACCTAAGTGGCAAAGTGGAGATCTCAGGTGTGTAGTGTTTATGAAAAGACCTCAGGGGGTGTGGGAAAATTGGAAGAAATAGTATGAATAGCTTATATTATTTTATTTGGACCTAAAATATTCTTTCTAAGACTACTTTGCTCTTGCCAGAGTTTTTGGTCCTGACGATTCTGAGTCCACAGTTGGGAACACTGGAGGTGGAGTCAGAAGATTGGTATATAAGTGTGAATCCATCATTTACTGCTGTCTGCCAACTGAGCTGGATCTCTGTTCGCTGTAAACCTGTCTTATCACCATGGGGGTCTTGATTCTTACCACATAGTATCAACATGCAGGTAAAATGAAATAAAAATGTCCTCCACAAAATCTAGAAATAGCACAGTATCTAGAGGCAAGCAATAGAGAGGGGCTGATTAGAGAGGTGTGTTGACTGGAGATTCTTATAGAATAGAGTTGGTGGGGGAACCCAGGATTTGGAATGTAAAATATTTGAAATTAACTTTAATCAGCCCTGACTGCTGATTGTAATGCAGTTAGTTTAGCCTGTTGTATTTTATCTATCTATCTATCTATCTATCTATCTATCTATCTATCTATCTATCTAAGCTAGAATTTCCTCATCAACCACCTGAAATGTTACATGAAAAAAGTTTGCAAATGAATTTTTGTTGTTGTTGTTGATGATGTTGATTTCCTTGTTAGTTAATGAAATAAAAAAAAAGTAGGAGAAAATCACAGTTCTATCTACAATGCAAAGACGGATGAGGAAAGTGGTTTGTTTCTTCTCAAGTCCTATAGTTTGAATTAATGCTGGACAGATTCTCTTGGAGAGTTAAAAGCATAAACAAGAGCACCACTGAGAGGTAGACAGACAGAATTGCCGAGGGGTCGGACTGCAGATCAAATGCCCCAAAGCCACTGTCATAGGCCACCAAGACTGAGAACTGTTTCTGTGGTTGTGTCCACAAAAGAAAGTCTTTGGGGAAGTGCACAACCCATCTCCCTTACTCAAGGGGACTGGATAGAAAACCTGCTGCTACCCAGTACTCATGAGGACGAGAAGACATAAGACCTAGAAGTAGTCCCACTGGATGGGGAGGGGCTAGGCCACCTCCCTGTTGGCTCTCTGTAAGGGAAGCAGCTCCCCTACACAGGTCCTGAGTATTTTAAAGCAGAGCTCAAAGGTAATGGTGCTCTCTGCTCTGCAGGGGCAGGGCCTGTGGTTTCAGATGCGTGAGATCTTGGTATTCGGGGCTCTGGTGCCTTGTCTTGTCTGGAGAGCTGCAGCAGGGTCCCTGCTCCTGTCTCTGGTTCTAGCCTTCCACAAGCTGTATTTTTTTTCTCTTGTAGTCTGGCAGCTACCTGAACTCACACATGTTCCAGCCTCTGTGCACACTCGCCTTCTCTTGCTCTGCCCCATTCTCGGCTGCATGAGAACCACAGCGCTCCATCCATCCTCTTGGGGCCTTGTGTACTGTAGGACCTCTGACCTTAGCTGATGTCCTTCTTTGTACTCGAAATGCCTTTCCTGTACATACTCACGAGAAAACTCTTTGTGAGCCAGGACTAGTTTCCTTTCCTCTGGGTGCCTTTCCCTGGAATTCACGACAAACATTTATTGATCACCTACTAGCTTCCAGGCACTGGAAGAGGTACAGCAATCCCCCTTCCTCTTCCTCCTCCTCCCTCCCTCCCTCCATTCCTTCCTCACTTCCTTTCTCCTCCCATTTCTCCATCCATTTCTGCACTCTTCTTCTACTGCAAAGACATGAAATCACAGCTGTCAAGATCACCACAGTGCTATGAAGAGGGAAAAGTGACGTGACGTCATGATGCAATTGTTACTCTGTGTGCCGTAAACTCAGAGTCCATCTGTGATGGGCAGCTGAGCAGAGATGTGAAGGAAGGGAGGGGGCAAGCACTACAAAAAAGGTCACTGCCCTTGCTGTCTCTTTTGTCCCCATTATAGCCAGATGGATGGATGGATGAACAACCACAAAGCTCTACAGGCAAAACCGCCAGGAAGTACAGGGCCCTGTGGTAAGGAAGTCCCTTGGCCCTCAGTTAATATGTGCCTGGTCTCAAAGAAACATTGGACTTTTTTCTGGGAAGAATGCCATTCATTGGAAATTGAGGAGGAAGAAACCTGGCAGTGGAGGTTCAGTTCCTGGGTGGGTTCGCTGCCAAGCGAAGCAGGGTGCCAAGGACCAGGAGAACAGACAGGTTTCATTTGGGGCACTAAGTCTCAAGTGGCCCCTGAGTCCCAAACAAAGTCTAAAGCAATAGAAGCATAGCCATTGGGATCGTCTGCATACACCGATGAGTTCAAAGAGACGTGGGCAGCCTTGGCACCTCCCCAGCTCTAGCTGCTAACTGCGTTGTCATCCTCAAGACAATTTTACACTTCGAGCCTCTATTGCCATGTTCATATTTCTTTGGAAATCATGTTTTACAGTCCTGTTTTCTGACTTTTTGAAGTTGGGGACGAATTCATGTCTTCCTGGCGTGGCCAGGGAATCAAATGGGTAGGGCAATTGTAGAAAGAAAATAGAAGCGATATGGCCTGGTCTTTTGGTGGGGATTTAGTGGGGTTTTGATGGATTTTCTGACTATAAAGACAAGAAGGAAGATTGTCAAGATCACGTGACAGAGCGAGTTTGTTCTGGAGGTTCGGGTTGGTCTAGTAGGCGGTAAGGCATAAAGCTCTTTTGCTACAACTCCACAGAACAATAAACACACCGGTTGGTCTTCTCTGACCTTTTCTCTTCCTGATGTCAGCTTTGCTTTTCTTGCTTTGCTGTGTAGCCTTTTCTGCTGACTCAAAGTTTCTGCCACCTCAAAACTTTGGTTTGTCGGTTTGTTGTGTGCCTGAGAACACGGCTCCACAGTGGCTCTTCAGGTTCATTAACTCATATGCTCTGTCTGACTTAATTCACATTTAGGAGAGAAAACTTAGCTTTCCCAGCTCATCTATTTTTTTTTCTTTCTGAATACCTATAAACTAAAGGATTAGCGTGGCTCAGGTGTCCACCATTAGCTTAATCACCAGAGCCAGGAGGAGGGGAAAAAAGAAAAGGATTGTAGGGTTACAATGTGGCTACCCAAATGCCAGGGGTTAAGCATGGCAAACGTTGGAGTCAGGGAGCAGACACTAACTGACATCTCTAATCTGTGGAATGAGAGGTGTCATTGAAGGGAAGTTGAGAGTTACCTGAGAAGCTTACATATCCCCCAGCATCAAACACCAAAAGTCAAGAGCAGTTTGTGAGGGAAAAATGGAACCAGTATTTGGGAGCCCAGCAAAGACCAGATTGCAGTAGGAGAAGGCAGTGGGCAATTGGGAAAAGAGTCATGAGGAAAATCTCAGATGGTGACAGAGCTATTCCGAGACGTTAGCACCTGCCGCTCCTACTTTCTTGGGCAATGGGCCAAGTGGGGCAAGTTCTCAGGGCCATATACGTACAGAAAGATGTATTAGACAGTGTGGAGCTAAAACTGAAGGAAAGTTGAGAGCTCATAGTGTGCTTTAGTGACTGGGCCCTTATTCCCTGAAGGCTCGCTGAGGGCCAGGCAATGCCATAGACGGTGGGAATGCAGCCTTTCTTCCTCCTCTGTGAACTTCATATCTCCCTCCCATTACTTCCCCCCCAAAGCACTTTTCACTTTCTGGTTGGTTGGTTGGTTTTGTTTTTGTTTTTGTTTGTTTGTTTGTTTTTAACTTTATCCACGACCATGAAATCTATGGTCCACAAGTGCAGACATCTTCTGTCTTGGTTTCATCTAGTATTGAATTTGCAACATGTAGAAGGTACCTTGCTTCATGAATACTTATGGAATATTCTGGGTAGTGTTGTGTCAACTTGACACAACCATGAGTCACTGGAGAGGAGGGTTCCTGAGTTGAGAAAATACCTACGTAAGATCAGGCTGTAGGCAAGCCTATAGAGCATTTTCATAAGTTGTGATTGATAGGGGAGAGCACAGCTCATTGTGGGGGGTTCCATGCCTGGACTGGTAGTCCTGGCTTCTATAAGAAAGCAGGTTGAGCAAGCCACGAGAAGCAAGCCAGTGATAAGCACCATAGCCTCTACATCAGCTCCTGACTCTGGGTTCCTGCCCTGTTTGAATTCCTGTCCTGACTTCCTTCAATGATAAACGTTGCTTTTACCCACAGTTTTTCATCACAGCAGTGGTGACCTTGACTAGGACACTGAATACGTGAATTTTGTCATTTACATGTCATTTGCACAGGAAGGAAGAACTCACTCACTCTTGGGGCCTAAGCGTGTCTCTGGAGTTGTGATTTGCCCTCTTTAATTTGGAGTAAATACGTCATGTCTTCAGCATGTTTACTGATATTTTAGTCAGGGCAGGCTGCACGGTGCCGGAGTAACCCATGATCCCCTAAAATCTGAGTGCCTCAACTGGACAGTGGACACAGTCACTCAGAAACCTAAGCTGGCAGCGGTGTTGCCAGCCTCCTCTGACGTCTCTAGCTCAGCTTGCTACGTCAGAGTCTGGGGCTGTAAGGAAAGATGCAACACTAGCCCTAATGATCACTGGGTTTCCATCCGGCCTCTTCCCTGAGGTCATTATGACATCAAGGGAGGCTGAGAAGTCTCCAGGGTATTCAGCAAGGAAAGGAGGAACACACTGGCCTCTCTCACAGCCAGAGACCGAGGCTGTGAAGTCGGCTTTGAGCCAAACTGCGGAGAAAGCCTAGAGATCGCAGCAGTGACTTTTTAGGTTAAGTTGGATTTAGCAAAGCTTGAAATAGACTTAGAACGGAATAATGATAATTACATGACTCTTACCGCGTGCGTGTGAGTAACACTTAAAGTGTTATTTTGTTTTTCAGTAAATTAGATGGAAAAAATAGCGGGGAGGCTGTAAGTGGTCATGGGCCCATTCGAGTGACTCATTGGGGACTTTGGCCGGCTGTGAGATCTGTGTCCGCACCAGCACCTCTCCACGCTCCGTTTGTTTTCCCTCTTTAAACGTGAGGCGGCTCCAGCAGAATGCACCTCTCGGAGCAGAGACGTCCAAACTGGCCTGGCATATCAGGTGCCTTTAAGTAGGAGAAGGGAAGGCTCACTGCCTTTGAAGACAGTGGATTGTGGCATTTTCTCCTGGTGTGCAGGGAATTCCATCGTAGCAACTCAGTCACTGACCTCACTCAGGTTTGGCAGAAGGCACTGGATGTAGGGTCAGGCCCAGTTTTCCTTAATCACCCTGATCCAGCTGGGAAATACGTGAACAGCCACTGCGATTGTCCATCTTCTGTTCCTCCCAAGTGTGGAAGATTTCCATTTCTGGATGGACTAGCTGATACACTGATCCAGGAAATGGATAGGAATGAAATATGAGGCACTGTCAACGTACTAGCTTCCATGTTAAGATATACCCTCATTGTAACTAACTTTATAAGATATGAAAAATGCACACGGCGCAATTCAGAAAGCGCTGACAAATGTATTCATTCACCCTCACCTATTCCATGCGAGGCTGAGCGGGGGATGCCAGGGATGAACCGGCCAGCAGGATTTCTGTCCCCACAGAGAGAAACCTGGCTGAACCTTGAAATGTGAAAACCAAAACCTTTCCAGCCACTTTATTTGCACCCCACCACCCCACCCACATTTTTAACCTAGAAGATGAAGCAACTGAGCAGAGCTCCTGGCCACTCTGGGTGTCGCCGGTTTCCAGATCACAGCCCTCTCAGGTTAGGACACACTCAGAACTTACAGTCAGCAGCGGACAGAACAGATGACAGAAAACAAAGGCATGTCCACGTGTATGACGGCGGTGTCCCCTGACTCAACCCTTCAAGTGTGCCGGCAGCGCATGCCAAGAGTAACCAAGGCAGTGAATCTGCTCAACCTGCTTGTTACAAGTTTACATATTAAGTTGAATTCCCAGTTGGTGAGGAAACTGGCGTTACCCAGATTCTAAGTTTCTGCCAAAACAAATAGACTTCATGGGCCGAAGCTCAGAGCTGTCAGTCAAAGAGTAGAGGGAGTTTCCTGCTGAAAGGTCAGTGAGATAGCTCTTCCTTCCTGTGGGTTCTGTCATCACGCTTCCTACTGTACCTGCTGTGATTGGTGGCTGGCACACGAAATTCTTGTTTTCAGGTCAAGCAGAGGCCAGGTAGAGGTAACGAAAGAATGCGGTGGATTAGTTTCGCCTGTTTCTTCTTTCTCCTGTCCACCCGGGCAGCAGTGATGTGACAGGTGCACTCCAGCATCTAAACGAGAAGCGAAGGGAGACTGTGTTGTGTTTGTGTTAACTGTCTTTGAAAGCTGAGGTCAAGAAGAGTCACTGAAATGACACGGTGAGGATCTAGTCGTTAGGCTCAGAGAAAATAAGCACAAGGCTAAAAGTGCCTTTTGCTGGAAAAGGCACATGAATACCAGGTTTAGAACAGGCAACAGTGCCTCCCTCATTTCCTGAGTTTCAAAGTTGAATTGTGGTGGCGGCAGTGGCGGAGGGGCTTTCCAAGACTCAGTTAGTGTCTTCCATCAAGAGCATCCATCCTTGACAGATCTTTCTGGGGTGCAGAAGTCATCTTTAAGATTCTCCATTATATCCAGGGACACCGAAGGAACATTTCCTGTCCATCCAGAATACAGCAGCTTGGAGACCTTTGAATAGGATAACGGGTTGAGGTTGTGCATTTCCTGGTGGCGTACAGCTGTCTTTGTGCCTTTCCCAGTGCAGGATGGTAACATGCTTCCTGCCTGCAGCCTGGACAGAGTGGGAGGTGCATGGAGGTGCATAGAGGTGCTTGGAGGTGCTCACTTCTCCCACCAGAATTTTCAAGACCTCAGTTGTCCACATTCTGAAGGCGAGAGTGAAATCTCGGGAGCCGCAGCTGGTCTGCATGAGGCCTCTACACTCTCTCAGCAGCCCAGCCTGCAGATAGGACACCAGCACGGAGTGCTGGCATGGCTGTGGTCTGGAAGACACCGCTATAGTGTCTCCTTAAGGCTGATTAATTACTTGATTTGCACCTGGCAAGTTTAGGCGACACTGTAAGCAGCAGGCAGCAGGTGCTGCTGGAAGCGTTTGGCCAGCAGGGATTTTTCAGAGAAGGGCTTGTGAAACAATGTAATAAACTAAGCCAGCAAGGGAAAATGTTTTTATTCTTACTCCTTAGTTCTGCATTTCCTACCAAGCTGAGAAAAGCCTTTTCTTAGGGAGTGACCCTAACGGCTGATGTGGGAGTGGATTCCAGTGTTGCCTTTTGATGTGACATCACGTGCAAAAATGGCCTCCAGGATCAAATCCAGTCAGTTTCCCAAATCTTCTTCTTGTGACCTTCATTTTGGATCCACAGAAACTTAGACTCAAGGGAAATGCCATCTGGGGCAGAAATCCTCCGCATCTGGATAAAGCCACCCTGGAGCATTCACCATGGGTCAGGTCAGGAACAGTTCATGCCAGTCCATCACTGAAAAGTCAGCAGCCGCATAAAACACGTCCTCTGTGCCCTCGGTGCTCGCCAGCCAACCCTCATGTGAACACGTCAACCCCAGAGTCTGTGACAGTCCCACAGGCAAAATCAAGACCGTATTTGATAGGGCGACTCAATTTCAGTATCTAAAAATTAAGCAAAGCAAAAATTAACAGCAAACCAAATTGTATTTTCTCTCTGTGGTGTACGTACAATGATAACCTTGACTCTGAGGAAAAGAGCCGAATGTTGATGGCGAAGAGGTGTAAGTCCTTATCCTAGACTCATTCTGAATTGGTAGTGATTAGGGACACAGCTATTTTATGGGTGTGGGTTCACACACTATTACCTAAGACTTCTATTTTTTTTTTTTAAACCTCAGTTGGGATGCACATTCCAACTGAGAAGCTTCCAGTAAACTCGAATATTTACAATTTGTGGTGCACTCTACTCCCTGGGATGTTTTTTCTTGCTAATGACTCAACTGTCATGCTGCCTAGAATATTCTACATGGACACAGAACAATACAGAACTCTGAAATGTGGTTAGTGTTGCCTGCTCTTATTTGGACTTAACAAAACTGGTTTCAAATGCTTTATAATAAATTTATCAATTGTTTTCTCCATCTTAAAGAGTCGGTGTCAATGCTGTTAAACAGTATGATCTTTGGAATCTAACCATTTCTAATTCCTGTTTTGTAATTATTTATAGTTGATTTGAGAAAACTCATACCAATTTTTTAAATACCAGTTTTTTAATTTCAGTAGATATTAGTCATCTATACTTCATAATTTTTTGTCCAACACAAAATCTCTTGTGAAATTAGTCAGTAAGAACAATTAACTGGAATTATCTGTGACTACTGGAGGCAGAGGCAAGAGGATCTTTTTATGAGTTCAAGGCCAGGATTGTCTACATAGTAAATTCCAAGGTCTACTCAGAGAATTCCAAGTCAGCCAAGGCTGCAAACTGCCACCCTGTCTTTACAATAAGTAGATAGATAGATAGATAGATAGATAGATAGATAGATAGATAGATAGTTGATAGATAGATAGATAATAGATAGATAGATAGATCTCTTCGGGTCACACTTTTTAATAAGTAAAATGAACCAGCTGATTTATCAGTTGAAAACTAAACGCAGCACCTGACGGTCTCTCCACAGATGCTCCTTAGGGCTCCGTCAGAGCTGTCACATCTCTCTGTGCTCTAGGTTCCATTCAGACCATCTTCTCTTTACCAGAAAGCTCAGCCGATCAGGATCCACAGCCACGAGACACAAATCCTGTTTCTGACCACACGAACAGGGTCAAAATACATACCTGCAATATCATAAATGGGGTAAAGTCTTCAAAGCAGACAGTATCAAGACAACCATTTTTTTTTTTTGCCATGTTATACTTGATACTAAAACAAGGAAGCTCCCCTTAGCCTCAGCATCCCTGAGGTATACATTAGGTAATGGGGAAGAGCAAGACTCCAGCTTGAGCCAGATCCAAGCGGAATGCTCCAGTGTACCCCTTCTCAGTTTCAGTCATGGGGTTGGACCTCTCTGTTATCACCTACCTGAACACCTTTTTTGTTTTTAAAGTAAATTAGCTATTTATTCAATCTCTTTTCATGCCAAAATGTTCTGGGCATATTCTTCTATAGTCATTATATCCTCTGAAACAGGGAAAATTGGATATCAAGTTATATTCCATATCAACTGATTATCTAAAATCGTAAAATGAAAAAAACGATTTATCGGTTCCTTCTAACATTCCTAATAACTCAGCAGAGGTGCGAGGCACAAAATGTTAGTAAAGCATGACCCAGGAAGAGCAGTGAATGCATTTCTCATGTAAGTTTAAGTAACATAATCTGTTACTATACAAAGACAACAAACCTTTGAAGTGTTCTATCCGCCAAGATTCTGCCATAGCTTTACATAACAAGAGAGAACATAGCAGGCCTGCCACTCAACCTGTTCATCGTAAGTCTCAGGTTCAACATGAAGCTGTTAGAAACAAAAACAGGAAGCTCTGCTTTTTACATGTGAAATGGCTTGTAAGAGTGCCATTAAACACAGTAATGAACTTAAGATAGCAAGAAGACCGAGTTAAAGGCACAGCATTGCAGTCCAAACAAAAATCATACAAAAAGTAACTATCACTGGCTACATACAAAATCTCCGGACTAGTTAAAACCTACATATAACGTGCACTTTAGACCCATTAGCTATAAAGTTCAGAGTACCAGTGTCCACGAAACAATTCCTCTCCAAAGCCAGCACGTCGTCAAAATTAATTCAAACAAAGTAACACAATCTAACCCTAAAAGCATTCAGTTATTACTGACGTGAAGGTAAATTCCAGCTTTGGGGGCTTTCTCATGCTGCAAAGGGCTGGGTGTCTCTGGCTCCTTCAAAGCAGCGTACAACAGATTCTGTGTCTGTCATTAACCTCAGTCAAGGGCAGGACTGATGGTGCCCAGCTCTGACCTCCCAGGAAGCATGGCCACTAGAGAAGATGTGTGAGATCAAAGGCATTCTGTTCTGGTAGCTAAAGATAACAAACCATCCCCCCCTCCCCCTTTCAGAGCTCCTTCCCGGAGTAAATCAAAGTATACATGGGAGGGAAATAAGATACTCTTATCTGCAGAGTCGGGATTTTGACTATGGATGTAATCTCTACTTGGGGAATTCTTACTAGAGTCATTTCATTATTTCTGATCACATCTTAAAGATGCATCCAAATTCAGTTTCTGTTGATTTATCGTTAAGTACTTCTAGTAAGACAGATTAGCTTTGTTCCAAATGCCTTAACCACTAGTATGACTGCAAAGTACTATCTTCCAGGTCACCAAACACTGGACAAGGAAAAGGTGTCCAGGCAGCAGCAGGCAACAGTCATGACCTTTTGAACAGGATTGACAGGATTGTGTCTGCGCATCATGGCTCCATTTGACATGTTATCAGCCAACCTATCCCACTTAATCCTAGCTATGCAGGAACTTTCTAGGCAGGCTAGGGGAGGCCTGCATTGTATAGAATTGATGTTAACTGTTAAATTTCTTCGAAATTGCATAGTAATTCTGAGTAGGCTTTTGACTAATCCAAAAGAGGGGGAATAAGGTGTCTATCCCTGATGGTGCTCTGTCCAGAGATGCTCCTCTTTCCACACTTTCTGCATCCAGGAGTCCAGGAAAAGAGGATGTGAATATCAGTCAAAATTACTTACTTTGGAAACAGAGGATGCCCTGAAAATAGGAGCACCATTAGGCTTATTCCCTTTTGTAAAAGTTGTATTGGAGTACAAAGAATTCATAGCTGTTTTCACTTCTCACTATTTTAGCATGTTATACACACAGAGACACACACACACATTTGCAAGGACAAGTGTCTCAGGCAAGTGGGAATATCACAGAGATCCCAAAGGAGGGAGGTCTGTTCTGCCAAATGAGAACATAGGATTTGAATGAACAGTCTCCATGCTTCATCATGAATGGGAAACTGATCAACATAGAAAGGGAAGTGAGAAGTGGATGCTCGGAAGTTAGGAGACTTCGGTTTTGTTCTGGGCTGAGAGAAGAGCACAAGCGGAGGGTCTGAGGAAGGACACTGGAAGATGGAACACGGTGCAGCATCGGTCGGGAATAAAAGAAAGAGCCTGACCAAGAATAGCCTATAGGCCAAGATGAAGCTTTATTCTGCATGGGAAAGAGTGGGAAACTTCTGAAGTGTTTGGTTTGAGCAGGAAGAAAATAGAACACCACCGTGGGAGGATCACAACTCGCTTTATTTTTAAAAAGACCAGGCATACTGTGGAGAACAGATTTACATGGAGCTATAATGCAGAGTCTTCTACAGCCCAAGAGGAGAGTATAAGAGGGCAGGCAGCGAGAAGTGGAAGCTGCCATGTCTGTCAAGCTTTTTTGGCTCTCCTAACCCCTCTGGGTTAGAGTTTCTTTCCAGTGTGTTCCTTCAGAGCCTGGCTTGCTCACTGGACCCACCTCGTTCCGGGGCACCATCGTCACCCCTGCTTTGAGAATGAGGAAGTGTATGGAAGGCCTGGAAACATAGGATGTGCATGAAATCCCGCCACCCAGGAGATGGTAGAATGGAGTAGGGATGAAGAGCGGGGAGAAGAAGGAACCAAGACAAAATAAACTATAAATAAGCAGAATATGTGTGCGGGAGACAGCAGGAAATTTTGACTGTAGCAGAAACTTGAGCGAGGAAAGTGGGGTAAATCCACCCAAACGCAGCACATTTACATATAAAAAATGATGTATTTAAAACAAATGGTGATGCTTGCGCCATTTGATGCTGGTTGTCTCTTCCTACACAGAGCACCCCTCTGTTCCCGACTGTGCTCATTCCCTTCTCCTATAATCCTGCCCAGGGTTTGTCCTGCTTCCTCTACTGCCCAGGCACTAGGAACCTGTCCATGGCCATTCCTACCACCTGCCCTCCAACCCCGGTGTGCATTCTGTTTGTTCTAATGGTCTGACTAACCACGGATTACGGATGGGGTTGACTCCTTCCTAGGAGTCCCTCATCGGCTAGTACCCAGTTGTCTTTCCCCTGTAGTTTTACCATCTTCTCTCTATCCATGCATATGTTGAAATCTCTTTCCATAAAGATAATAGTCAAATTGGATTAGGATTCACCCTAACAATCTCATTTGACTTAATTAACTCTTTAAAATTTCCAGTTTCCAGCCAGGCATGGTGACACATGCCTTTAATCCTAGCACCGGAGAGGCAGAGGCAGACGGATCTCTGTGAGTTTGAGAATAGTCTGGGCTACAGAGCGAGTTTCAGGATAGCCAGGGCTATTACATAGAGAAACCTACCTTAAAAAAAAAATCTCAGCTTCTAAACATAGAAATGAGGCAATTTTAGAACTTCAGTGTAGGAATTTGGGGGTGGTACAATTCAACCACAGCACAGTTTTTTCCCATCCGTAACCGTTCTCAATTCTCTACATTTCTCCAAGTCGTCTGCACCCAAAGGTGTAGTTGACAACACCCTACATCCTCGCCTCCTTCTTCTTTCTCCTCCCAGAGCAGATTAGACCAGGACTTCTTTGCAGATGGAGTTTTCCTGTTCCCACCACCTGCTTCCAAATAACCAATATGGAGACTTAAGATTACTTATAAATGTTTGGCGATAGCTCAGGCTTGTTACTAGCTAACTCTTACATTTTAAATTAACCCATATTCCTTATTTATGCTCTGCCATTTGGAGGTACCTTATTAGCATAGCACGTTCATCGCCTGCTCCCTCTGCCTCTGCTGTGAGTCCAGATTCCACCCTTTTTCCTACCAGCATTCTCTCTGGATCAGGTCGCTCACCCAATCTCTTCCTGCCAAGCTATTGGGCAGTCAGCTTTTTATTAACGATGACAGCGATACACACTTACAGTGTCCCAAGGTTGTTCCACGGCACTTCCTAGCCTCGTTCTCCTGCTGAGGATGAAGTTGAACTCCAGCGACCTATGGGAACCAGAGAGAACTGTCTCTTCCCGTGTGCTGTTTTCCCACGCTTCAGTAGATGACTTCCTGTCTTCATTTCTCTTTTTGCTTTCCTGAACTACTAGAGAATTCGGATTCACACCTTAGAAACAAATGCACTGAGATTTAAGTAACATATGCTTTGTTTTGACATTCTGAAGAGCTATGAAATTTATATGCCTCTCTTAGGGGATATATCAGAGATTGTTTATTGCTTTAGGCATATTGTTTTATTGGGCCTTCTAAAAAAATTATACACAATGAAACCCCAAAGAGGTTTTGTATCAACCAAGTGTCAAAGCCAGTTTTAAGGGCAATGCACTTTTTGCTGTGTCATAGGTTTCTCACTTACAAGGCCCTTAGGGATAGACAAATTTAGTCTATAAGCATTGACTATTTAAAGATTGTTCTTACTAATTAACATGCTTTAGTACTTCCATAAAATATTTTAAATATTTGTTATTATATAAATACTCTAATTGTATAAGTTCTGATAGATTTGTACTTAAAATTGTGATCAGTGAGTATTGAATATTTTAAAATTTTGAAGTAAACATACCTACTTATAATACTAGTAAACATCTAAATAATCTATCTGTACCTTTCATAATCTTTATTATTTTCATAAGTTTTGCTCAGATATTTTAAGAAACTGCTTTATGACACAGCTTATAAATAGATATGTAAAAACCCTCACTAAACTTAGCACAGAAGTAAGTTCCAGCACCTAGAGAATCATTCAGTGATTGACAGCAGGGATGGAAAGCTATGCATTAGGCTATAATGGAAACTCATAAATAGCTTCTGTTTTACACCACAAAGCTCCAAGGGAGAGTCACAACAAAGCGTCTCTCATTAGAATAAAAACAGGAGCACCATTATTTCAGTGTTGGCTTGTTTGCTAAGCCGAGTTTCTATTTAAAGCCTCCAAATAAGGTTGCGATGCCGTACCCTTTTACTCTGGGGAAACTGAGGCTTAGCAAGGCTCGGCGGCTCACTGGTTATATGACTTACTAATATGTTGGAGCTGGAGTTTGGCTGAAGGTTTGTGACTCCATGCTCACGGTTTCCACTGTGGCCCAAGCTAAGGAAATTATAGGCTAGAGACATAGTCAGCAGTTACTCATTGAAACCAGGGACAGACTGGGCACAGCAAACGCTTGAAACCAATGCAGCCATAAAGAGGACGTTGGTCATCTGACACTGAGTTACTTAACCTCTGTGGCCCTTAGTGTCCTCATCTGTAAACGTGAGGTTGATATGGTATGTGTGTGTGTGTGTGTTGGGGGGGTTGCTGTTAAAAAAAAAGGTGCTGTGTGTTGTAATAGATATACACACACCCATCGTACACACAATATACAAGAGACAGCTCCGTCAGTCAGTCAGGCCCTTTTATAAAGCTGTAAGCTGAACAAAAAATAACGAGAGCTATAAACATGTTTATGTCTTTGGCCCTGGAGTTCTATTTTTGGAAACATAGCCTAAAGAAATGATTCAAAACACAAATAAAAAAGAGTAGTTTTAATTACAGGAGAAAATAGTAAAAATATACCCCAAGACCTCACACGTGTCCCGGTTTGCATCACTGATGGGGCGTTGTGTTTTTACTGCATGGTGGCAATCCTGACTACATGAAACTGCTGGAAATATACAATACAGGATGGGAAGAGGCCCGTGGGTCTGCTACAATGCAGTGTGCTTGCTAAACACACATGCATTTGGATCAAGGCTGGCAGGAAGCTCACCTATGGGAGGAGGTCCTGGTAGTAAGGTCTTTTCCAAGCAGCCCCTACTTTAATATTTTAGATGATGATAGCTTGGTGGTGGGTACAGGCCTTAGGGAAGTTACAAAGCATGGTGGACGAATAAGGATATTTCAATATTCATTGTAAAACACCCAGGGAAGGGAAATTTATATGCAGAGATTTCGGGGTGCGGGCGGGGAGGTGGGCGAGGACTGAGGGAGATACAGAAAAATGTGTAAACAGGACAGGTTTGTCTGGGAAACCTAAAAGTTGGATGCTCTCCATACTGGCCCCCGCTCCGGCTCCCGCTCCAACGGGGGGTGGGGGGGGACCTGTCTGCTCAGAATCCTGTGATAATAATAACCAAAGAAGGAGGAGGCGAGCCTCGAGCAGACACAGTTCACTAAAGTTCAGCCAGACTGCACTCATGTGTCGCAAAAGGGAGGAAGTCTAGTCAACCCCGGGTGAGTCAACCCGTAGCCGCCCTCCACCCTACCCTTCTCCTCAAGGAAGGGACGGTGGCTGGCCTGGGCGGGGCAAGTCCAAAGCGACTTAGTCCCTCATCAGTCAGGTTGGGGGAGAGGCAGATAGAGCAGGGGCCCGGGCGGTGACAGCTATCTATCTGCCTCACATCTAGATTCAGGGATGTCTCCCGCTCTTTTTCCACAGGTTGTTTGAGATATCCAAGCTCCCTCGTAGGTACCCGGAACCGGATGTGGTTCTGGAGCACTGTGAAGAGCAGCTATGGTGGTCTCTCAGCAGTTTCTTAGGAATACCGACACTACCTATGCAAGCTTCCGCTATGCTTGCTCCCCATTTCAAATAAGGAAAAAAGGTGTCAGGGGGAGGCTAGCTAGAGAAATGGTAACCCTTGCTAGAATCTGCTTCCTTGGCAAAACAGGCTAGCTCCCAGCTCGCTTGGAGGAGCGGAGAAGAGGATGGGAGAGCTGATGGGGTTAGATAACCGTGTCTTATCCAGAGTGTAAAAATAAGGCCCAGGAGGAAAAGTTCGTTTAGATCCTTTAGCTGCCCAGTGACGGCCCTTAAGCAGATGTGCCCAGAGAGATCCCCCTGTTCAATAAGCGGAAGACCCAGATGGTCCCTCTCCTCCTTCAAAGCCCTGGTTACTTCTGTCTCTTTATACAAAAGGTCACTCATATTTCCCGCTTCAGGACGAACACTGAAGATTGCAATTCTATCCGGAGGTCTTTGATGCCTTGCTAGCCTCAGAAGCCCAGTCAGAAAGTTAGAGCAGGTAGCTCCCCCTTCCACACCCCAGACACCCTTTGGGGACCACTGACTTTCATACACACCCCCTTGGGGATCAGTGACTTTTACAACTCCTTGGGAGAGCTTGAGAATATATCGTGGGAAGATAAGAAGTGATAATTGCTTTCACTTTGCAGAGGTCTGGCAAGATGGCTAATTTCCCCTGCAGGGAAGGGGCTAAACATGGCTGTTTGTTTCTCTCTTTATTCCACATCTATCCTAAGAGCTCTCATTCCCCACAGTCACGGAGCAGGAAGTTGGGGGCACCACTGTTCATGACAGCCAGCCATGTAAGCAATTCAGCACTGAAAAGGGAACAAACTGAGAAAACCCTGAGGTGAGTGTAGGGGACAAGAAAGAGAAAAGTCTTATCATCATTACTATGTGCTTGACTCTAGTCGACATTTTGCATATGGACCCATGCAGCCGAGAATCATACTTTCCCACAAAACAAACAGTTTATAGGTAAGGAATCCGTGTTTTGCAAATGCTCTGTTGTCTTAGTCTCAAGTGTACCCAGCGCAGGGGGATCAAGGGGATGTTTGGCTTGCAGAAAAACAGGCTGCTCAAGCCCCTAAGAAAGCTCGTTCCGCGTTGCTATAGCAACTGAAGGGCAGCGTTCTCAAATTCATCTGCTGCTTCGAACAGATTGACTTCGTCCAAACCAAGTCATGTTTCTCCATCATCAACAGTGCAAGCTTTCTTTTCATTAAAAAAAAAAAAAAAGCAAACACCCAACAGCAACCACAAAAATGGTTTCAGTCTCAAGTTAATTCATTTATTCAGGCCTTTTTCCTAGTGCAATCCAGTGTCTTTTTATCTCTAGAAGGCGGAAGTGGTGATGGGATCCTTTAGAATTCTATAGAACTTTCACTCATAATACGGCTGGGGCTTGTGCCAGTGGGGTTTGACGGTAATTACACTCTGATGGCTGGAACATGACCTGTGAAATGAATTGCTGGTCTCCGTTTAACTCCTAATGGACAGCAGGCCGCCTCCCTGGGCATCTGAGCACAGCCCTCCCTTTCCAGCCTCTGCAGTCAGAGTTTGGCATGATTTCTCCTGAGGGGAAATTGCAGAACCTCCTTCCAGGCAATTATGCTTTGTCCTTCTGGGCCACAGGTATCTCTACACTCCGTCTCAGAATGCTCTGCGAGATGTGTGTAAATAACACAAGCCATGTTCATAGGCAGGGCCACCCCGGTGGAGAGCATGTGATCTGCCCTAGTGGGGTGATGGGAAGGTAATTAGCAGCAGCAGGAAGGGAGATTCCAAACTAGTGGGAAAAAAAAAATCTTTCTTGCCTCGAGGAACACAGACAATTAAGGGACAGCAGGGGTAGAGATGTGTCAATATTTGCTGATTTATTATTAAAGTTCATTTTATTTTATAGGGTAGGCTGATATGTTTAGTTCCTTTTTTTCCCCTTTTGGTTAACAAGTCTTTCACCGTCCCTTCTCTATCAAGACTACAAGAGATAAATACGTTTCATGAGAAATGTGAGTTTGGATTGGAGGCAGTTGGGTCTAAAAGCATATCATGGAAATTCGTAAAGACGTGAAAAGTTTCAGTTGGCTGAAGGAGAACTTACCTATGGAAGAAAGATCTTACATCAGAGGTTCTCAATCTCCCTAAGGCTGTGACCCTTTAATACAGTTCCTTATGTTGTAGTGACCCGCAACCATAAATTTACTTTTGTTGCTACTTTGTAACTGTAATTTTGCTGTGAGTTTTGTTACTTGCTCTGAAATTTGCTATGACTCATAATATAAATATCTGATATACATAGTATATGGTATTCAACCCCCGGGATAGAGTTGACTGACCCCGCAGGGGGTTGCAACCCACAGATGGAGAACCACTGACCTCCACTGTGGAAGGACCCATGCTAGATAGTGAAGCCACAAGAAAAGCAAGACTTAAGTCCCATCCTCAGCAGCCCACATTCCCAGGGGAATACAGTAACAGGTTGTGTTCTCTAGCAATATGGTTCAGTGGGACCTGCGGCACAGAGAAACCTATCCCTCTCGCCTGTGAAGCAGTCATGTGCTTCCTGGGGAATCTGATCTGAACTTTACAGGACGGGTGGGAATTCCCGGGCAGACTCTGAAGAAAAGGTATTAAGAACCAGGAGATACACAAAGACGCTGGGGACTTGCGGCAATCACGTGGATCAGTGCAGCTTGAGGTTTGTGATAACTGCGGGAGAGAGTTGGAGCTGAGGCTGAAAGAGTCAGTGGGGTCTCTTCAGTGGGTTCTGAGCCGAGAGTCAAGAACTTTGCCACATGAGAATCAGAAGCCAGAGACTTCTGAGTGCTGTTTCCAGACAATGAGATTGGAGTCTGCTGACCTAAGTCCTACAAAGATCTTATAACAGATAAAGCAGAAATATTCTGAATTTCTGTCAACATGTATCTGTGAATTCTTTGGACATGTGGTAAGTGGTTTTGTAATGTGTCCCCGTACAAGGTTAAATAGGTTTGCACAGGCAGCAGCCTGAAGCAACCCTGTGAAAATGCTGGCTCAGGCATCTCAATGTCACCCCTTGCATTTGTGCTGGAGGCAGTTTTGAGGCAGGGAATGGACTCCTCCCTGCAGGAGAGCCCCCACAGTCTGAAATCTCTGTCTTTCCGTTCTGCAGGAGCAGCGATGGACGCCTGTGTACTGCAGTCTCGCTGCCGCGTGCCTCAAGAGCCCTCTGATTGATAAGCCAGGAGGGAAAGTAAGACGGCTTTGTCATCTTGTTGAATGTCATAACTTAAGCAAAATGGCCTTCCTTTCTTTTCGTCTCGAGCAATCAGGGGATTGATCCAATCCATCTCATAAGAGTAGTTGTTAAAAGTCCTGAACTTCAACTCTTTGGTTGCTACTAGTGGCAGAGTGTTGAGTCCGACAGACATGAGTGGAGTACCCTTGACCTCAGCATCTGCCTCCTCTTCCATCCCAGTGAATCTTCTCCACCTCAGTCTCTTGAGCTTCCCCGTCCATCAGGGCTTGTTAGAAGGATGTGGGTACATTTACAGTCACAGCATTTTAGTGTGATGTTCAGACACAACTCTTTGTTTTAAAATATGTGTCACATAAGCCATCTTGTAGCATAAAGATGTTGCCTCTAAAAGTTGTGTGGGTCATGAACTGTTCTTCTGGACTTGGAATCAGACACATGCAGGACCGGTGCAATGGGAAGCGCGGGGGCTTTCTTGAGTTGTACGGGTTTGGCTCAAATCCAAGGTCTGGCCTCCACTAGCTCTAGATTTTGAGCAAGTTCCTGTTAAGAGAACTGCTCATATACCAGGCCTGTTTTGGGGGGCTGTTGCAGAGGTGAAATATTTTACTCCATATCCACAGTGCAAGTGTTTTTTTAAAACTTATCTTGTTTTCTGTCTAGCCATGTATTGAATGGGTTATGCAAATGAGTTGACTGAGCAAAATGGAAAGTTAAATAGTAAGTTTGGGCAAAGCACATTTCCAGTTGGCTGAACTGGAGAAATTGGAAGGCAGCAATACACTTTAGAATGGTGAAGAGAACCGGGCAGTGGTGGCGCACGCCTTTAATCCCAGCTCCTGGGAGGCAGAGGCAGGCAGACCTCAGTGAGTACGAGGTCAGCCTGGTCTACAAAGTGAGTTCCAGAGTAGGCCAAGACTATTACATAGTGAAACACTGTCTTGAAAAAAAGAAAGAATGAAAGGAAGGAAGGAAAACAAAGAGAGAAAGAAGAAAAAAAGAAGGAAAGAAAGAAAGAAAGAAAGAAAGAAAGAAAAGAAAGAAAGAAAAAAGGAAGGAAGGAAAGAAGGAAAGAAAGGTGAAGACAGCCTTGCTGAGTAGCTCAGAGGCATTTTCCAGGCACAACTTCACACAGGGCACAATGCACCTGGTTCCCCATAGCCTGCCTGCCTTTAGCTGTTGAGATGCCTCTATACACAATCCAATGCCGATGATGAATCATAGTCTTTGGGAAAGAGAAACAAAATACATAAAAATTCTTTAAACGATCCTTCATAGATGCATATGGGCAAGCCAGTTCTTACAATCTTTATGGCAGGATGGGTCTCTCCCTGCCTAGCTCCAGTGATTTGGCCCCAGTTCTGCATTCTGCCCATGGCCTTGGTCTGTAGGGTGAAATCTAGATGAGGAAGCCTGCCTCCGACTGTGGTGTCAGCAGGCCTGACATTGAGCAGACGTGGCAGGGAACAGACCATGCTTCCTGAGTCTGCGTTCTCTCAGTGTTCAGTGAGGTCTGTACTTCCCCTCTGCTGACTTTGCTTCAGTGAAAGGAGTTTCATTTGTCCCGAGGATGAAACCAGCCAACAAACAAAATACTGCTCACAAAATGCACTGACAACTGCTTCAGTGCTCATTGCTTCTCTCAGCAGCTGGCCCCTCCGGTCCATAGACTCCTAATGAACCACCACTTTGCCTGAGGAGAGAGGGCGAGGCTGTCCAACAGAAGTTCATGCACCTCAGAGAGGTCTCTCTTGACCAACTGAAAGGGACTACGGTCCAGTATGGCCACTCTGGGTCCAGGGACATGGTTTCTCCGAGTGGTCCTCAGGTTCTTCTCACCTGCTATTCAGTGAGCACAGTTATTTCTGTGTTTCCCCATAAATGTTGGGTTGAAAAGGACCTGAAAGGACATTTATGTTCTTTCTTTTCTCACGGCCCTGACTTCTGGACTTAATATAGCTGTTGTAAACTACTCTAGTGAGCTTGCTTCCCCATCGCTCTGATATCCCTGCCCCTGGTGGAAGTGCAGGGAGATCTATGACCGTGACAGCAAAAGCAGCATTCAGGGTTCAGCTACAGGAGTCAGCGGAAGACACTTGATGTGGGCTCAGAATCCAGCCTGCCCTCCTCTGCAAAAGCTTTCCTGGGGTGTAGGAGACTGAAAACTAGACCTGCATGGAAGTTCAACACCCAGATGAAGCTGTCTCAACTGAATTCAGAGCCAGTGTTTCCTCGCGGGGGAGAAAGTAGGGTCTTACAAAAATGCCAGCAAGACAGACACTTCCGGTGTGAGTTCATAGTAGAAGGAAAGAATATTTGGGAGCCAACTGTAATAAAGCCCCTAAAGGATAACTCTGTTTTTAAATGGCCATGATCGGAGTAAAGCAGGGATACTTTTGAATGTTAGCTGAAAAGGAGAAGAAAAAAAAATCACTGTAGGCAGCAGGCGCATAAGCTGAGAGTATGTGAGCATTCACCTGCAGATAAAGGAGAGCCCAGTGTTTTAGCTTTGCATAAGTGGAGTCACTGTCTTTCACATAGAACATACAAATTTATGGAAATAAGAATGCAAATGTTAAAAATATGCATTTTGGGATTTCCTGGGAATAGCCTGGTGCCCCTGTTTTCCTTCTCTTTGCAGCTGCTCAAGATCCCGTTGTGAAAGCTGGAGTTGAACTGAACAGGGCAGACTCAGCAGTGTTATAGCTAGAGGACTGTGTGACCTGGGGGAGGGGTGCTCTCTTGAGTTGAATCAGGGTAGAGTATTTAAGAATGTTTCATGGTAAATATGCTATTCCTTAGAGGTTGCTCAGATTACAGCAAATGCAAAAAAAAAGAAAAAAGATTTCTGGCTTTAAATAAATTAATTCGAGACTGAAAGTGGACGGTTCAAGAGGAACTAGCCAATGATGGCAGAGATCCAAAGACCTAAGGATATAGGTAGCATTAAGGGGTGGCGTGAGACTTCACTCCCTGGGTCTTTGAAAATTTCTATTAATGCTTCTAGAAGGCATTGTGCAAATGCCTTGGACCCCACAACCCTGACAGGCCTTGGGACAAGGAAGCAAACAGAGTCATTTGGATTAGGGACTGCCCATGACCACGGTGAGGCCAACTTGAATGGAATTCAGACAGTAGGTAGACATATCTTGGCTCCAGAGAGACGTAACTTGAAGACTCGATTGGACTTGGGGAGAAGGCAAAGAGATACAGCACTAAGAGGAGAGTGGTGTTATTAAATGGAAGGGCGCGGATGAGAAAGTAAACATGCTCCCTGGACCCTTTTGTGCTTCTGGGTGAGCAAAGGGGAAGCTGAAGGAGCCAGGTGGAAGTGGCTGGATAAACACCAGATAAAAAGAGAGGGACGGAGGGACCGGGGACCACAGAGTCAACAGTGCTGCTGCATGTCAAAGCTTGGAGGCATCTGTGGGAAGAAAGAATAGGGGCGTCCTTTGTACAGATAAAACTGTTCTTACTAAACAGCATTGAGCCTTGTAAATGAGGGGCATGGTCTTCTACGGCACAGCCCTTTCCCGATCGTGATATGTCACCCAGGTCTGGGTGAGCAACACCCAGTCTTTAAGTGCCTTGGAACTTTGTATTTATTAATGAGAGTTTCGGTGACCCAAATAGATGAAGATGCTAACCCCAGAACCAGTCTGTGGTCTACTACTGTTTAAACAAAAACTACCTAAAGGCATGGGAACAATGAGTAGGTAGTTCCTAGGGAAGCAAGGCGTCCATTCTATAGCTATAGTCATAGAGGGGCCTCCATTTTCTACATAAGAACACCTGATTTAGTTTCATCTCTTCTCTGTGTGCTTCTGGCCATCAAGGCAACATGGGAGTTTCTATGACAAGAAGAAAATCGTCAAGTTGCCAGGTCTGTTTTCTTTTGCCTCTAAAATAATGGTGGTTTTAGTTGGGCATATGTCCAAGATAAGAGTACACTCTTAGCCCCTTTAGCATCTAGACATGGCTGGACCTAGATTACGACCAATGGGAAGTGAACAAAAATGATACTTGCAAATCCTATCCCATTTACTGGGTGTGTCATATGGAGGTGGCAACCAAAGCTAGAATTGTTCTACCAGACTAAGACAGGATAGCAGGGGGGCCACACTGAAGACTTAGGGTCTCTGACTGTGGAGTCTGTGACTGCTTAGACTTGCTTAAGGCACGCATTGCCTTCCATCTTGTTTGCACCTGTACCCTTTGGGTGCTGGTATTGTTGCTACAGTATGGTATCCAAGTCAGCAGTTACCTAGAGCAGGGGAGAGAGCAACTGCCTGCACCGTTGAGGCATTCAGTGCCCAGCGCAGGTCAAGCAGGTACAGCAGCTAATGGATGAAGTCCGGGAGGAACTGAGTTGTGAGCATCTACCATCTAAATCCAGCCTGGGAATGGGGAGGTGGAGAAGCTCACACTGACCTCTGAGAAAGGGTTATGAATAAGACCCTGTCTTCAAGGACTGAAGTGAACGCACCTGGGTTATCTGGATTCAAAGAATTTCCCAGAACTGAGGCCAATAACATTTGTTTGAAAATATTCAGGAACTATAGTAGATAAGAGGCCAAAGGGTCCAACTGTGTTCTAAATGCCGATGTTTAAGGGCTAATGAGATGACTCAGTGGATAAAGGCACGTGCCACCATGTCTGACGACCTGGGTTTGATCCCCAGGATCTACATGGTGGGAGGAAAGAAAGAACTGACTTTTGTAAGTTGTCCTGTGACCTTCACATGTGTATACCATGTGTGCTGTACGTGTGTGCATATGCACAAAATGAACAAGTAGAAGTAGACGTATTTAATGTTTTGAATGCTTATGTTCGCACCCCTAGGTTAAAGCTGACCTTAGTCTCTATCAGAGACACGGTTCTTTCTCTGCTGTGGTTAATGTAGAGACTCACAAGCAGAGGAGAATGTGTGGCAGGGAATGCTTAATCCTAAATGGGACATCACCCCTCCATGGTCAGGGATCCTCTGGGAGAGGAGACAGGAAAAAGAGAGCCAGAGGTTAGAGAGGAGAACAGTCCCCACATGTGATTGTCATCACAACCGGGGACTCACTGCATCTGTGCTTACATGCACAAGATGGGCCCGCCACTACTTTATTATGGGTGAGATGGGGTGTCACAGGACTCATGAGGCTCATGAGTCCCTACCATTCACTACGAGCAGTTAATGGTTGCTGGGGAAGGTTGCCAGCAGTGTGGCCACTGAAAAGTTGCCTATGTTCCAGTGAGTAATCCCCACTCATGTTCCTGCAGGCGAGTCTAGTTAAGCTCAAGGGGTCCCTCCCCACCCAAATTAAAGTAACTGAAGATTTGTTTGAGGAAAAGAGGGCTTCAGAAAGAGAGTGTTGATGAGAGGGGCTCACGGGGAGGGGACGAAAATGACATAAAGCTCTGAGTGCACAAGTGTGAGGTTTTCAGAGAATTAAAAGACAGAATGTTTCAGGCAAAAGCAAAGACTACAACCAGAGCGAACCGTTGTCTAGCGCGCATTCTTCCCGCCAATTCCCATCATCTGTAGGCGGCTGTCAGCACTTTAGGGATAACCCGTTATCTCCAGCTCTTCACTTGCTATGGTGGGCTTGACTCCGTGGAGCAAACACCCTGAACCCCAGCTTTGTTTCCTCTCCGTCAATCAAGATCATATGGGAAAATGACCTACTCTCATATCTCCGTCTGGAACACTTTCTATTTGACCTTCACAATTCAGCTCTCTCAAATGTCAGCTGTTACCACTGCTAGACACTGGAGCCCAGGGCAGTTTCTTTCTTTCATTGGGCCTTTCCTCAGAGCCCTTGGCACTTTGTTGTGGCAAGGGATGGTACCTGTCTGCTGGTGGCTCAGTGACTGAAGCTGTTTGCTGTTCAGCTGGCTGTTTCTATCTTACCCCCATTTATAATGATTTTTTAAATTTTATTTTCTATGGTATAGGCCTACTGAAGACAGGGTATTTTTTTTAAAAGAATGAATGCAATTAGCACTGTCCTGTTAATGACAAATAATCAAGAGTGGGAATATATAATCCTGAAATTTATGTACCAGGGATCTCACCAACACCTACAGGACCACTGGTGCTAAGGCTCGTAACATTGGCTCCATCCTCAGGAGATCATCTGGGTTGAGAGGCACAGTCTAAGACAGTAGGGCATGGAGCCTGACCTGCCACCACTCTTCACAGACGAGACAGTTCTGACTATAGCCTCAGGAAGAATTCAGAGGGTTTTTAAAAAATTTAACAAGAATGCATAATCAATGAAAATACAATTTACATCTTCCTTCAAGTCTAAAAGTACCCAGTCCTACCTGTAAGAAGCCGCAGAATATAAAAGAAATATGAACAGTTGATACCTGCAGGTTATTAACGCTATTAGATAATTAATAAAATTCCTTCTTTCCCCAAATATGTTGATGTCTACGCACAGCAGAAATGAGAAATGTGGGAAAGACAGCCGTGTCTCCTCTGCTCTTGCGTCACTCTTGGTCTGTAAAGGTTAAACTACATAATACAACATACCTGGGCTAAGTGTGCACACACATACACACACATAAACAACCCCAGACCCTTCTGTTGTGGAATGCTTCATTATCACGGGGCACAGTGTCATATTTGGACTGCATGGACGCTGTTTACTCTTTCCTTATCTCTATGCACCAGTTCTTTCCATTAGCCGTGCCCCAGCTTGTCTCACAGAGCCCAACTGACAAATGCCAAGTGCGCCTTTTGCTCAATAGACTGGCTCAAATGTTCCCAAGAGAAGAGGAAACGTAGATTTATGTGACCCACCCCGTGTGATGCAGCGTGCTTTAAACAGGATTGCAGGGCAATTTGGTCCTCAATGATAATAGCAATAATAATTGCTCTAATGGCCATCACTGTTTGAGGACTCTGCACCATACACTAACATAAGTTTTTATAGGCGGTATGTCACTTAATTATTTTACAGGTGAAGCCTAGAGGATAAACAACTGCTTCAAGGTCACAAAACTAATAAATGGTGGGAGAGATGGCATCCAGATCCAAGCGTGCTGACTTCAGAACCTGCACCTGATCCACCTGACAGAGATGTCGCTCTAACGTTTAGACAACCACTTTCCTTTGAAATACAACCAAAGTTTCCTAAGAGGATACAAGAAGGATGTAAAAAGGAAAAAAAAAATAGTATGGCTTGTCTTATACTGTAGGTCCTTTTGGTTGCAGTTAACCTACCTTAGATTTTCTTTTACCAAATGGCCCCGGTTAAAAATAGCAATTCTGCACCAATAGGAAATCTTAGTGAGCGTGCAGTGTTGGGCAGACCCTCTAAAGGCAATGGCTTTGCGAAGAACTTTAAAGGGAGATAGAGCAGCAGTAATGTCACCATGAGGTTACGAAGATCAAAATATTCAGAAGGAGGCCTCAGAAGCTATGCCATATATTTAGGTGTCCCAGTTTATCTGCTGTGGGAGAAGGAGGCTTGGTGCTCACATGAGTCGTGAGGCTGTGCATTTGATGTTAAGAATATTGACATTCCCAAAGAAAAGAGTCCAAGTAGTGTTATTAAAGATCATTAAAGTTCCATCTAGTGAAGGAATCAAAACAAAACCAAGGGTGGAGTTGAGATCTCCATATGCCACGAACGCTTGTTAAGTTTTGCATATAGGTCATTTGGATGCCTGTTAAAATAAATGTGTATGAATGAAGTGAACAGAGAACAGATCACGCATAAAAGTTTATGGTCTGGTGAGTAGGCAGGTAATTAGGGTGCAGTGAACTCCCCAATTGTGTCTGTTTTTAAAGGTCATTTCCTGCATTTCATGAGAGATGGAGAATTACTTTTAGTCCCCATAAAAACGTGGCTTGTACCTTTATGAACATTTCTTTCAACCCACTTTATTTTAAGGTTGGTTGATTGCATGTCTGTCTCTTTCACTGGCTTCTAATATCCTTGCTACAGGCTGGAATGGGGCAGAATCGTACCTTATTTCTTATTTATGTTCCCAGAGCACCGAGTGCAGTGCTACCCGGATAGTAGCTGCTTGTTAGGAAGAGGAAGTGGTAGAGGAAGGCTCTGACTCCCCGAGCTTAGGATAGTTTCATTCAGTGCCTTTCACATCCCTGTAAAAAAACTCCTCACTGAAAAAAACCCAACTCTACTTAATAGACAGCGGCTTACCAAATGATAGCTCATTGACAAAAACCGGAAGTCTCCACTTCTCCACTAAAAACTTTTCAAAAAGGCAATCGTGAATAAGAGTCATTATGTTGAGATTCACACAGGAGAGAGAGAGAGAGAGAGAGAGAGAGAGAGAGAGAGACTGTGCTCATTAACATAAAAGTTTTCTTTGCTGCCCCAGACTATCTTGCCAGAATCATAAGAAAACCCTAACTGCCCAAGACAAAGACAAAGATCATCACAGTACCTGACTCAGCTGGCCTCTGTATGAAGGCTTTTCCTTGACTCTCATGAGCTCTGATCCCTCCACTTTCATCCAACCATCTCGGTGTGTCTTGAAGAACCTCCAGAGCACCTGTAACTGTGGGTCTCCCACAGTGCCTCTTGGCACTGTTTTCAGACAGCCCACTTACCTTCCTTGAGCAGATTTCTTTGTTCTACTGACTCATTTAGTCAACATGTCCAAACTAAACTGGTTAGTTCACTTTTCTTTCTGCCTCCTCGGACCCAAGAATGCAAGATGGAAAGATGGACACTTTGCCATCCTCCATAATCCCTCCCTCCTGGACTTCTGCTCCTCCTGCCACTACAGTCGGAAGATTCTAAACCCTTAGCATCTCGCCCTCTCCTTCTACACTGTTGGGCTCTGAGTATGACCTGGACCATATCTCATTTAGAAACTGGATGCAAAGTGTAAGTGTTACCAGTTTGCTTGACTCAGAGACCGAGTGGCTTCCCGATGGCCTCAGCACTCAAATGGACGTGCTCCCGCCAACACAGTGTGTCCTCCCTGCGCTCTTCCTTTCACTCAGTCTTGCTTGGCTCTTTGTTCTTTTCAAAAGTCTCCTTCTGGGGACTGGAGAGATGGCTCAGCGGTTAAGAGCATTGTGTGCTCTTCCAAAGGACCCGAGTTCGATTCCCAGCAACCACATGGTGGCTCACAACCATCTGTAATGAGGTCTGGTGTCCTCTTCTAGCCTGCAGGCATATATGCAAACAGAATATTGTATCCATAATAAATAAATATTTTTTTTAAAAAAAGAAAGAAAAAAGCCTAGATCAAAAAAAAAAAAAGTCTCCATCTGGTCTACAGCTAGTTTTTCCCCTTCTCTACTGCACTCGCACCTCCCAGTTGAATCTGTACTTTGCATTGCCATGGCTGCATTGCTCTCCCTTGTTGCATCCTCTGGGCATTGAAGAATCTTGGGTGCGTTGCACATGTGGTGCACACTGGGCACCAAATGACCCTCTTGTGCCCATGCATTGTGTCTGTCCGTTCATTTCTCTCCATGCTCAGAACCCAGAGCTCATTCAGAATTAGAATTCAAATCTCCTTCTGTCACTGGTCCATTTGAGGATTCTCTTCACTACAGTCCAAGACCCTCAACCCTAATTAAAATACTTCTTTTCTATGTAGATGATTAATGTCTATTAACACCTATTATTATGCTGGAACTCATTGTAAAAAAAAAAAAAGAAAGAAAAAAGGCAAGATGATTATCAGTTACAAACCATAAAGGCAGATGCCTTGACCAATGTGAATTCCTCTCTATTACCTCATAACAACGAGATAATTGAGGAAGATAGGCATATTATCCAGTTTAGGTGATTATACCAGGTCTGTTTCATTAAATGGAATTGCAGCAGCGGTTAGAACTACCTGCTGTGCCATTAGCAGGAGAGGATAATTGTGGATAGCCCTGGCAGGTGAGGGATGTAGAAAGAAATGAGAAGCGGTGAGTGCCTGCAAGCCAAGACTTTTGATTTGAGGTCAATCAAAGAAGAAAGCTCAGCTTCTTGTACCAAGCAATTCAGGCATTCTGCTTAGCAAAGATAAATGTGAACAGGAAAGGATTTCTCACATAACAGTTTAAACATGGCATAGAGAAGAATTGAAGACATGCAAATCTGCATGCTTCAGTTTTAGTAAACACCTATATTATAAAGGCTAACTTTAATTTCATCATATTACAAAGATTTCTGATGGAATTGGAGAGATGGCTCAGCAGTTCAGTGTGTACTGCTCTCGCTGAGGACCTGAGTTCAGTTCCAAACATGTACTGCTCACAGTTGCCTGTAACTCCAGTTCTAGTAGGGTCTAACCCTTCTGGTCTCCACAGGTACCTATACTCACATGAACATGCCCACATGCAGATATATATATATATATATATATATATATATATATATATATATTTAATAAAAATCTTTAAATGTTGAAAGGAGGCTGCTAGTTAGTCCCCAGCCACTTAGCCCTGAAATAATCACACAGAAACTGTATCAATTAAATCACTGCTTGGGCCATTAGCTCTAGCTTCTTATTGGCTAACTCTTACATGTTAATTTAACTCATTTCTATCAGTCTGTGTATTGCCACATGGCTGTGGCTTACCTGCTAAAGTTCCAGTATCTGTCTCCTGTGGGGCTACATGGCTTCTCTCTCTGACTCCTCCCTTCTTTTTCCCAGCATTCAGTTTAGTTTTCCCAGCCTATCTAAGTTCTGCCCTATCAACAGGCCAAGGCAGTTTCTTTATTAACCAATAGTATTCACAGCATACAGAGGGGAATCTCACATCATTAAAATCTTTTCACACATCTTAATTTATTTCACTACGAAATAATGTTTAGGAGAAGGAAAGTATAAAGTACAACTTAAAAAGTCAAGTTTTATCAAGTAAAACAGATGAATATTACTTGGTTGATAGTCTTGGGCATTTTGAAAAACGCAAAGTTATTCAAGTCTTAAGGGACATAGAAAGAATCAGTCTGTGTTTATAGATAATTGAAATGCCACTTCCCATCTGATGTTCAGATGTATGCTATAAATACCTGACACACTTCCTGTGACTACATCCCAGGAAGAGAGAGAGAGAGAAAGAGAGAGAGAGAAAGAGAGAGAGCACTTTCTTTCTCCTAAGTAACTTATCCCATAATACTAATGCTTTCTATATTGACAGAAAGTAAAGTTCATGGAGTGTTAGCTATGTATGAGCTACACCCTGGACTTTTAATCTTTAAAAGTCCTAGTTAATATTAACCATGTTTTCAAAAGGTCCTGTTGTTATTTGCCTTCTACAGATGAGAAAACAGACTCAGCAATGTTACACAACTGGCTCAATATCACAAAACTGTGTGATAAATGTATCATACCAAGTAGAGGACCTGACTTTAAAGTCATAGATAGTGTATCCTCTCGAAATCAACATCTTCCCAATGCTGATCTGAAGACACACGCCCCTGTCTTTAGTGAGAGGGCATGAGACATGTCTAATCCTTTGTCACAATGTGGCCAGCAGCCCTTGCAACCCCCCTCCCCTGCAGTGCTTCTGTGGAATTTACAGTTGCATCCCCTTCTGTCCTTCCTTGTGATTTTCACATCCAACTCTGTTCTCTGACAAATTCTATTTTAGGCTCTTAAATGATCAGCACATGATAAAGTTTCATTTTGTGTAAAACTAGCTTTGATGGAAGTGTGGAAACATAAAGTTTAGTCATACCCTTGTGGTCAAACCGCAGCCACTCTGTTTTGTTAATGAGTTCTAGCTCTGTTATCTTATAGTCACATAGTTACGTTTGTTCTTTCACTCGAGTTTAGAACTTTTCATACAATACAGTTACAGTTTAGCTTCAGCACATGGTTTGCTCCCCTAGGATGCTGAGATCCCTTGCAGTCATGATTCACTGCTAACATTCTTCACATCCCTTTGTGTCCAGTATTGCTCACCCTGCATGAAGTCCACCCCAAATTTAGTTGATTAAATAATCATTTTGCTTCTAAATCTGTGTTATATCTACTAGGTTGGGTCATCTCAGTGATTCTTGAGAACTTGGGTGGATCAGCTTCCAGACCAGGAGAATCTACATTGAGATGGCTAGTTTCTCATCCTTTATGGAGCAAAGGATGGGTCTATTCTGACGAAGTCAAGAAAACCCTATGAGTCCTAAGCTCAGCACAGGGACATGACCCTTTGAAGCACGTTTTGCTAAGCAAAGTTGGCAAATGCCAAAGCCGGAAGTAGACTCATCCCCTTGTGAGATATTGAAGTCATTTGAATGTTCTACAAATCATAAGATATGAACTACACTTGTAAGATCACATCATCCGTCATGCCATTGAAATTAACCTTAAATATGTCATAGGAATTTCAACTGCACAAGCTCTAAAAATAAAGGCCTGTGTAGTCCTTCTGGTTTGTGCCTATGTGCAGTACGACAAGCCAAAACAGATCCAATGTAAGAAATAAAAGAAAAAAAACTGCACTCCAAGTTATGACATACTCTTTACATTAAAGAGCAGAAAGGTTTGTGGGGACCACCAGCACAGAGCTGCTTACAGATAAGTTATGTTTAGGTTTTTCAGGAAAAAAAAAATCAGAAAGCTAGACTAGCTATTAGGAGAAAGGAATGAGAAAGGTACAGATGCCAGAGGTGAGTGTGAGTCCAAGAAGGCAGGGGACAACATACAAAAATATCAACTCTGATACATGCATGAAAGAAAGGTGTGGGGATATATGTGTATAATTTGAGTGAGGTGTGGTGGTGCATATCTGTAACCCCAGTATTTGGGATCCTGAGGCAGGAGGAGCAGGGGTTTTAGGCAAGCCTGGGACACATATAGAGATTATATCTCAAATCAGGAAGGAGGAGGAAGAGGGGGAAGAAGAGAAGGAACAGGAGGAAGAAGAAGAGGGGAACAGCCTTTAAATTCAGACTTGAGTTTTTAGGCAGTAAGGAGCTATTGATGCTTCTTGAGTGTTTTCTAGGTGTTTGTCTTTTGTTTTAAACGATTAAAATTGCTGCAAGGCTAGCCTCACATTAACCCGAAGAGGGCATGCTTGGAGTTGGAAAAACCATTCCCAATAAGCTGTCCAGTCTATTTTTATTAATCAAACCAAAGGTCTAATGACCTAAAAATTACCCAACCAGGAAGTTTCATTTCTGCTATTGTAAGGAACACAAGGTGTTGGCATTTGGAAAGAGGTGGCCATGTTGTTTTCCTTGAAGAGAAACAGGAAATGGAATGCCTTCAGCTTAAATGTGAGTCATTATATCATGTGTGCAGACTTTTCAAGGTTATTCCCCTCAATGGCAAAATGATGGTTTGCAGACTTGAAAAGCTGACATTTTCATGATGTTTAAAGTGGACCAATTTAACTAAATCCTGAGTGATCACAAAAGTCAGCCTTGGTGTGGATGTGTGACTTTTTAGGGAGGCACAGAGCCGCCCAGCTTCTCAGACTCCCTTCGCTCTGAGCCCTGTGTGCTGTCTGCACAAGAGGAAGTCTCTCTCCAGTCTCTGTCCCTACACAGAATGCCAAGGATAGCTGGGAAACCACTGAATGGTTAGCTGGAAAATGGTAGAAAGCCATTGCACTAGTGGATATAGTCAATAATTACCAATAACTGTTATTGGCTCAGAGCAGGTGGTAGAACCAGATTTGACTAATTAAAATACTTTCAAGAACTCCCTTTAAAAAATGACTGGGCATGACACTAGTTACAAATATGGATATTTATAAAGAATTAAGATCCTATTTTATAAGCATACTCATTCAAGCTGATAGGAAAAAATGCTGAAAACAACAGCTAAAAATATAAATATTTAATTCAAAAGGGCAAATGTGAAATACTTAAAATATTCTTTCAGAAATAGTCGGAGAAAGCAAGGTGAACTATCTTAAACTCCGAAATCAAACTGTGCTCTCAAATACACAGGCCTTTTATGCTCTAGAAGATAGTTATTTTCTGTGATCAGTAGAAAATTTTTTTTAAATACTGTCGACCTTTGAATTAAATACCAACAAAGTGCCTTGTGGCATACAGTAAGGATTATATTTGGAAAGAGTTCCCAACACTTCTCCAGGCTGCTACAGTCACGGTGAAGAATCTCTGCCGAGGCTGAAGGAGGGTGTCAGTTGAACTCAGGGAGTGTGGGTGTTTCCAGGGTGTTGACAGTGTCCTTAATCTGGTTGATAGCCATATGGCTGTCCCATTATAGCCACTTCTTAGGGCTTATAAATTTTATTCCCTTTATGGTAAGTACACTTTATGAGGAGAAAAATGTTGGTTTAAAAAACAAAAGAAAAGACAAAAACAGAAACCTCCAAAGTGTGGTGGCGTGTCCATCTTGAGTTGCTTTGTGGTGGCTGACCCCGGGCTCCAGAGTGATGAGAGAGGTCACTGTGATTCACCATGGAGTCTTCAGGGAGACTGACCCTCATTCGAGGCACATAGAGAAGCAGATGGAAAATTATTGTGAAACACAGCTAGGTTGCACATATTGTAAAACTTTAGGTTCTTAACTTTTGCCATCTATTTCTAGGAATAAGGAAGTCATAACCGAAACACATGCTGTCCTGCATATAAGTGTTTCTATGTTTATTTCAGCATTATTTATAATGACAGGGACTAGAAGCGGAAAAAAAAAAAAACCTGTCCAGAATTGGCTACTTTGAAAATAATTCAAGCCAGGAGTAGGTTGAGGGGTCATAAGAGAAACTTTACAAGTGAAGACCTCAAATCATGTTTGCTGCTGGGGTTCCCCATCTGTGGCATTGGCTGTTGGGGAAGTGCTTTATTCTAGAACAATCCAAAGAGCAGAATATCCACGGCAAGTCCAGGACTCCCCTTAAGGTTCTTTTTTGCTTTCTGAAGTCCCATCCAAACGGGATATTTTTAATAGCAAAAAAAAAAAAAAAAAACAACCCAAAAAACCCTGCAAAAAGATAGCTGTGTCCAAACTTTCTAATACTAAGCTAGCTCCCATATGCCTAGTAGGAGTGAAGGGGAGTTATTCTTAATTATTCCCATCTTCCTACCTAATGAGGGTGGAGCCCGGAATAGAGGAATGCGTGTTTTGCTTCAGCTCCTATCTTAAGAACTTATCCAATCTTGTGCTCCACCGTTAACTTCCAGTTTGTGGTCCTGGCTACAGTGTGTTCAGAAAGCTTGTATCTTACACAGCCACAGTGTTCCAGATAAAGTCCTGTTGTTAAGTAAAGGTAAATAATTACAGAGAAATGCCTCAAATGTCAATGAATTCTCTCTCTCTCTCTCTCTCTCTCTCTCTCTCTCTCTCTCTCTGAGATAGGTCTCACTATGTAGACCTTCTTTGCCTAAAACTCACTACCTAGTCCAAGCTGGCCTCAAACTCAGAGATCCACGTGCCTCTGCCTCTAGACTACTAGGATAAAAGGCAAGAGGCATGACACCTACTTCTAATCATTATCATTTGTAGCAAATACCTTTTCCTGAACCCACACAACCCGCCTCAAATTCTATAGTTCCTTGTCCCCACTTCTTTCCCGGATCCCCCCACACACACTTTATTAAATCACTTAGAACTAGAGTATTTTACTTTCTTCATTTGTTTGTTTGTGTTTCAAAACAAAACAAAAACACAAACAAATGAAGAAAATAAACAAGTAGACCAGATTGGCCTTGAGTTCCTAGAGATCCACCTGCCTCTGCCTCCCAAGTGCTGGGATTAAAGGTGTATGCCACTATGCCTGACCAAAAGTATTATATTTTCAAAAAAAATCTCTTTGTCTCTTTAAGAATACAAGAATTTTTCTTTAGGTTTTACCTGTGAGCTTAAAATACTGGTTACTGAAAAATAGGGGTAAGTCGTGGTTATTTGCAATAAAATTTGGAATTTTTTTGGTTTATAAAAGAATTAGTCTTAGTCTGATTGTGAAAGTAATAGCCTCATTCTTCCTCATTGAAAATCTTAGGGACACTCAAGAAGGAAATAAAAATTTCCACAAAAATAACCACGGCGACTAGTTTGACATACTTCTTCCTACTTATGTATACATCTGTGTTACATAATATATTTTTCAACATGTACCGTTTTCTTCCCAGTGTGTGTCCCCTTCACATTACAGTGTGAGTATTTAAAAATGTCATTCAATGGATTTCAAAATAATGTTTTAATTGCTAGTGTGTGAACATATTGCTATGCTTAGTAATGTTTAACAGTAATTGATTCTGGACATTTTTCCGTTTCTAACTTTCATCCTTATAGATAGTGCTAAAGATAAGCCGTGAAATACTTATTCATAGATAGAGCTGTGTGTTTGTGTGACTACCCCCAGACTAAGTGACAAAGGGAGCATACAAAGCCTAAATTCTATTTCAGAAAGATTGTTCTATCTGTATGCTTCCTAGCAATTTGTAAGGATGCCAACCTGCTGGAATAACCAGCAGCACCAAATATCACCATTCTGGTTTTCTCCCCATGGCTTTATTTGTATTATGTGTTCACCAGTTGCACTGATTTTTTTTTCTTATTTGTCTATTGAGTTATTTTTGTTTATCTGCTCCTCTCTTGTATTTGTTTATATCCTTGGTCCATTTTTCTATTTGAAGCCCAACAATTCTGTGTTAAACCTTTCCTTAGAAATGTACAGCACCGCAGGAGAAATCTAAAGTTCATATTTAGCTGTTGGGTCATACAATCCCTCTCTTTTCCCTCTCCCTCCCTCTCTGTGTATTGTTTGGCCATGTCTGTGTCACACTGTACATGTGGAGGTTAGAGATGACTGTACAGTGTAGTGGGGAGCTGCAGGCCTCTTCCCACAGCCCGGCTCATGGCTGCCTGGCTAGCTTATGCCCCAAAATAACGACACACAAACTGTATTCTTTTAAACACTGCTTGGCCCATTAGCTCTAGACCTTACTGGCTAATTCTCATATCCCGATCAACCCATCTCTAATAATCTGTGTAGCATCAGTCTTACTAGGAAAGATTCAGCATGTCTGACCTGGCGGCATGCTTCATCGCTTCTGGCTCTGAGAGGAGCTGCCCTGCATCTGAGCTCACTTCCTCTTCCTCCCAGCATTCTATTCTGTCTACTCCACCTACCTAAGGGATGGCCTATCAAATGGGCCAAGGCAGTTTGTTTATTGACAAATGACCTTCCTCCATTAGTACAGCATTGTGTTTTCCATCCTACCCCGTGGTTCTATGGTTCTGGGGCTTGGATAATAAATAATAACAGTAAATACAATACTGTCACATTTTTTCTATTGGCCATTGATTATTTTTAAGGCTCTCGTAGAACTTTGTAAAGCTCTGTGACTAAACAGTGCTTTGTACATGGAGCAGGGATATTCAGAGGGTCGAGGTCATCCTCGGGGGGGCATAGCAAGTTCTGGGCCATCCTGGGCTACATAATGAGACTCTCAGGAAGAAAGGAAGGAAGGAAGGAAGAAAGGAAGGAAGAAAGAGAATGAAGGAAGAAGAATAACATAAATGTTTCTAACATGTCCTAAAGCATTAATTAGTTGAGATTTTAAAAATAGATTCTCTTTTATATTAATTAACATCAAAATTTGCATTGTAAGCAGCAGGTATAACAACTTAAAAAACTTAGATTTATAAGTAGACCCCTTATAGTTGTGAAAGCTATTTTCTTTAACCACACATAATGTGTAACATTAGATGCAGCACAGTGAGGCCTGAGCACCCAGTGAAGCAGACTGCTCCTGTCAGCGCTAGCCGGAGTTGTCTGTGTCCTGGCACTGATGGCATTACAACTCTGTTCACCATCTAAATAAGTGTCCACATGTGTATATCTCTGCCTCTCCTGGTGAATTAGAGAGAGAGATGTGTGCTTGTGTGTGTTCATTGAAGTCACCCAATGCTATCATCCTTCTCTTCAGTGGCCTCTGTGTGTTGGTGGTTTCCTTTAACCCTTAACAACCATAAGATTAATGACTTCTGATGTCTAAGACAGAGTGAAGCTCTAGATCAATTTTACTAACACCGTCATCAGTAAGTTAGTTTCTTCCCTGTTAATATATAGAATAGCATGAGTTTTTAAATATTTATTTTTCAATTGGGATACCATACTAAATTTTTTAAAAAAATCAATTCCAATATTTACTCCCCCTAGGGTTTTCTAAACAGAAGTGCACATTCTCTATAATTGAAAGTAAAAGATAGACAATAAAAGTCTTATATTTTGTTTGGAAGATTATCAAGGAGAACTTTTATGAAGCAGAATTGGATATTTTATTAAAGACATTTGAGACACTCAAAAGAATGTAAGACACAGCCACCTGTGAGTATGGGTAAAGGGAGAGCCACCAAAGGAAATCTTACAACAGGGAGAAGCAATAGCTAGCCCATAACTAACTATGGAACGCATGAGACGGTTCTATTGACCTTTGTCTGTGGAGACCACTATCTACACATACAAAATGTCTCCTAGTCTCATTATCATTAACACAGAACATACATCTTATCTGACTAAATGTCTCCTACATCAAGAGTACACTATTATAGATGAAGAAGCTAAAAATCCAGTGATGAGGAACTTGTATGTCATTTGAGCCCAAGTCTGTGATCTTCCCATTTGTCTGTTCACTTTATCTTGCTGCCGACCGGACCAGCAAGCCAAAGCAAGACTTTTGGGACTAGCTTGACCCTTTAGAGAACACTCTACGCACCTTGCACTCTTTTAGAATTAAATTTTGAGTTACGTAGACCCATGATGCTTTTCTTTTTTTTTTCTTTTTTTTTTTAATATTTATTTATTATGTATACAATATTCTGTCTGTATGTACGCCTGCAGGCCAGAAGAGGGCACAAGACCCCATTACAGATGGTTGTGAGCCACCATGTGGTTGCTGGGAATTGAACTCAGGACCTTTGGAAGAGCAGTCAGTGCTCTTAACCTCTGAGCTATCTCTCCAGCCCCACCCCCCATGATGCTTTTCTTCTTCCAGGCTGGGGATTGAACCCAGGCCCTCGAACATGCTAGGCAAATACTGTACCAAGGAGCTACATCCCTGAGCTCTTGATTGCTCTTGAATGATTCCAAGTAAATATTAAAACCTGAAATCCTTCCCTCCTAGGCTGTTTAGCTACTTCACGGTGCCAATCATTCATTCTCAGGAAAGTCAGAAAGCAACGCACTGGAAGAAAGACTGCTGTCCCCATGTGGAGGGCCTGGTGCTTTGGGTGAAATCATGATCTCTGTCTGAATTTGCTAGTGTGCGCTGGTGGGGCTGTGAGGGAATGTGTGGGCTCAGAGGTGTGGAGGAAGACAGAGCAGGAAGACAAATAGTTTTATTATGCTGAGACCGCGGGACAGCAGTCAAGTGACCGTGTAGATACATTTTGCGGCAGAGAAGGTCTCAAAGGTTGCAAACTTTCTTTTCCAGCATTTGATATTGTATTTTTGAAACAGAAAGGAACCAAGATTCTTCACAGCTTGCTTGGGCTGTTACCGAGCATTGGTGTGAAGCTGACTTGGTACAGTTTCTGCTGTTCTTAGAAACGACACTTAGGACAGATTTTTTTTTTTTTTATTTGCTCAGACTTTCTGTTAGAAAGAAAATGGAGATGGATACAGTACATCTGTTGTTCCTGGGATCCTAATCTGGCCACCATATTTCTCAGTGACTTTTTATGCCAGATCATCTTGTCCCTGGGACAACGATCAGGTTAGAGTGGGGTTATGTTGGCCCTAGTGTAAATTATAACACATGCAAGAACTGAAAAGTACCCTTTGATAAAAATAGTGGGCACAGTTAGGAAACAGTACTCGAGGAAAACTTTTCTATTGGATTTTTTTTCCATGCTAAATTGATCTCTCTCTCTCTCTCTCTCTCTCTCTCTCTCTCTCTCTCTCTCTGCATGTGTGTGTGTTGCTACTTCTTTTTATTTAAAAAATTATTTAAATTTATTTTATGTGCATTGGTATGAGGGTGTCAGATCCCCTGGAACAGACAGTTGTGAACTGCCATGTGGATGCAAGGAATTGAACTAGGGATCTCTGGAAAAACAGTAGGTGCTCTTAACTGCTGAGCCATCTCTCCAGCCCCATGTGTATTGCTACTTCTAATAGGAGAAATTATTCTTAAAAAATATATCTTTTTAAAAATAATTACTTAGGCTACTGTAGCTCTTACATTTCTTAGTACCTACAGAATAACTTTAATATTTATGGTAAACAACTGTATCATGTCTTGTGATCTTTAAGCATACTCTAAAAAAGATTTAGCCGGGCGGTGGTGGCGCACGCCTTTAATCCCAGCACTCGGGAGGCAGAGGCAGGCGGATCTCTGTGAGTTCGAGACCAGCCTGGTCTACAAGAGCTAGTGCCAGGACAGGCTCCAAAACCACAGAGAAACCCTGTCTCGAAAAACCAAAAAAAAAAAAAAAAAAAAAAAAAAAAAAAAAAAAAATAAATAAAAAAGATTTAACCATCCACAAGTATGGCTTTATGGTATATGGGACTGTAACAGTTGACAGAAATGCCGACATTTTAATTTGAGAGGGTTAAGTCTTTTTAGGCCGCCAATAGCATTGGCCAGTTCAGATGGAAGAGCTTTTAGTATGTGTGTATCAGAAGTCTGTTGACAATAGAAGCATAGAAATCAATGGTAGATAGGCTTCTTTCAAATTTAATCTGGAAATTTCTGGAGCATAGGGATCCTCTTTTGGGCTCCTGGATTTTCCTCTGGAATCTTTTCCTGAGTGTCTGCTCCACCCGCTTTCTCTACTACTCTGAGCTCTTCTCGTGAAGCTGATTTTGCCACCTTCTGTCTTCCTCCTACCTGTGATCTGCTTTTCTTAGGCTTCTAGTACATCTTCCATCTGTCCACGTCAGCCGCATTGCTGGTTGATTCCAGCTTTCGTTCTCTAGTTCTAAATTCCTAAACTGCTGGGCTCAGTTCGGCTTTTTGAGTCAGCTCACAAGTTGCAGGCTCTCCATTAGCTTAAGAGTGAGCTGCTCAGAGTCCCGTGGCCAGAGAAAGAGGTCAGGAAGGCCCAGGGCATGTGTCTGTGCACAAAGAACCTTAAATGTGTCTAGTACTTAAACACTGTGTGGAAATGGGGATGAATAGAAATGATTAGAAAACTATGTCAAAATATTAGCTGCAATTGTCTTTGGCTAGTGATATTATAAAAATTTATTTTATTTCATCACGGTGGTTTGAATCAGAATGTCTCCTGTAAGCTCATAGATTTGAATGTTTGGTGACCAGGAAGTAGTGCTATTAGAGGGTATGATCTTGTTGGAGTAGGTGTGACCTGGATAGAGGAAGTGTGTCTCTGGGCGTGGGCTTTACGATTTCAAACGCGTAAGCCAGACCCAGTATCTCTCTCTTCCTGCTGCCTGCTGATTCAGATGTAGAACCCTCAGCTCCACTTCTAGCACCATGTCTGCCCGTGTGCTACCATGCTGATAATGGTCTAAACCTCTGAATCTGTAAGTCAGCCCCAATTAAATGTTTTCCTTTGAAGAGTTACCTTGGTCAGGATTTCTCTTCATAGCAATAGAACAGTGGTTTTATTATTATGGTTTTTTTCCTTCAATGGATACATTTTTAAATGACTACTTATTTATTTATTTTGTGCGTGTGTGTGTGTGTGTGTGTGTGTCTGTGTAGGGGTATGTGCATGCACATGGATGTGCCCACGAAGCATGGCGTTAGTTCCTCCCATAGCTGAAGTAGTAGGTCATATGATTAAGTCATATGATCCTACATAGTTTCTAGGAAACAAACTCAGGTCCTTTACAAGAGCAGTATATGCTCTTTTCTTTCCTCTTTCTTTTTGTTATTTTAAATTTTTTATTCATTTTTACCAGTCACAGTTTCCCCTTCTTCCCCTCATTCCATTTCCCCCACCTCCCCCCAACCCACCTCATCCACTCCTCCCAAAAGGTAAGGCCTCCAATGGGGAGTCCACAAAGCCTGGCACATTACCTTGAGGTAGACCCCCCCCCCATGCATCAAGTCTGAGCAAGGCATCCCACCATAGGGAATGGGGTCCAAAAAACAAAGCTCATACACTAGGGATAGATCCTGGGGCCCCTCAAACAGACCAAGCTCTACAACTGTTGCCTACATGCAGAGGTCTTGGAGAGATCAGGGATACAACAAACATACCTAATCATAATAAAGGCAATTTAGAGAAAGTTGACAGTCAACATCAAATTAAAGGGAGAGAAATTAAAAGCAATTCTACTAAAATCAGGAATATGACAAGGTTGTCCACTCTCTTCATATCTATTCAATATAGGACTTGAAGTTCTAGTCAGAACAATAAGATAAAAAAAAAGGAGATCAAGGGGATCAAGATCAAATTGGAAAGGAAGAAGTCAGACTTTCACTATTTGCAGATGATATGAAGGTATATATAACTGATCCCAAAAATTCTACCAGGGAGCTCCTACAGCTGATAAAAAACTTAAGTAATGTGGCTGGATACAAGATTAACTAAAAAAATCAGTAGCCTTCCTATCTACACATGATAAATGGGCCCAGAAAGAAATCAAAGAGACATCACCCTTTACAATAGTCACAAATACTATACAATATCTTGGGGTAACTCAAACAAGTGAAAGACTTGTATGGTAAGAACTTAAGTATTTAAAGAAAGAAATTGAAAAGGATATCATAAAATGGAAACATCTCCCATACTCTTGGATAGGTAGGATCAACATAGTAAAAAGAGCAATCTTACAAAAAGCAATCTACAGATTCAATGCATCCCCATCAAAATCCCAATACAATTCTTCACAGGCCTTGAAAGAACAATACTAAACTACATATGGAAAAACAAAACAACAACAACAAAAAAAACCCAGGATAACTAAAACAATCCTGTACAATTAAAGAACTTCTGGAAACATCACCATCCCTGACTTCAAGCTCTACTATAGAGTTATAGTAATAAAAGCAGCTTGGTATATTGGCATAAAAATAGACACACAGACCAATGGAATTGAATTGAAGACCCTGACATTAATCGGCACAGCTCTGAACACCTGATTTTTTGACAAAGAAGCTAAAACTGTACAATGGAAAGAAGAAAGCATCTTCAACAAATGATACTAGCATAACTGAATGTCCACATGTAGAAGTTTGCAAATAGATCCTTATCTATCACCTTGTGAAAAACTCAAGTCCAAGTAGATCAAAGACCTCAACATAAATCCAGTTATACTGAACTTGATACAAGTGAGAGTGGAAAGTAGCCTTGAAGACATTGGCACTGGAGACCACTTCCTAAATATAACCCCAGAAGCACAGACACTGAGAACAACAATCAATACATGGGACCTCCTGAAACTGAGAAACTTCTGCAAAGGACATGGTAGTATATATTCTTAACCACTAGACAATCTCTTCAGTCCAATGTGGACACATAGTTTATAATCAAAAGCATAAAGTATTTGAAAAATGTTTGCTTGCTTGGCTGGTTTAAAGAATGGCAATGTTAGGTCTAGGGATGTATCTCAGTACTTGCCTAGCCTGCATCAAACATGAGGTTTGATCACCAGCACTAATAGAGAAAATAATGATAGTATTTCAGTCAAATAACCTTGTAATACAGTACCAATTTGATTTATAAAGTTCGATGCTGGCTCAACTTCAGAGTAAGATGGTGGCCACAATACTTCTTCCCCTGGCTCTCGTTACAGAACAATTGCAGCCTTCAGGGATGGTACCTTGCCTGAACCACATAAATAAAGGCCTCCGATTGCAAGCCAGAGCCTGTTGATTGCAGGGCTTGAAATGTTCAGTCTAACTGCAAATTCCTGCAAAGCCTTCAGACTCCGGAACTTGTTAAAATCATACCCTGTTGTCTTGACATAGACCCCAATTCCCCAGGTTCCAGTAAACCATCATTTTGCTATGAATTACATTTTGTGAAGGGATTTTGCTTACACACTGAAGATTATCGGCTCCATTTGGTTTTATAGTAGAGATGCCAAGGAATATAGGCTCTCCAGACATGGAGTCAAGTCTCATTCACTCTAGCTGTTTGTCTCTACAAAGAAGCTTTTGCTTCTTTCCTTCTGCTGTGTTTGCTCTTGGTGGATAAACACGATCTTAAGAAGAGAAAAAATTCTTTAGGTTAAAGTCAAGTTGATGGAAGGAACATAAAATCAGATCTACCCTATGGAAGATAAGGAAAGACATCTTCAAAGACTGAAATTTCATTCAAACACGGGACTTCAAACTGAAATGAAAGTCTCCCCTGCCCCAGGCAGGGAAAAAAGACCCTGTATACTTTGAATCCAGCCTTGCTTAACCTGGAGGAAATGAAAGGGGATGGGGGGTTTAGTCATTTGTAGGTGTGGAAACACACACAGATCCAGCACATTTGCAATATGTAAACTTCTGTGCATGGAGCTTAGTGGAAGCTACAAACTGGACTCCAACAAAAATTCTATGACTTGATCTCAAGACTGATTCAGTATTTATTTTACTGCTGAAGAACAGCTGCTAATCTTGCGTGCCATTCAATCTTTCAAAATGCCTCCTCTCTTCAGCGAGAACTTAAAATGTCATCCCAAAACAGATGAAAATTCTAAATATAAACACAGAAGACATGCAATCCTTCTGCCTCAGTCTGCCAAGTGGAGGGATTATAGGTGTGCACCACCTGGGTCAGTCAACTGCAGCATATCCCTGTAGTTCCCTTACACTTGTGGAGATGCCATGAGACCTTAAAATACTTACCTATCTGTGGGAAACATGGAACACCTGCCACCTGCTAGGCAGGCACTGTCTCGGGTCCCCACCCCCCCAAAAAACGTGAAAGATATGATTCAGTTATATATTCAGAGTTATATATTCTTAAGGCTAGAATGAACTTAAATCTTCATTTCATATTCCCCATTTTCTAAAGATGCTTTGATATCTTGATAAAAGTCAAGTATATGTTTGAGCTGCCTCTAATGTTCTAGTTACTTTCACATGAAACCCTTTCATGTTGTTAGCTAAGAACAAAATGGTTTATCATATTCTTTTTAAGGGTAATAGAAACAAACAAGTGTGTGTGTGTGTGTGTGTGTGTGTGTGTGTGTGTGGTGTTAGAAGCGTCTTCCTTTATGCTTTGTATACCTAGAGGGGTTATTCAGCACCTATTCCTAAGATCTCTCTTTATCTCATTAGCTGAGCTGATGAAATTGAAGTTCTGAAGAAGTCTGAGATAATTACAGGCCCTTTGATCTAGACCGTCTCACATTTAATGTCTGAGCAGATGCTGGCCTGCATTAAGCACAATGATTTGAAAGAAAATTAGTTAATCAAGAGGTTAAGTTTTCAGAAAGCATCAGGGGTACACAACCGGCTCTTGGGGCTTCTGCTCTGACATGAAGCAACTGACAAATTAGGTTCCGGTGCTGACTTCTCTTTGCTGTCTATGAAATTAGCTGCTCTCCTGGAATTTTTCTTTAACAAATTACATCACGTTGTTACCAACACAATAAAATTTAAAAAAATAAGTTAAGAAGCAACCGCAAAAGTTGCACTCTGCTTGTTAAATGTTCCACGATGCCGTGTGTGGTGTGTGTGTGTATGTGTGTGAAGGTACCTGGGTAGAGCTGGGGGTGGAATAGCCACTTTCAGAGATGAAATGTGATTCCTTCCCAAAAGAAAGAAACACGAATTAATTCCTCCACCCTGGCCCATGGAGCACAGCCAGGTTTCTCAGGAAGTCAGCCGCATCTTCCCCATTGTTTGTTGTTGAGAGTGGACTGTCTGAAGAATCTGTGTTTTGAGAAATCCCCGAGTAAGAGGATTATCTTATCCAGACTGCATAGTGAGTTCCAGTTTAGCCAGAGCTACATAGTAAACCCTACTTCAAATATATATATGTGTGTGTATACACAGACACACAGACACACACACACACACACACACACACATATATATATATATCCAAGAATAATAGCAAAACCCTGAAGAATCTTAGCTGAAACAAGAAGATCTGCAGAAATGAGTATCCAAGACAGGCTCTTCCTTTAGAGTGAACTGAAGCGTACAGTATTAATACCTTCTCAGACTTCCCCATTTCAGAGCCATTGTTTAACCAGTGTACCGTCACCTGTCTCTGTGTCATCCATTTCTGAAAGTCAACTAAGAGAACCATGAACCCCATTGCCAGGGCCACCAAACACATCTTATCTATGTAGCAGATTATGATCTTAAGTCATGGATGGAACAAGCAACAGTGATGCTATGTCCCATCACAATGAAGGACATCTCAAATACCTATGAGATCGGTACAGTTGCCTGGATAGAAGTTCTTGGTCACTTCTATGGCTTGACCATTGCCACACTTTGAGATTTTTCTCGTTGTTTTCCTCACGATAAGACATCATTTATATTAAAACTTTCCCTTTCGTTAGTAGTTTTTAGATGTCCTTCAAGTAGTGTGTCCAAAATCAAATATGCATGCATGAAGAAAATGTCCACCCACAGCCAGCACAATAAATGTGTTGCTCATAAATGGTGAGCTGTGGAATGTGTGCATGTTTGAGCATCTCTGACTGTGCTCGTCTCTGCTTGGCATGGATCCCTCCATGCACCTAAACATGAAATGTACATTCTACATTCTCATTAAAGTGATGTTATGATTAAGGGCTTCCAATCATCAGAAGGTTGCCTGGAGCCAGCACATGATAAACCAAGAGTCAGCTTTACAAAGTGTTCAGAATATCAGTATTGAATGGATTTGTTCCTCCAGCATCAATAACCTCCAACAATAGGCACCTGCTTGCAATACCTAATGATAAATGTAGGTAGAAAATTGATAATGAACAACCTTTAAAAACACCAGCCAATTGATGACAGATAATTAACTATGGTGTTACCTCTGAGATTCTCAAACATGCACACAGTCCACTCTAGAACTCCATGTATGAGGAACACATTTATTGTGCTGCTCGGGGGAGGGTCTTTTTCCTCATGCTTGCATATTTGATTTTGGCCACACTACGTGAAGGACATCTAAAAACTAACGAAAGGAAAGTTTTAATATAAATGATGTCTTATCATGAGGAACACAACTTGAGAAAAATCTCAAAGTGCAGGGATGAAGATCACAGACTGTCCTGCCCAAATTCTTTTTCTTTCTCAGAATCCCTGAATGCAGGTCAGCTGAGGCCTTCATCTACCCAAGGAAGCTATGGACACCGAGTGCTGGTTGGTGTTTGCGTTTCACATGTCTTTATCCGTGTTGTCAACAAATACTTAAGTAGTCATGATAAGAGACTGGAACAAGAGATTTTCAGTTTTTTAATTTTATTGAAGCTAGAACACTTAAACACACAGAGAAAATAAAACATCAAGAAACAGTAGCTTAAGGATATTTATTGTGGAGGTTTCTTTTAGCAAAAGACCAAAGGGAAATCTATGTGTTGAAGATGGGCCTGTTGAAACATGTTGTAGAGCCGTTTTCGAAATGCAGTCTTTAGACCCCTTGGGTTGACTGAAAGATCAAAGGCAAACCGTACGTCTTAGGAACTGGTTATTTGCCAGACATACAAAAATTCGTGAAGTAAATTGTATCACTTCGAGAAAAAACAATACAATGGGCCATGTTTATTGACAATGGCAAAATCTGAGCTTTCAAGAGAAAATTAGAGTTTTGGAAACCTTGTGTTTGCCCCATGAACATTACAAGACTCTCTCTGAAAACTTTGGGGAAATACTGATGATGATACGTGAATGTAATTTTATGTTACAACATAATAAAATTCATCAGCGTTTAGGAACTGTGCCTAACATGAACTTATGTTCAGAATGAGTAACAAAAAGCAGGCATGGTCAAATGATCTGCTCAGAGATGTAAGATGGAACAGCAAATTGTGTCCTAATGTGATAAGGCAGAAGTTTACTGATGTATTTTCAGATTCTCTATTGGAACTAAACTTAGGAAATTACTAATACATTGAGTTCTAGTCTAGTCAAAGAAGATTAACCATAATGATCCAGAAAGGTCTTTTGTTGTTGTTTTGCTGTTTTTTGTTGTTTTCAAGACAGGGTTTCTTTGTGAAGCCCTGGCTGTCCTGGAACTCCTCTAGACCAGACTTGCCGTGAACTCTGGATACCCCTGCCTCTGCGAGTGAGTGCTGGGACTGAAGGCGTGCGCCACCACTGCCTGGCTGTGTTATTGCAACACTCCTGTCTTACCAGCAACAGATTTGCATGCCAGCAGATTTTCTTTGTATAATTTACTAAAACAATATTTGTGACAGACTGAACGCAGAAGCAAAATACAAGAGTTCTAGCATTTTTAATTAGGCCAAAAATCAAAGAGATTTATAAATTTTATAAAGCAATGTCACTTTTTTTTACTAGGTTGTTTTATCATGGGAAATGTGATTAGCTTTAATTTTCATAAAATACTTTTGTTAATATAAGATATAATTATGCATTACTTCGTTAAAATACTTGTAAAATTTATCAAGATTAGTTTCTAATAATTTGGCATTTATATTGATATATAAATAAGAGCTCTCTAAAGTCTTGGTCAATTTTAAGTTTTTATGTATTATTGTGTGTATGAGTGTGTGTGCACTTGTATGTGTCTGTATGGACCATGGATATGTATGAGTATGTGTGCACTTGTATGTGTCTGTATGGACCATGGATATGTATGAGTATGTGTGCGCTTGTATGTGTCTGTATGGACTATGGATGTGTATGAGTATGTGTGCACTTGTATGTGTCTGTATGTACTATGGATGTGTATGAGTATGTGTGCACTTGTATGTGTCTGTATGGACTATGGATGTGTGGGTGCCCATGTACCAGGGCATGCATATGGAGATCTTCCATCAAGGGCCTTTAGGCTTAAATGGTAAACCTTTACCCCTGAGCTATCTTGCTGGCCCTCTTCAGTAATTTTTAATATTATCAAGTTTCTAAAGACTAAAGTGCCTCAGAGTTACTCAAATACAGTATATTACTAGAACAGAGTTCTACAGCTGGGGAGGAAACTAAAGCAGGTCTATCGGTGCTTATCAGGAGTTATCTATACTGTATACTGTTAGGTCAACGGGCCGGGTTTCATTATAATGTGCACAGTGTGTTCTCATGTGCATACAATGGAGATGATAAGAATATCAAAATAGCTACATATATGAAATACACATATATAGCCATTATGAACAATGCATTGTACATAAATGTATAGGTACGTGATGAATAAAGGTGATTGCATCTAAGAAAATAGTCAAGAATTGGGTAGATTACAGAATAACCTTCTGTGCTGTATCTTTATGTATTTTAATTTTTTCTACAATGGACTTAGGCTATTATGAAAACTATGTAATAACTTTTGTTTAGTGTTTTGTTTGTTTGTTTTGAGACAGGGTCTCACTGTGTAGCTCTGTCTGTCCTAATACTCACTATGTATGTCCTCAAACTGGCAGAGATCCTCCTGCCTCTGCATCTGGAGTGCTGGGATTAAAGGTGTGACCTGCCATGCCCCGTCTTAAATATGCCATAATTTTAAAAAGCAAAAATCACAAAAAGAAATGATAAACTACCCCGTATTAAATAAACAGTTGAAATAGAACAGACCCTCAGAATAACAAGGCTGAGCTTCCCAACTTTGGCTTCTTATCAGTTAAAAGCCCCATCTCTTCTTGAGTGCAGTATCATATTTAAACCCCAGGCTCAGCCGAGAAGTACTTTTTGTCCTGTTTCCTGTCCTTTTGCAAACATTTAGCAAGTATTGAGGAATCTTACTGGCAGCAATTAGTTTTGCTCAAGTGACAGGGACAAAGCTTCGCAGGCAGGAAAACGCCATGCCTCCTCCCTTCTTATTGCATTTAGTTCTGGAAGAAAAGAAAGATAAACAGAACATGAAGGACAGAAGACCATGAACAGAGAGTACCAGAAAGAGCATGAGAAAAGATTCAAATGGGAGCATGAGGGAAGGGGAGTTGGGGAGGGGCGGATGGGGAAGGGGGAGAACGTGGGAAAGACACTGGGGTAGAGGAATTGGTACAGGCTCTGAGAGGATGCTAAGGATGGATGAAAAGGGAAAGAAAACTAGAAGCTGGAACAAGTGGAAATGGTCTAGAAGAAAAAACCAGCTGCTCTGGGGAGAAACTGTGTCCTTAGGAAGTCACCGTGGGATTGCTGACTTTGGCTCCAAGGGAGACGGGAATCTGGCAACAAAAATTCTGTAAAGTTCAGGAATTGAGTGGGCCGTGTCACATTGGCTAGAAGATATCTCGAATGTTTTGACTGTGATGAGACTTGTTACATGGGTAGACCTTTTCTCTGTAGTTCACGGGTATCAATGACAGTTGGTCCTAACTTTCTGTACACATCTTCCGTCCAGAAATCAGAGAGTGCAGAACTCTCATGGGCGAGCCAGGGGCAGAACTAGAGAAAGAAGTTTCTACGATCCCTTTTCCAATGAGGAGGAGACAGGGACATTGAAAGAGCCCTTTATCTCTTGGCCCTGCAGCTGGAGACAGCGCGTCTGCTTCTCCAGCTGAGCATCGGCCCAGTCACTTCTGACCCAGACAGTCCTTGACAAGAGGCACCCCACCCACCGGACGGTGGCCAAGTAGCTGCAGGAGGCAGGGAATAAGACGCCCTCCAGACTCACTGGGGAAATGGAAAATCTGAGGGCAGAGAAGAGCATGCCTGGCGTTAGCAAAAGCGAAACTCACGGGAGAAAACCGGAGCTGCAAATGGGAGGAACCGGGTGAGAAGAGAAGCAAGCCCCTCCACCCCCAACCCAGGCCAGCAGCCCAGAGTACACCCAGCTGGATCTTGACTTCGGAATTCTCTCATAACTCAATTTGAGGAATGCAGTTTATCCCGTGATGACAGAAAATTTGAAGATTCTGTGTTAGCACTTTGTGAATGTCATTAGCATCTCCTGAATGGAGATCCACCCCCAAATTTTATGTTTCCGCTTGGACTGTGGTAATCAGGTGATGCCTAACCACAGATCTGCTGGTGCCACACAAAGGGCACCTCCGTGTCACATGAGGCAGGCACAGAGTTGCCTCTCCAGGGGTAATTTCCTGACTTGCTAGTGTGAGACACTGATTAACCTGCAGTGGATAACGTGACGGACATCCCTAGGAAACAAAGATGGGACAGTTTGATAATAATCTCGCCGTTAGCTGCTGTTATATTCCCTCCGTATGGTCTCAGTCTGTGGAGGAGCTGTTAATGGACTGGCCCTGACATCGCTTCACTACCTGCAGAACATAAATTGTTCTCAAATGATGAGAAAAAGGAAGAAATGGCTAAAAATAGCAAAATTAACTTACCTTTTGAAGTGCTGGAATATTTTTAGTGTTTTATGTTAAAAAATTCTATTAAATAGCATAATACATTCTTTGATTTTTTTTTTAAAGTATACTTGGATTTTAGCTTTGCCTTTCTTTCACTACTCAGCGTCGACTCTTGCTCAAATTGAGATTGCCCTCTGCACATCTGTAGTGATAGTCTGGGTCCTTCTGAAGGATGAGCTAGCCTGCATGTGTGAGCCCTTCCTTCATCACCTAGGCACTTAAAGCTGCTGTCCTCAACCTTCCTAATGCTGCAGCCCTTTACTATAGTTCCTCATGTTGTGGTGACCCCCAACCCTAAAATTATTTCGTTGCTGCTTCATAACTGTAGTTTTGTTACAGTTATGAACTGTAAAGTAACTATCTGTGTTTTCTTATGGTCTTATATGACCACCGAGAAAGGGTTGTTCAGTGCCCCCTCCAAGGGGCTGTGACCCACAGGTTGAGAACCACTGGCTTAAGGACTTTTTTCTTGAGTTTTACTTTATGTTGTTCTATTCCCTTCCTTGTTACCATGCTCTTGGCAGTTGCTGCATCCTCTACATTCTCCTTCGGATTTATAGTCTCTAATCTACTTGAGGGTTTGGTGGTAAATAGCTGTGCATACAAATCCATGGGCAAGGCAGCAGGAACCGGTTCTGATCCAATAGAAGAAAAAGACAGTAATTTCAGCCTTCGGGGCTGTGAGTCTGGAGACCCGAACTTCAGCTACTGGGTCTGTCAGTCTGGGTTCTTGTGTATAGACTCTTCAGGGTCAGCCGGATGCTAAAAGCTGATTTGGTTTTATTTATATTCTTATCTCTGATCTTGTTAACTAAGACTCCTAGGTGCATTCAGGAATAATGAAATACTTCAGCATAAATTGAGGAAGTCCGGGACAATGGTGACTTCATCAACACAAAATTGGTAGCAAAAATAGTTACAGAAAGGAAGGGTAGATTTTCCCTTCTACATCAAAACACATTTATGACTTCTAAAAATTTTAATTTATGTTTATCTTACACATTTATTTTGACAAAGTGTCTAACTTTGTAGCCTATGCTGACCTTGGATTTAAGATCCCCTTGCCTCTACTTCTCAAGTACTGGGATTAAAGGCGTGAGACACTACCTATTTTACAATTTTTTTTTTTAAAAAAATAAAGACAACTAAAAGTAATATCAAAAACATCACCCAAGAGTTCTATTGTAAATATCATTATCTTTTAAAGCCCCATATTTATGGGACTGGCAAAATGGTTCAGTGGTTGAGAGCACTGGTTGCTCTTTCAGAGGACCCAGGTTCAATTCCCAGCACCCACATGTCAGCTCAAGACTGTAGGTAACTCCAATTCTAGTTCCAGGGGATCTGATACCTTCATACAGGCATGCATACAAGCAACACACCAATGCACATACAATTAAATAAATTGTAAAAAATAGAGATAAAACCCCAGATTTATTTGACTTCAGTTTTGGCACACTTTTAAAAAAATGCTTATTTCTGTATTTTAGGGATTTTGTTTCATAGAGATCTGTAACCTCACTTAATATGCCATAAATATTTCTTGCCCTGCTATCCAGTCTTTATTTATAGTTTAGTTATTACATAATGCAGTAAATGAATGAAGTGTTAGTCTTTATTCGTACCAGTATATCTCTTGTGTTTTACTTATTTTTGTGAACTTTTATATTTCAAACAAAACAGTTCTTTCCTCAGACTGTTGAAAAACATTTTTCTGAACATTTTGTTAGTTTTAACCATACTATCAAGAGAAATTTATTTTTTTAGTAAAACATATTTTATCAAGATATGAACTGAGAAAACAGATCTCATTTGCATGGAAATCGTCTTGACAGCAAACTGGGGAAATACTAATCAAAGACAGCCGACAGTGTTTGGCTCACTCAGATGTCAAAGTCTTTTTTCCTCCTTTTGCTCTACTGCATATTAAAAACTACATTCCTTTTCTTATTCAAAATAGTGACTTTTCTTTTTCTTTTTCTTTTTTTTTTTTTAAAAAAAGGCTACTGTTTTCCTTAATCATCTGTATTTCCCAATTCAGATAAAATAAAATAAGTAAAATCCTTAGTCTCCGGGTGAAAGAGTGGAAACGCCATTGGACCAGGTATATTGTTTCATAATCTCCCCTAATGGACAACGGTGTCACCTTTCAGTGCCCAAATGAACTGAGAAATGTCCTACACTTGAATGTCCAGGAAGAGGGAAATCTGTTTGGCATCGATCTTCTTCACAAATATATTTGAGAAAAATACGTTTTTACTCCCCTGCAAGAGACACACAGTAAGGACAATCCAATTTAAACATTTAAAAATCCAATTGTATCCCTTGTCAAATTCATTAGAATTTAATAGCCTAAATGTGCACCATACATTTCTGCCAAGTGGGACAAACAGGTTTATGTTTGGGAACCCAGTTGCAGGTTTAGAATCCCCGAGTATTCCAGCATCTGTGGATTCAAGATATCCTCAAGAAAGCCTCTAAATGCAGGGGGTTAAGCTAATGCAATCCAGGGACATGTTAGACATGTCTGCAGGTAACAGGGTTTTTGATTGCCTTCTTTAAACCTTAGTACCTTCACTGAAAATATGAAATAGTTAGAGGAAGACATCTCAGAGAACCATAGGTTGCTGCTACCCCTGGCTGAACTCTGAAAGACCATAAAATGTTGGGCTAAAGAACTAAGGGATCAGAGTGCCCATTGTTTATGAATCTGACTCCCCAGTCTACAGTGGTTGTGTGTGTGTGTGTGTGTGTGTGTGTGTGTGTGTCTGTTTGTGTGTGATTGTGTGTGGGGGGGTATTCCTTCTCAATTTCGTAATCACTACCACTGGTTTTGTTTCCTCCTTTGTAGGAAACCCCCTTCTCTGACGTACAGGAAGGATGCTCAAAATAGAAGCAAAAGCAGAAACCTCAGGCCATATAGGAAACTGTAAAGGAGCCTGCATGCCTGCAAGGTTCTTTACTGTACTGAGTCATGCCGGGGGAAGGTATTTAAGCAATACCCATTTCCTCACATGAGGCCTTCCTTAAGTGAATGCTCTGTTTAAAACATTCAGAACCAGATTTCAAAGAAAAAATTCCCTGGAAGTTTTCTTTACAAAACAAAAGAGTGCAGTAACTGAGTTCCAGAAGGTCAACTGGAATTTTTATTATAAATTACCATCCGTTTCTTTATTCAATAAAGTAGTCAGGGGACCATCACATGGACGAGTTCTTTGATCTTGGCATGTAGTAGAGATGGTTTATTAAAAAAATAAATCCACCAAAGGTTTATTTCTGAGAGGCTGCTTCAAACTCACCCACCGTACAAGCTGAGCATCCTGTACCAAAGCTGCTTGGCTACAGACACATTTGGGATTTTAAAACCAAAACCCAAAAAACCCTCTGTGTAACAAGGTATCTTAAGGATGGAGCCCGAGTCTGAGCACAGACTTCACATATGTCTCATACACACCTCATTCTCAGAGCATGAAGGCACTTTTAAACGATATTTTTAGCATGTCTGTTTTGACTGGGACCTATCACATGAGATTAACTGTGGAATTTTCCATTTATGATATCATTTCTACACTCAAACAGCTTTGTATTTTTAATATTTATACTTTGGGGTTGGGAATGTTAAACTCTGTCACTTACTTAGGTAAGGGACACACTGCTCCTGAGGGTCACAGCCATCACTCAAGATCCAGCAACTCTGCCTGGCTGCTCAGGCACTGAGCTGTGAGAATAGCCACACCTCTGATGCTGAGTCTGGAATAGCATTTCCACATCTTTCTTTGGTTGTTTGCCACAATGTGCCGTAGAAATACATTTTAAACCATGAGTCAGGACTATTATAAGAGAATTCATGAATTCATATGTACATATGTATGTGTGTAAATAGAGCAAGAAGTCTCAGAATTATATAATCACCATATTTGATATGGTCTGAGGTTTTCATTTTTGATTGTGTTGCGTTGTTTGTTAGGATAGCATGGTATGAGGCTGGAGGTATAGTCAGGAGTAGAGTGCTCGTTTCGCATATATAAGGCCCTGAGTTCAGTCTGCAGTATTGAAGTAAAAGGAAGAAGAATAGGAGGTAGGGGGAGAAAAACCCTCAATTTCTTACTTCATCATAAATAAATTTAAAATGGAGCAGGGTGGCACACAACTGTAGGCCTAGGAGGCAGGCGCAGGTGGATCCTGGGTCTGAACCAAGCATGGGCTACTTAGAAAGACTATCTCGAAACAAAAACAAACAAGCAAAAAATTACGTTCACTCACTGTATTGACCACTCAATCCACAATTGGGTTTCAGAATCTAGACTAGGAAACAGTAGCCTGATGGAGGTGGGTCTTGTATTAATCTGTTGCTTTCATTGGTTAATTAATAAAGAAACTGCCTAGGCCCACTTGATAGGCCAACCCTTAGGTAGGAGGAGTAAACAGAACAGAATGCTGGGAGAAAGAAGCCGAGTGAGGAGTCGCCATGATTCTCGCACTCCAGACAGATGCAGGTTAAGATCTTTCCTGGTAAGCCAGCTCGTGGTGCTACACAGAATATTAGAAATGGGTTAGATCAATATGTAAGAGCTAGCCAATAAGAGGCTGGAACTAATGGGCCAGGCAGTGATTAAAAGAATACAGTTTCCGTGTATAAGCTAGCCATGCGGGCGGCTGGGTGCCAGGGACGCAGCCCTGCCTCTCATATTACTACAGTAGCCGAGATTAGTGATAATTATGATGAATCAGTTTGCCATAGAAGAGCCCGGGATAGATGTGAAAAGACTGCCCGAGGACGTTTTGGGTAACAGTTAAAGAAAATGGTCACTGCAGAAACCGTTTGCCATCCACCTGACCCCTGGCTTGTCTGAATAGTGTTGGGTTAGATGACTAACAGCTCCACAATGAGATATACTCTGGCTTCAGCTTCAAGCCTTCTAGGTCCCCTGTCCTGTCTTTGATGGGACCCTCATGTTCATTTCATCCATGGAGAAAAGTGTCAAGGACTGTGTTTTATTAATTTGATGGCATTTCATAGATTCTAAATTTGAAAGGTGCCCTCAGAGACGATCTAGATTGTACCTCCTTGTGTTACAGTAGAAGAATCTGATCGCCCGGGTACAATGTGACTCGTCCCAGACACAAGTAGAGACACTAAAGAAGTTAAAAACGGAGAGATCAAGTTAGACTGGGAAGAAAAAATAGTAGCGAGGGGAATGAAGGATTGAACCAAAGCCTTTGGTCTAGTCATTTTTCTCCTCAATATAGAACTACTCATATAAAAATGAGGCCAACAAGCAGGTGACAGATATTGTCCATCTTTACCTTTGAGTTCAGTGTCTCCATTCTAGGGAGAAGCATAAATTCCTATCTGAAGCTGCTTCTTTGCTGGGTGGTGGTGGCACATGCCTTTAATCCCAGCAGTTGGGAGGCAGAGGCAGGTAGATCTCTGTGAGTTCGAGGTCAGTCTAAAATAAAAGAAAGAAAAGAGACTGCTTCCTGTGTACACTATTTCCATCACAGTATGTCTCCCTTCTCAAGAACTCGGGAGCGAATTTGGCTAACAGCAATTACTTCCTGTCAGGGTCACCTTGTTTGTCTATGGTAATCTGTGTCCCACCCACTTCCTGTAAGGATTACAGTTGCACTAGCTTTTCACCTACTTAGGGAGTCATATTGTCCTCATTCCCGCTGGTCGGAGTGCCCTGATTTACCGTGTAAGGATTTCTCATGTCTTCCTCTGATGCCAGCCCTCCCTTTTAGTGCTGACTGCTGCTTCTGTTTGCCATCCTCCCTGTTTAAATCCAGCATTTGCCCTTTCTGCTTAACTCCTTAAATTATCATTGCGTCGTGACCCATTCACTCTTACAACATAGCTACGTTCTTTTCATTTTAATTCAGCAATTTGCTTGAGAGATGCTTTCTAACTGACCTCAACAGTTACATAATAATACAATATGGGCTTTTAAGGGTGCTTGTCACTCCATCTCAGGCAATACGGACAGTGCTCAATCTGACGTATCCTCTGAGTCTTGTGGCTCTTCCCTCTGAGTAACTGAAAGAACTATTCAAGGGCACACACACACACAGAGCCACAATACTCACTGTAGACACACTCACACACTCATAGACACACACTCACTCCCACGCATGCATAACTCTGTCCCACACGTCCGCACACTGACCACTGGGTTAAAGGAAAGAACACCACGTGAACATCAAAGCTATTGCCGCTCCTTCATGAAGGTCGGTTCCTCATCCTGTGTCAGGAGGAAGGGCCAGGGCATTTAGAGGCTGACTGACTGTTTGAACACTCGTTGCATCTTAACAGTTAACAGTTCGCAGCTTTAACCATTACAGATTATTCAGAGACTCTTGGTCACACACTGGCATCGATTTGAAGCCTCCTCTGCCTTGTCTGACCCTCAACACCTTCTTACCTGCATTCTTCTTGTCCTTTCTGAGCTGTCTCTTAAGAGGTTCCTTCTTGTCCCTGCTCTGTCTACACTCCTCTGCACTGAGCAGCCTTGGATCCCAGAGAGTCCCTGGCCCATCCTCCCCCTTCTGGTTTTCTCCTTGGCTGCTACTGATCGTATCTCTCCCTGTCCCACAGCCTGGGAAGCACCAGGTACCAAGGAACCTTTGGCTCCTGCAATGGTACAATTACAGTTGGGGTCAGTTCTTACTGTCCCATGAAATACCTATGGGATAAAAAACCCTATCGTCCCCTGAGGATAAACACGTAGAAAAAATTGTTCCTTGTGTGTGCTAGCAGTTATTCGTAGAGGCGAGTTACCCCTTGGAGTTCACCTTTGCCTGGGGAATAAATCGTCTAAGTTTATTAGCGGTTTGGGAAGAAAATCTCTCCCAAAAGGTCAGAGCCGCCTGGCCTTGTGATTCAAAGCCTTGTCAGGTCCCCTGCAAAGGCTGCTGCACTTGAGTGCTGCCGAGGTTTTATGGCTGCTGCTGTATTGCTCAGGTTAAATATGTCACGATTCTTTGTTTCACTCCTTTTTCTTGAATTAGTTTTCTGTGTCCTTTCAAATGCACTATATGTACATCCACTGTAATAACTTCTTCTGATTCTTTATTACTGTGACTCCCCCCCCCCCCCGCCCCAATGCTGGGGAGAGGCCCTCTTAAGGAAGGGGAAGGCAATTGAGATTCCTTTTCAAGGGCTCCTTTCAGGGATACTCGTTTGCTTGCATCGAGATAGTCATAACCTGAAAGGCACTCTCATTACCTTGCCGCACACAGGAGGATTTCCTTAGTGACCACTGCTGGAGTTTGGGAAGCTCTGCCTGGAAAAAGCAGAATGGACTCTGGAGACCTGGAAACCTCAGTGGAGTGCTGTTCCTTTGCTTAGATGATGCAAGAGGCATCTGAGTCACAGGCCTGACTTGTCTCCCTTCTCTTTGCCTCCTGAACAAGGTTGAGTGGTTTATTTAGCTCTGTGCCTCAGTTACTACATCTGTGGAATGAGCTGTAAAATGCCTGCCTCATAGGGTTCTTGTGGAACGTGTTTGTGGAAGACTACCTGGAAAGGCTCACACTACTTCTCATCAGGTACATAGGAAGTGCTTTAGAATGGTGGCTTTTATTAGCATCGCCTCTTATAATTCGTTTTCTAAATTACTGAATATTAAGTAATTGTCGTTGGTATCTCATGTTATTCAAAGATTCACATGTGACAACACAGGCTGGGTTTCTGCACTGCGATTAACATGGTAGAACTGGGGTTTCTTACAGAAGCCATTTTATCTTGATGTGCGTTCAGTATCACCTGCCGCCTGTCCTGATGCAGGCACAGTGTTACTGCAGAGTTACTTCACACACGGCTCCAGAGATCCATTGTAGGCATTGAAGGGAGCTCTTGGTGTGGATCCTTTATGAAGCTTGCTGAGGGCTCATCTTAGCTGAGCGTGCGTGCCTCTGTATGTGTGTGTGTGTGTTTACGTGCGCACACATCCAGGATCCCATTCTCTGTCCCCTAAGTTCGGGGCTATAGGCAACTGCACTTCCGTGGGTGCTAAGGATCTGAACTCTACTCTAGTCCTTACATCTACATATCATCCTCTGAGCCATTTGCCCAGACCCTGAGTAAATTACTTTAAAAAAAAATGTATTGATGTAAGAAAATTAGAGCTGGCAATGTGACTCATTGCATGACTCATAAGAACCGAGAAGCAGCTTCCAAATTATCCTGTCCATGACATATAGGAAGAGCACTCTTAGCAAGTTGGCTCACAGTAGGAGGGCCTTATTTTATTTTTTGTTTTAACCTTCCTTAATTCCTGAGGGTTATCATGGGCTATGCTTTTAGAATCAAAGTTGGACAGGGTTTGTAAGCTTTTCGGAAAGTTGTTCACAACTCACATGAATAGGTAGATTATAAAACAAAGATAATGTAGCTATATGAATATAAAACAAGGAGTACTAGGTTTTCTGTTTTGTGTGATCGTTTTTGACTTTAAAGCAGATATGCATGCACGTTGTGAAATGAGAGTCACATACAAAAGAAAGTAGGGAGGTAGCTTACTCAGTATCATACTGAGCCCAGGAACCTGAGTTCAGTCCCCCAAACCCACACTAAAGAAAACAAAACACATCTAGGCTCAGGGCACATTTGGAATCCCAGGCCTAGCAAAGCAGACAGATGGATCCCTGGGGTTCACTAGCCAGCCAGCCTAGGCCAATTGGCAATCTCCAGACCAGTGAGACACCCTGTAAAAACAAGGAAACAAGGTGGAGGAGCCAGAGAATGGAGGATTCTTAAGGTTGTCATCTGGTTCTGTCTCTGTCTCTCTCTCTTTCTCTGTCTCTCTGTCTCTCTGTCTCTCTCTCTCTCTCTCTCTCACACACACACACACACACACACACACAATTTTAAATGAATTTGAAATTTATCCGAGTGAAGTTCAGGAACTTTTCCTGGCAGTTCCTGACAGCCAGTGTCAGGTCTTCTTGGCTGCTGCTGAAGCTGTGAGTGAGAAGAGGAGCCCAATGAGGCTGTCTGGTGGTGGGGCCCCGATTGAGTGTATCCGCACGCGTGCATGTTTTTGTGTGTACAGGTACCTGGGAGAGTGATAACACTCTATTCTCTCTTTGCCTCCAAGAAAGAGTGCTAATGCTCTCTTAACAGATTGCTGAGACCCACACACATCCTTCAATACTTAATAGTATTGTCACTGGTTCATAAGAGTCTCTCTCCTGAGGAGCAAAGGCCTGCTCGGCTCCTCAGGGGTGAGTGGCAAGGCAATGTCACGACAAGGAACTGGTTCTCCTGCCAGGGATAAGTTTGCAGAGTCTCTAAACCCAGATGCCCAGGAAAACCAAACACACAGAAAGTCATCTTTAAAATCATAAAAAGTAAGATTTACTGTGAGAAGCAGATACTCTTACTAGAAGGTAAGAATGTATCATAATAACTTAACTAAATAATCGCTTACCACCACAGAAAAAAAATCACACTAAATGGCCAACCATAGACTCATACAGAACCCAACACCTTCGTAAAGCAGGAAGACAAAACCTGGCATGTACAATGAGTGCTCTGTGCTCTAAACTTTTAGATTCCCAGTGGTTAGATAAGAAACATCTTTCCCAAACTAAAGTCAAGCAATCTGGAAGGTGAACTCTATTGAGCAGAAGCCAATGGACATTGAACTTGTGGTTAAATCTCTGTTAAACAATTTTACAAGTCAGAGAAAGAGGCGCCAAGTACAATAACCCGGTCCCTCCTAGGGGTGGGTCACACCCTATGTGGATTAAAAGCTTGTGGTGACTGAAGCCAAGGGACTCCTGGGCAGAAGCTGTGTTGACTGATGGGTGTGTCGGGGCCATGGGGAGAATAGTGACTTGCTCATTTTTGTATGCTGTGGCCGTCAGGTATCAGCGTTTCATGACACAGGAAGTAGATTGCAGATTAATTATAGAGTTCTTTGCTAATGAAGTTCTGTGATTAGACTCTGCCTTTCCCTGCTTCTCTAAACACAGTGTTGAATTATAAGTTACAGTTTCTGTGAGTCATTAATCTCTCTAATTCGTTTCTTTTCATCCAGAGATCCACAAATAAATGGACCCCATCATTAAGCAACCCAAACAATGACAGATGGTGGTGATTCTAACGTACCATTTGTAGACTATTCATAGGTAGGAACTGAAGGAAATCTCCAAATTACTAGGTCGACTTGTAGTTAGAGGAAAGATAAGTTTTCCTCTTATAGAGACACCATGTCAGTGGACTTTAGGAAAGAAAAGCGAATGTGGCTGTCTTGTCAACATGACTCAGTCAGAAGTCAGCTGGAAAGAGCCTCAGTGAGGGCTCTCTGGAGCACCTGTCTGTGGGGTTGTCACGAATATGTCAGTGATGTGGGAAGACACAGACTAAATGTGGGTGACATCATTTCCTAGGTTTGGGTCAAAAACTGTGTAAGCATAGAGAAAGCGAGCTGAGCAGGAAGCATGCAGCTCTGGACCCTGGATGTGATGGAACATTTCAAGTTCCTGATGCCTTGACTTCCACACCATGATGGACTGCAACCTGTTGTTGAGAGAAAATAAACCCTTTTCCCTTGCTTTTAGTCAAGTGTTTTTTATCATAACATCAGAAATTAGACTAGGACAATGAAATTGTTTACTAGATTATTAAATATTTCTCTATGATTTTTATATTAATTGTAGAGTAGGTGTTTAGGGTTTCTGTTGCTGTGAAGAGACACTATGACCAAGGCAACTGTTATAAAGGAAAGCATTTAAATGGGTGGTTCACAGTTTCAGAGGTTTAGCCCATTATCATCACGGGTAATGTGGTGGCATGCAGACAATCATGGTGCTAGAGAAGTAGCAGAGTATCCTATATCTTGTCTTGCAAGATATCAAGGCAACATGAAGCAGTCTTTCTCATTGATCCTGTCTTCAGCATATATGAGACCTCAAAGCCTGTCTCCACAGGGACACACTTCCTCTAACAAGCTCCTTACAGCACCATTCCCTTTGGAAGACATTTTCTTTCAAACCACTGTTACAATTTCCTTTAAGATTTATTATAATATAAAACTTAGGGACAAGAATCTGAGACAGTCACCACAGCTATGACACACTCACCGTCATTCAAATCCCAGCTTGAAAATGGTCATGCAACCTTTCAATCCTACCTCTTCTTCTCCAGGGGGCATTCTTTCCCTTGTCCCCAGTCCACCAAGGATTCACTTATCCATTCTGGCCAATTGGATATGAACCCCATCTCTTGAACCAAATG